>NC_084841.1:80513364-80843364 GCF_033115175.1 Lepus europaeus | reverse complement strand
GTGTGTTGTTCACTTTTTGTCCTTGGCACTAGCATAACACTTAACATAAAGTCAAAACTTAATAAACAATGATAGAATGATTGATTGAATTAAGTGATTTAAATAAGAGGCCTAGAAAATGTATTACACATTACCCTGTGCTTTTGTTTCGATATTTCTTTTAGGAACGTATGACTGCATGCATTACTCTGGTTTTGTTTTGTAAAATCATTTCTCAAAACAACAAGAAAAAGTTTGAAATTAAAATTTCCAATTTTAATTTTCTTTGTAAGTTGTTATGATCAAATACTTTCCCTAAAAATGAGTATTGTAGGGGCCAGCTCTGTAGCATAGTAGACTAAGCCTCTACCTGCAGCTCTGGCATGACATATGGGCAGTGGCTTATGTCCCAGCTGCTCCTCTTCTGATCCAGCTCTCTGCTTATGGCCTGTCAAAACAGTGGAAGGTGCCCCAAGTGATTTAACCTTTGTGTGAAGCTCGGAAGAAGCTCCTGCTCCTGGCTTCAGATGGGCCCAGCTCGAGCCGTTGTGGCCATTTGGGGAGTCAATCAGTGGATGGAAGACCTCTCTCTGTCTCTTCCTCTGTCTGTTTGAAAATCTGCTTCTCAAATAAATAAATAAAGTCTTAAAAAATGAATATGGTAAAATATTTTTGAAGTGTTAGAAAAGGAGTAAGATGACAGAAGTTTAGTTTTTCCATCAAAAATTTAAATCATTAGTTGATGCATGAGGTTCTGACATCTTCACTGACTTTCTCAAGATCGATTTGATCTTGAAGCCTCAACATTTATTTTAATTACATACTTTTAACAGGGATCTTCTTAAACATGTAGCATGCATATTTGTATATGTTTTTCAAGTATTTGTAACAATACATGCATAAACATATACACACGGACAGAAGAGAGGAGAGGAGAGGAGGACAGGGGAGAGGAGAGGAGGAAAATGAACAGAAGGGAATGATTTTCTGTACATGAGCAGATAGATGACAAAGAAATGGATGGACAAAACTGTGAGGATTCTGATACTGTCCAGTGAATTAGAAGAGTTTCCAACACTAGCAATATCTGTGTCTAAAAATCCCCTGTGAGTTTAGCTAAGAAATAATATAAAGGATTTACTCCCACAGAGGAGGCTCAGAGATAGCCTCTTGGATCTCACCATTTCCCATAGGTGTTCCAATCGTGTGCTGCGCTTGAGGAATTTTATTTCATTTTCACGTTTCTGCAACTTGAGAAAAGTCTAAGATGGCAACTAAGAAAGTTCTGTTCAGCTTTTAAGAAGTACCTTCCACTTTCCTCATCTCTCCCTCATTGATAATCAATATAAGCTAGAGAACTTCAGTAAGGGGAGGTAAAAAGCATACTCATCCCTGAGGAACTTAGGAGTAAATATGTTGGTATTCTACTTACATGCATAGATGGCAGTAAATTCAATGAGAAATTTTTAAAAATCATACATTTTCATCTAAAAATGATTAGAATTTTAATGAGGTTAATTGGATGAGTGTGGGGATGGTCATTGGTAGTAACTAGCACTAGGATCTCCTGCAATGGATGACTACTCATTTGGAGCTATCATGTTGAGGTTCCTTTGACGAAGCTGCTAAATACCACTAATATTGATCTAGACCGTCAATTATATGCACCTGATGCTGCCATTGCATGGTTCCAATGACTCTTCAGTATGCCCCTGAGAAATGATTTCTAGCCATTATTTGATTCTTTCTCAGCTTTTATAACCTGTATTCTGGAGCAGGCATTGTGGTGTAATGGGTTAAGCTGCCTCCTGTGAAGCTAGTATCCCATTGTGGGCACCAGTTCAATTCCCAGCTGCTCCACTTCTGACTCCCTGCTAATGAGCCTGGGAAAGCAGCAGAACATGGTCCAAGTACTTGGACCCCTGCATCCAGGTGGGAGACCTGGATGAAGCTCCTGGATCCTGGCTTTATTAGCCTGGACCAGCCCTGGCTGTTGTGGCCATTTGGAGAGTGAACTAGCACATGGAAGAAATCTCTCTCTCTCTCTCTCTCTCTCTCTCTCTCTCTCACTCTGCCTTTCAAATACATAAAATAACTATTTTAAAAAAACATGTTTTTTGTCATTATTATGTGACTCATAAAAATCTTGAATACTAAGCACTTGTCCTCAAAGTGTATATTAAATATAGGAGAGTCAATTTTTCTCTTGGTAATCTGGAAGATACATTCCTATCCAGACCCCCCCCCCCAAAAAAAAAAAAAAGAAAAGAAACAAGAAGCTGCAGCTGTTATTTCATGTACAAGGGACTTATTTTATAGACCTTGGGTCTGCCAGAATCATTTTCCTTACTTTTGTATGCAGTTATAACAACTGAGAAAATAACAAAACAAAGGAACGTTTCATCAATTTACTATTGTGATCTGCTCTTCTTTTTCCACTGCCCTTAACCTCTTTACTCTTAAGTTGTTCTCCCTAAAAAAAAATAGCAAAATCTACACTACTCATTTTTGCAGTCTGTTTAGCCACAGCCAACCAGTGTAGCAACTGAATATTTCCAATTTTACTAGGTGTATCTATCATTTTGAGGACAGCACAGTACTAAGCAGTAGGAGGTATGGACTCAAAAAAAAGACTATTGTTTGACTGTGACTTTCATGGAAATACTGTGGTGTATTGACTAATAACATACTTATTTGCAAGCAATGCTTTGCAACCAGCAATATACTGAATTCCAGTAACAGCCCTATGACTTAAGTTCTATCATTAACTCCACATTATATGTGTTAAAACCGTGAGATTGAGCAACTTACCCAAGATATCATTGCTTAGATGAAAGTCAGAATCCAAATACAAGCTATGTGGGGTAGGTGGTTGGCCTACTGGTTAAGAAGATAGTTAATGGGTCAGTCATATGATACAGTGGGTTAAGTCTTCACCTGTGACTCTAGCATCCCATATGAGCACTGGTTTGAGTACTGGTTGCTGAACTTCAGATCCAGATTCCTGCAAATGCGCCTGGGAAGGCAATGAAAGATGGCCCAGGTACTTGAGCACCTGCAACCCACGTGGGAGCTCCGGATGGAGTTCTGGGCTCCTAGCTTCGATCTGAGCCATCCAGGATGTTGTGGCCATTTAGAAGGTGAACCAGCAGGAGGAAGATCTGCTGCTCTGTAACTCTGACTTTCCAATAAATAAAACAATATTAAAAACATAATAGAAAAATCACTAGTTAAGACTACTGGACCCACCTTAGAAAGACTGGATTTTTATTCCTAGCTCTGGGTCCAGATTCCAGTTTCCTGTTAATGTACATCCTGGAAGCCAGTGGTGATTGCTCACGTTGGTTGGGTCCCTGACACCATAAGAAACCAGGACCGAGTTCCCAGCTCCAAGCTTCAGCTTGGTCCAGCCCCAGTGAGTGTGGACATTTGGGAAGTGAATCAGAGGTTGGGGCCTCTCTCTGACTGCCTATCTTTCTCTGTTTTTTTCTGCTTCTGAAATGAATAAAATAAAATACAAGCTTCTCTGACTACAGAGGTCATGGGATTAACCATTATAGTGTGCACCATGTAGGTCGTTTGTCACTCATGATCAGTATTACAGTCTCTCTTTAACATCTTTAATATTGATGATTATGATTTGATTTGCATTATGAATTTTAACCATATTAAAAATAAGATGAGTTTTAAGAGAAATTAATGCTCATAAGACCATTTTAGTGAATTAAAACTATTTTTTGTGAAATAAATCCCCTGTTTTCACCTTTGGTCACATTATCATCTAGGATAGCTCTGACCTCGTTTGCAATTTCTGAGGGATTTTGATATCACAGTGGAAGTTACACACACAATTGTTTTAGAAACAATACAATGTTAAAAAAAAATAGTGATGCCTTAGGCTGACTTTGTAGGACAAGCAGCAAAATTATTTTTTGTAAAGCTTTAATTTGATCAGAAATGTAATAACTAAAAGCATAGGGATCTTAAAATGGGCAAGAATGATTTCTATTTGAGCTATTATTTTCATGAAAAAAAAAAAAAACAGAAAGTAAAGTCGTGGGCTTTGTAAGGCAGATGAACTGAAGAAACTGAGACCCACACTTAAATCATACTCTCAAAGAAATGGAGAAAACAGATTCTTTCCTGAGTGATTCCTTTAGGTTAAAGTGTATTTTATCTAATCATATTATAGTGACACCAGTATTATTTTGTTCAGTATTGGGTCACTATTTATTTTGTAGCTCTTTGCTTTCAGGTTTCTGTCATGTTTTAAGTATCCTGTCATACACATTATAATGTTATTATAGGCAGAATGATGGCCCAAAGATTTCCACATTCTAATCCCCACATCCTCTCAATATGTTACTGAAAGTGGCAAAAGGGATATAGATTATAGATTTTGAGGTGGAATTATTTCTATGGATTATCTGGGTAGTTGCAACATAAACACACGTTTTCTTAAAAGCTGACAGATGTTCCTGGTTCTGATCAGAGAAAGAAACAGTGATGGAAAAGAAGGTCAGAGAGATGCAACATGAGAAAAATGTAACCCACATGGCTCACTTTCAAGATAGAGAAATGGACCAGGAGGCAAAGAATATAAGAAGCCTCTTGGAGAAAGAAAGGGCAAGAAAATGGGATTTTCCTTAGGACTGGTAGAAAAAAAATACATTGCTCTACACACCTTGATCTTAACCCAGAAAAACATGACTGTAGAGACTTCAGGTAATTAATGTATATTGCTTTAAGATAATAAATTTATGGTAATTTATTATAGTAGAAATGGAAAGCTAATAATATCTGTATAGTACTTATGCCTTTTATAGATCTTTAGTTTTTAAAAACTAGAATATAAAATATACTTACATAAATTATAAAAACTAACTTATTCAGATTTATTTTTACAAAATACACTTTAATCTTCATCTACCAACTCATTTGATTATAGGTTTCTGCATCTTTGCTTTTCTTTCTTTACTGTGGTTTTCTTTATCAACATTTATTTATCTCTTCATTTTTCTTTTCATCTATTTAATAGGCAGAAGTTATATATTATCATTCTATTAAGTTTTTAATATTAAGCCAAAATTTGTATTTATTTTAATTCTAAATGACGAAAACAAAATAATATATTTTATCACTAGTCAACTCTAATTCTACTTAATATTTTATATAAGATATAGCATGTTTTAAATACACTCTAAAGCATTCATTATTATCATCATTAATTAATTGATTATGTGGGTTACATTAAGATCAGTAATTATAGCAATGCTTAACACATTCTTTGCTAAGAATTGCTTCTCTCAGCTCCCTGCTTCTTTTGGGATTTGATTTCCTTGTTACTGAAATTTATCTTAAAATAATTCTGTTTGACCAAAAAAGAAAAAAAAAAATAAACGGCTTAACACAAATGATGGGAATAATGGAAGGAATGTGGACAAAAATGGTAGAGGACATAAAAAGGAAACACAAAATTAAATTGTAGAAATAAGTCCAACCTTATTGGTAATTACATTAAATGTACATGTATTAAACTCTCCAGTCAAAACTCAGAGACTGGTAGAATGAATTATTTTTAAAAAATGATTCAACTATATAATATCTATGAAAAATTTACTTTAGACCCAAAACACAGAAAAGTTGAAAGTAAAGGTATTAAAAAAATTATTCCATGCAAATGTAGCAAATAGAGGACTGGAATAGCTATGCTATTATCAGACAAAATAAACTCTAATGAAAAAACTGGTACAGGAGACCAAGAAGAATATTGTGTGCAATGAAAGGGTTAATACATCAAGAAGAAGTCATAAGCATACATTCAGAAAAATGATAAAACTGAAGACATACAAAAATTATTAATGGAATTGAAAGTGGAAATATAACATATGGTACTTGTCTCTTTGGGACTGGCTTATTTCATTAAGGATGATATTTTCCAGATTCATCCATTTTGTTGCAAATGACTTGATTTCATTTTTTACCACTGTGTAGTATTCCATAGAGTACCTATCCAATAATTTATTTATTCAGTCTTCAGCTGATAGGCATTTAGGTTGATTCTGTATCTTAGCTATTGTGAATTGAGCTGCATTAAATATGGGGGTACAGATAACTCTTTAATTCGCTAATTTCATTTCCCTTGGGTAAATTACCAGGAGTGAGATGACTGGGTCATATGGTAGATCTATATTCAGATTTTTGAGGTATCTCTATAGTGTCTTCTATAGTGGTTTTACCAGTTTACATTTCCAGCAACAGAGGATTAGAGTACCTTTTTCCTCCACATCCTTGCCATCATTTATTGTTTATTATTTCTGTACAAAAGTCATTCTGTCACGGTTGAGGTGAAACCTCACTGTGGTTTTGATTTGCATTTCCCTGATGGTTAGTGATCCTAAGCATTTATCATATGCGTGTTGACCATTTGGATTTTCTCTTTTGAAAAATGTCTGTTTAAGTCCTTTGCCCATTTTGTCACTGGGTTGTTTGTTTTGTTGTAGTGGAGTTTCTTGATCTCTTTATATATTCTAGTTATTAATCCTTTATCAGTTGCATAGTTTGCAAATAATTTCTCCCATTCTATCAATTGCCTCTTAACTTCCTTGAGTGTATTTTTTACAGTGCAGAAGCTTCTCAAATTTGATGTAATCCCATTTGTAATTTTGGCTTGATTGCCTGTGCCTCTGGGGTCTTTTCCAAGAACTCTTTGCCTGTGCCAGTGTCTTTCAGGGTTTCCCCAATGTTCTCCACTAGTTTGATGGTATCAGGTCATAGATTTAGGTCTTCAATCAATTTTGAATGGATTTTTGTGTAAGGTGTAAGGTAGGGGTCCTGCTTCATATTTCGACATATGGAAATCCAGTTTTCCCAGCATCATTTGTTGAAGAGAGTGTCCTTGCACCAGGGATTGGTTTTAGCCCCTTGGTTAAATATAAGTTGGTTGTAGATGCTTGAATTGATTTGTGACATTTCTAATCTGTTTCGTTGGTCTATCCATCTGTTTTTGTACCCGTAACCAGGCTGTTTTGATTATAACTGCCTTGTAGTATGTCTTGAAATTTGGTATTGTGATGCTTCCAGCATTTTTTGCTTTTTTTTAAAAGATTGCTTTAGTAATTCGAGGTCTCCAGTGTTTCCACATGAATTTCAGCATCCACTTTTTTCTAGATCTGAGAGGAATATCTTTGGTATTTTGACTGGTATTGCATTGAATCTGTATTTTGCTTTTGGAAGAATTGACTTTTTGATGATATTGATTCTTCCAATCCATGAACATTGAAGTTTTTTTTCCATTTTTTTGTATCTTCTTCTATTTCTTTCTGTAATATTTTGTAATTCTCATTGTAGAGCTCTTTGACATTTTTGATTAAATTACTCCAAGGTGTTTTTTTTTTTTTATAGCTATTGTGAATGAGATCGATGTTAGAAGTTATTTTTCAGCTGTGGGATTATCTGTGTATACAAAGCTATTGATTTTTGTATATTGATTGTATATCCTGCTACTTTACCAAACTCTTCTATGAGTTCCAATAGTTTCTTGGTGGAGTCTTTTGGGTCCCCTATAAAGAGAATCATACAATCAGCAAATATGGATAGTTTGACTTCCTCTTTCCCAAGTTGTATCACTTTGATTTCTTTTTCTTGCCTAGTGATTCTGGCTAAAACTTCCAAGACTATATTGAATAACAGTGGTGACAGTGGGCATCCTTGTATGGTTCTGGATCTCAGTAGGAATGCGTCCAACTTTTTCCCATTCAATAGGATGC
Source organism: Lepus europaeus (assembly GCF_033115175.1). NCBI lineage: Eukaryota > Metazoa > Chordata > Mammalia > Lagomorpha > Leporidae > Lepus > Lepus europaeus. The sequence goes on along the minus strand of NC_084841.1, from coordinate 80,835,616 downwards.
TGGCTGTGAGTTTGTCAAAAATTGCTCTGATTGTGCTGAGGAATGTTCCTTCTATATCAAATTTGTGTAGAGTTTTCATCATGAAAGGGTGTTGTATTTTAAAAATAATTTCTCTGTATTTGTTGAGATTATCATATGATTTTTTCTTCAGTTTGTTAATGTGATCTATCATATTGACTGACTTGCAAATGTTGAATCATCCTTGCATACCAGGGATAAATCCCACTTGATCTGAGTGAATGAAGTTTCTGATGTGTTGTTGAATTCGATTGGCTAGAATTTTGTTGAGGATTTTTGCATCTATGTTTGTCAGGGAAATTGGTCTGTAGTTCTCTTCCTCTGTTGCGTTTTTCTCAGGTTTAGAAACTGAGGTGATGCTGTCTTGATAGAATTTGGGTGGAATCCCTCCCTTTCAATTGTGTTGAATAGCATGAGAAGAATTGGAGTTAGATCTTTTTAAAATATCTGGTAGAAATCAGCAGTGAAGCTATCCGGGCCTGGGCTTTTCTTTTGGGAAGGAATTTATTGCTGTTTCAATTTCTGTCTTGGTAATGGGTCTTTTTAGGTTCTCCCTGATCTGCGATAACTAACAGAACACCTGAAAGGAAATCTGTAGAAGTGAAATTGACACTTTGCTAAGCAATGGCTTGAACAGCCCTTTGCTTGACTGTTGAGAAGCAGTTTATTATTTTTTTCTTCTTCATACTTTGTTGAACTCCCTACTTAATATAGAGTTAATCATATGTGCATAAAGTCAATTGCAAATAGATATTAGTAAAAAATAAGAATAGGAATAAGAGAGGAAGTTGGTATCTGTAAAGCTGTATAGTTCTGCGTACATTCATATGGACTGACTTAGTGGTACAGTTTAAAAAACTTGCCACGGACCCAAATCCCATAAACCTGGGTGGTAAGCATGTCATCCTAAGTGTTAAAGTGACCATATTAAGTGTTAAAGTCATCATTTAGATGGATTAAGAGTTGAAGGATCATATAAATGAGATCAAGTGTCTGGTAATAACAATAGATAGAATTAAAAGGAGAGAATATTCCAACATGGGAAGCAGTCCATACAGCAGACTCATAGAATGACAGTCACTTTAAATAGCACTCCTACCTCAGAATCAGCATTAAGGTACTCTGGTCTGGCTGGCTAAAAAGCCCATGAGAGCATTCCAACATGGAAAGCCAAGACACTGTCGCAAAAGTCCTACATGAAGGATCTCTGTGAGTGCAATTCCATAACCTAGGCAGCTCATGTCAAGAGCCTCAGGTGATCACTGAAGTTATACATAAGAGCATTAATTGTTAAATTAACAACAGGAGTCACTGTGCACTTACTCCCCATACAGGGCCACTGTCCTCTATGAGTTGTATTATGGGAATTAATTGTAAAAGTTATTCTCATACAGTTTTATGTGTGTGTGTGTCTGTGCAAGGTGTTGAAATCTTTACTTAGTATAGAGTTGGTTATCTGTGTATAAAGTTAATTGAAAATGAATCTTAATGGAGAATGGGACTGGGAATGGGAGAGTGAGGAAGGGGTGGGGTGGGAGTAGAGGTTGGAGGGCTAGTGTGGTTGGAAGAGTCACTATATTCCTAAAGTTGTACGTATGAAATTTATATTCTTTTAAATAAAGGGTTTAATTGGGGAAAAAAAAGTAGAAATAGATCTAAACTACTATGGCTTGAGTATGATTTGAGGATGCCCACAAAGGTTCATGTGCTAGAAGTTATTCCCCAGTGTGATGCTAAAGTGATGGAAACTAGAAGGGAGAAGTTTCACCTTCATGAGTGGATGAATTCTGGTCAAGCATAATGGTTTGGTCTCACGTGAGCAAATTCCCACTAGATTGGGTTGTTATATAAAAGAGCAGGCCTGGTCCCTCCCAGACTCTTGCTTTCTTTTTTATCATGTGATCCCCTCCACCTGCATGAGCTTCTTCCTGATGCTGAACACTATGCTATTACATGACCAGACAGCCCTCACCAGAGCAGCATAGATGCTGTGCCATGCTCCTAAGCATCCAGCACCATTAGCTACATAAATCTCATTTATTGGTAACGTGTTCAGCCTCAGCTATTTTGTTACAGTAATAGAAACTGAACTAATACACCCATATAGTTGGAGTCTTTAAGACACCACTGTAAATACAGGAGAGATGGGCCATTGTTGTGATATAATGGGTTACTGCACAGCCCACAGTGCTGGCATCCCTAATAGGCATTTGTTTGGGTCCTGGCTGTACCACTTCTGATCCAGTTCTCTGATAATGTGCTTGGGAAAGCAGTGGTGGATGGCTCAAGAGCTTGGGCACTTGCACCCACATTGGAAACTTTGAAGGAGCTCCTGGCTTTGACCTGGCCCAGTACTGGCTGTTGCGGCCATTTGGGGAGTGAACTCACAGATGAACAACCTCTTTCTCTGTCTCTCTTTCTTTCTCTCTTTTTCCCCCTCCCCTCCATCCTCTCTCTATTTCTCTGTAACTCTGCATTTCAAATAAATAAATAGATCTTTAAAAAAAATAGAGTTTGAAGCTGGGGTCAGGAGCTACAATGTAGGCATATGTGTCTTAACTGCTAAGCTAAAAAATCAGTCCTCAAAAAATCTAAAAGGAAGTAAATTATTTTGTCTAAGCACAAAAATAAAATCAGTGAATTCAAAAGATGTCCATCAGAAAATATCAAAAAACATTAGCAAACATTTAGCTGGATAGACAAAAAAAAAGAAGATAGAAGTAAATAAAACAAGAAATTAATGGGAAGGCATTATCACTGGCTTATAGAAGCAAAAGGAATATAACAGCATATTATGCACAATTTCATACCAATACATAAAATAAAATGAAATGGAGCATTACCTAGAATCACATAAATATCTAAACCGATTCAATAAAAAGCTGTAAATCTGAATAGGCCTATAATAAGTAAAGTGACTTCCATCAGTATTTAAAATAATCCCCCCCAAAAAAGTCCAGAAACAAATAAATTCTCTGGTATATTACATCCAACTTTCATGGAAAAACTCATAGTCTTTCCCAACAAATGGAAGAAGGACCATACCCTAACTCATTCAAGAAGGCTAGACTTACTCTGACACCAAACCTGGTAAAGGCCACAAACTGCAACTCAAATCCGTAAGTAGCATACTCAAGTCATGAAATTTTCTTCTAAAATCAGACAAGATAGTATATTCACTCTCAACCACTACTACTCAAAGGAATACTAAGTGTCTTCAGCCAGACTGCTAAACAAGAAAAAAGAAATAAGGAAATCAAATTGGAAGGAATAAAGTGATTTCTGTTTACAGAAGCATGGTCTTAACATAGAGAAAACCATAAAGACTCCCCAAAAGACCAGTCAAGGTACTTGAATGAATTCAGCAGAATTTCAGGGTACAACACCAAAATACAAACATCAATTATAGAAGCATGTATTTTGGGTAGTGGTTAATATGTTTATGTCTTACATCAGCGTACTCAGGTTCAATTCTCTGCTCCTGATTCCAGCTTTCCACCGATGCAACCTTAAGAGTCAGCAATGGTAGCTCAAATAATTGGGTTTCTGACATCAACATGGGAAACATGAATTGAATTACCAGATTGTGCCTCTGGCTTCAGCCCAGCCCTCACAATTGAAGACACTTGGAGAGAAATGTGGTAGATGGGAGGTTTGTTTTTGTTTTTGTTTTCTCTCTCTCTCTTCCTCTTTCTCAAATAATAAAAAATAGTTGTACATCTAAATACCAACAACAAATTATCTGAAAGAGAAATTAATAAAATAATTCCATTTATTACACCTTCAAAAATCATCAAACACTTTGGAATAAATTCACTAAGTGATGAATGGTATGTATATTGGCAACTATAAAATATTGACGATATGGGTCAGAAATAAGGCACAGTAATTCAGACACCATTTGGAATACCCATATCATGTATTGGAGTGTCTGGATTTCATTTCTGCATCTGCTTCCAATCCAGTTTCTTGCTAATGTGCACCTTGGGAGGCAGCAGGAGGTGGATCAAGTTCTTGGATCCCTAGCATCCAGGAGGGATTCCTGGATTAAGTTCCAGGTACTTGTCCTCATCCCAGCCCAACCCTGAATGTTACAGACATCTGGGGAATGAGCCAGTGGATGAAAGATCTGTTCTGTCTATCCGTGTCTCCTGCTGTCTCTCTACCTTTTAAATAAATGAAATTTGTTTAACAAAATTGATGACTGAAATTGAGGAAGACACAAATAAATGGAAAGCTACCCATATTCATGGATCAAAGCAATCAATATTGACAAAACATCTATAGTACACAAAATCATCTTCAGCTTCAGTGTAATTGCAATCAAAATTCCAATAACATTTTTCAAAGAAATAGACAAAACAATCCTAAAAATGTTATTGAAGGCATAAAAAATTAAGTGAAGCAATATTGAACACGAGTATAAATGATGGAAACATCATACATCCTAATTTCAAGTTACATTACAAAGATACGGTAATCAAAACAGTACTGACCTGTTTTAAAATAGAGACATCAACCAATGCAATAAGATATGAAGCACATAAATAAACCCACATGTGCACAGTCAACTAATGTCCAATCAAGTTGCCAAGAATACATGCTAGCAAAATGATAATCTCTTTAATACATTGTGTAGGGAAGATTGTACAGCTGCAAAAAAAAAAAAGGAAGAAATGGAATCCTCATCAAACCTTGTGTACAAAAATTAACTAAATAGATGGAAATTATAAAAACCTGATACTGGAAACCTTCTATAATAAAATATATGAAAAATGTCTTTGATATTGGATTTGACAGTGGTTTTTAGATATAATGTCATAAGTATTGGCAGCAAAATCAAAGACAGGCAAGTGGGACAAAATCAAACTAAGGTTTCTACCCTGCAAAAGAGACAACAAACTAATTGAAAATGTAAACCTAAAAACAGAAAATATTTCCAAACCAAATATCCACTAAGGAGTTTACAAGCAAAGTACACAAAGTACATAGAACTCAATGGTAAAAAAAAAAATCAGTAACCCAATTTTAAAAAAGAGTAAGAAATCTCAATTGATATTTCCCAAAGAGGACAAATAGACAAAAGGTATATGGTAAAGTACTCAACATTACTAATCATTAAGAAAATGCACATTAAAACCACAATTGCATTATCAACTTGACTCTGATAGCATGGTTATTGCCTGAAAGGCAAAAAGTAGCAAGTATATGTGAGGATGTGAAAAAAACAGAATGCTTACATAATGTTGATAGGACTATAAAGTGGCACAACCATCATTGAAAACATTATAGAGGTTCCTGAAAACTTAAAAGTAGAGCTACCAACTGGCCCAACAATTATATTTCTGAATAAATATCTAAAGGGAATGAAATCAGTACCAACAAGTGATATCTATATTATCATATCCATTCAAATGTTATTCAAAACAGACATGATAGAAAATACAGCTTGATTGTGTGATTTTACAATGCACACAAGCATAAAACTATTATATTTTGCACCTTGAACATATCCAATTTTTATTGTTAAGTATACCTTTTAATAAAGCAGTGTGAATTCCAGTAAACTTCTTCGCATAAACAGAAAATACTGTCTTCAAATTTTCACAAAGTCGCAAATACCTGAATGGCCAAAACAAAACAAAACAAAAAACTTCTGAGAGCTTGTACTTTTCCAATTTCAAACCTTACTGGATAGCCATAGTAATAAAAACACTGAAGTACTGACCTAAGGAGAGGCGTCTAGACCAATGGAATAGAACTTACATATGTAAGCTCATGCATCTATGGTCAATTTATTTTCAACAAAATACTCTATTTAATAGGAAAAAAATTCTGTTGGACAAATGGTACTAACACAATTGGATTTCCAAGTGTGAAGGAATAAAAGTGAGCCTCTACCTTATTATATATATATATATATATATATATATATATGTGTGTGTGTGTGTGTGTATGTGTGTGTGTGTATATATATATATAAATTAGCTCAATATGAATCAGCAATCTATATATGAGAACTAAATCCACAAATCTATTAGAGAAAAATGGACAAATCTCGTGACACACTATTAGGTAATGGATTCTTAGTTATAACTCATATCAAGAGAATGAGCAACAAAGAGGCATAAACAAAAACATGAGAAAAAATAGAAATGCATAAATTGTTCCTCATATAAGTTATAAATGTTTATTTTTTTCTGGTATAAACTTTTGTGCATCAAAGAACATTATGAAGGGAATGAAAAAATAGACCAATAGGAAAAACATTTTTAAAATTAGTAACTGATAAAAGTTAGTATCCAGAATGTAACCACTACACTCAATAAATCAGCAAAAAAACCAAAAGTCCTATTCCAAAATAGCAAAGAACTTTTATAAATATTTCTCCAAAAATATGTACAAGCAGTCACTTAGCTCATGAAAAGATGTTCAATATTACTAGTCATCAGGGAAATGCAAATTAAAATCACAGTGAGATACCACTTCACACCTATGACAACTACAATTTAAAATATTGAAAACAATAAATGCTGAAGGAGATGTAAAGAAATTGATATCCTTGTACATTCATTCCTGATAACAATGTAACATAGTACAGCTACCATGCAAAACACATTTTCTCAAAAAGTTGAATAAAATTCCTATGATCCAGCAATTCCACTCCTACTATAAATGCAAGAGAAATAAATAGGACACAAGACACAAGCAAAAAAATTTATGCCAAAGTTGATTACAACATTATTCACTGTAGTCAAGCAGAAATAAAAACAAATTTTCACTAACAGATGAGAAAGTACAATGTGGTAAATACACATTATTCAGTCATAAAAGGAAAGAAGCTTGCATGCATGCTACAAAATGAGCACTGAAAACATTATCCTGAGGGAAACGAGAAAGAGAAGAAAGGACAAATGTTGTATAATTTTATTACATGAGGTAGTATCCAGAAAAGGCAAATTCATAGACACAGGAAGTAGCTGAGAAGTCACTAGGGGTAGAGAGGAGAAAAGAATGGTAAATTAATGTTTAATGGATACTGAGTTTCTATTTGGGGTGATGACAAGTTTAGAAATAGATAGTTGTGATGATTGCACATTGTGAAAACATAAGCATTTAATGTCACTGAATTGTTCTATTAACTTTTAACTGCAGGAATTTTGTTGAACACATCTAACCACAATAAACATTCAGCATATAATGTAATGGACATAAAATATGATATTACATATATAATAATTCTTAATGAGTAGAAGAGAAATTCCGGGGCAATGGGCTAAGGGAGAATGGAGTATAAATTCAATGTAAATTTTTGCTTTATAAATTTTTAAGCAATTTTACTTTTATAAAGAAAATGATCTTTTGAATTTAAACACAATCATTTATTTCATAATTCTATGGACTCTGGGTCATTTATTACTCTTAGTTCATAAATTTTATGACAAATAAAATGCGATCCAAATTCAGTTAAAATATATAAAAATTGGTTAGTTTTTGTAAAATTTTGTGAGTGAATTATAGATAACGCATGTGCTCTGTTTTCTACGAAGTTACCTTTTTCTACATCTGTTATATTTTTCTATTTGTTCATCAATGATTTTATAGCATTTGACATGTATAGATTCATTGCATCATATTGAGCAATTACTGAATACCACCAGATATTGCATGGCAATTTTCCTATCTGTTATCATATGAAGAAAAAAATACTGAATATACTTTCTTTTTCTAATTTTTAATTTTTTTTTAATTTATTTGACAGGTAGAGTTACAGACAGTGAGAGAGAGTCAGAGAGAAAGGTCTTCCTTCCGTTGGTTCACCCCCCAAATGGCCGCCGTGGCTGGTGCTGTGGTGATCCGAAGCCAGAAGCCATGTGCTACTTCCTGGTGTCCCATGTGGGTGCAGGACCCAAATACTTGGGCCATCCTCCACTGCCCTCCCGGGCCACAGCAGAGAGCTGGATTGGAAGAGGAGTAACCAGGACTAGAACCAACACCCATATGGGATGCCGGTGTCGCAGGCGGTGGATTAACCAAGTGAGCCACAGTGCTGGCCCCGAATATACTTTAAAAACTGAATTACTTATCAAACTTCTCTAGATTTTCCATTATTTCCCACTATTGGCTATTTTTCATTTTGACTGTAGATCTCTACAAAGATAGAAATAGAATTAGCCATTTGGCTGGAAGCACTCACTGTGAGTCTTAAACAAATGTGATACTTTCAAACTTTTTTCCAGAGTGACAAGAAGATTTAGTAGCGACTTGTATTGATTTGCAATTTTCTCTAAAACATAAGGTGTATTGCTCAGGAGATAGTAAAGCTCCTGTTACAATAGGTCTTACACTTCTTAAAAGATACAGAGAGATTAAATCAGTCACCATCAATACTTGCACAAATAGGGTAGAGGCTAGGAAAATGATTTCCAGTTTACTTTTCCATTCACAAAATAACTTCTACCATCAGAGTCAGGATCCTTTTGAAAAGGAAAAATAGAGCACTAATTCTAGGGAGAAAGAGAGCAGAATGCTATGCTCTCAACTATTCCCTACCCAGTTTATGTGCTGGAAGCATAAACTTCAAATTACTCTTGTAAGGATAGTTGGATTGGGTTATTTGGGGAGTAATTAGGTTTAGCTGAGGTCATGTGGGTGGGGTCCTCAGAGTGACCTAAATGGCTGTACAAGAAGAGAAGGAGAGACCCAAGCTCGCACACTTGCTCTGTCTTGCCCTGATATGCAGCACACACACACTTCCCACCATGATATGTTGCATCGAAGAGACCCTCAGTAGGTGCCAACTAGATGGCAGCAAGCTCTTGGACTTCCCAACCTGCAGAACCACAAGCCAGAGAACTTCTGTTTGTTACAACTTACTCATTGTCAGGCATTTGTGATAACAATACAAATCGACAAGGAAACCAAAGATCCTCCTCTTCTTTTATAAATGAAGAAGCAAAGTCTCCAAGAGGGCATGGTTTGGCTCCCCCAGGGTGAACTGGAACAGTGGCATCCCCAAGGCTACATCAGAGCTCTCAGACTGAAGGTAGGAATGAAGGAAGCATGTTGAGTTGCCAGCCTTGTTTATTTTTATCCATGTCTGTGAACAGGTTCCTCACAAAGCAAGACAGACACAGCAAAGCTAAATGAGGTAGGAATACCATACGGGAAAACTATGATTAGTCCTTTTATTTTTTATGAGATGGAAACTTCATACACACATCTCTTTTCAGACATTCAACATCTATATGAAGAAACAGTAATGCTTTTAATTCTCTACAGTATTTTCCCACGCCATGCTTTGCAATTTCTAACAAAAATTTCTTTTGCATCAGGAGTCTCCTCTATTTTCTTATGGGCAACTCAATTAACAGATTCAGATTGTTCTTGTTTTCCTTATCATTAAGTTCAAAATTACATTTGATGTCTTAAAAATAATTAGGATTTTATCATAGGTAATTTTAATCCAAATAATGCTGAGCCATTTCTAAACTCTTTTTCAAATAGCTGTGTGCTGTAACTTCACAGTGTGGATCTAGGAACTGGTTTAAAAGTGAAGAACTTCCTTGTGACAGCTAAATGCCAAGGTTGTGCTTTTGAAAATATACAGCCATTATTATATTATTATTTATCCAATTCCCTCTATTATACCTTCCACTCCTCCTGCCCAATTTGCAAGACGAGTCATTGAAAGACACAGCACAACACAAAATGGCCTGAACGAGCATTGATTTACATTATTCATATTTTATGAAGCAAAAATTAGCTAACACAATAGCCATTGTGTGGTGAATACAGTAACAGGTGAACACAGACATAACCAGATTTTTTTTATGCATGGCCATCTCTAATAATATTATTCTGCATAGTTAGTTTTCTGTTTTCAGGTGAAGGCTTAAAGCACCCACTGAGGAGAAAAGATTTTCAGTGTCAGTGAAGTTAAAACATGTCAGCAGCAGTTCCTTCTGTGAATATTGTCTCACATGAAAGGGAGGATGGATGGAATTCATATCTGAAACAAGACAAGATTTTCCATCTGACCTCATTACATGTTTCTCTGGAGTGCATCCCTGGGTTTCTGCCGGAACTGAATATGTTGTGGGGAAACCAAATATAAAACCGCTCAGGACTGCCAGAACTGACGGATCTTAATAAGATGGGGTATTTATTGTTTTGCCACAGTCATCTCTTAACTCTAAAAGTCATTATGAGGTGCAGGATCCCTTTGTTAGAGCAAGCCCCTTAAGTGAAGGCGTGCACTAATGAAAGGGTTTATGCGGCACGGCTGGGAGCAAAGAGGGAGCAGCATTATTGTATATCACCAAGATTTATACGGAGAAATTTTTATGAAAAGATTTTTAGAGACTCGACCATTGTATCCTTATAAATAATTAAGCATACAAATTATCACTGTTACAATACAGCCAGTTTCCTTTCCTGTGAGTGCTGGTGATCGATTCAAGAATGTATCTCTTTAAAGGGATTTATAGCATTTTTCATTGTTCCCTGTCATACTAGAAAATTATTCAGAGGTCTGAAATAATAGAAAACTTTCCCCTAGATTAACTCAGTGCTATTCTGAGGGTTTTTGCTTATTCTACTCTATCATAAAGAAAGGAATCCTTTCTTTCAGGTTTATTTGTACAAAAGTTTATATGTACATATCCATGGTTATATTTACATGTCATGGGAATGAATAAAGAAATATGACATTGTTTATGTTACTATGTGTCTATATATGTTGATATACATATACAAACTTTGTTCTATTTTTTAAGATGTAGTCAGTGTGGGGAAAACACTAGTTAGGACTCCAAACACTACCGCCATTAAAATATGTTTAAATAGGCTTTGATCTATTCTTGTAAATTAAATTAAATACCACTATACTAAAAAATGAGCCAATGCCATTAAACTGTTCAAAAAAGCTAATTATATTGATTTCTCTATGTATAGACATGAATTTTCATTTCTGGTGAAATTGATATCAGTCTTCTGTATTTATTTAAACTAAGTAACTTGACATGCATTTTAGATTTTCAGTTACTAAAGTAATGTATTATTAAACCAATTTTTCTTATGTTGTACATTTTATACACAGTAAAAATCAAACTATAGAATCTAGCAAACAGGCTACCTTGGACAAGATTTGGGTGTTTAATATAGGCATCTGGCCAATACAATAACTATGGATAGTAAATATTTCTAACATACAATGAAGCATTTAATTTACTACTGAGGAGGATGGGTCTTTCGTAAACGGGAAGGCTGTGTGATATGTAACACTTTTGCTTTATAAAATATGTTTTAGTCAGAAAGCAGATCTTTATTAAGCATTTTGCTTAATGCTGAGGATACAGATATGAAGAAGAGGCATCTCCATTCATGAAGAAAACAACATATGGCACTCTCAGCCACGTGTAGTACTGTCTGTGAAAAAGCAAATTGCAATCACTCAAGACTGGCATTCCACCTTCAAGGAAGCAGAGCCTAATCCCCACCCCTTGGAGCGACAGCGACCCACTTCCAAAGAGCAGATGAAAGAAAAGGAAAAATAGTTCCTTCACAGTGGAGAAGAAAGAGGAAAGTAAATTGTCAACTATGGTCCATGGATAGCATGACTTAATGTGATGAGAAGGGATCTTCACCTCTTCACTGCCTGCCCCAAAGCGTGTAACCCCAGACCAGGCTGAGTGGCCCATTAGATAAACATTAAATAAGAACAAACCGAGTGACAATGCTACAAGATACCTAGCCAGTACTCCTCAGGACTGCGAAGATCATACAAAACAAGACAGAATTTGTCACAGACTAGGGAAGACTATGGATCAATGATATATCATCAACACAATATAGTAGCCTGGACATAAGGAAAACATGCAAGGCTAACAGGAGAAGTACAAATAAAGCCTGCAGTTCAGTTAAAAAAAATGTACTTATGGGGGTCGGCGCCATGGCTCAGTTGGTTAATCCTCCACCTGCAGCCCCGGCATCCCATATGGGTACCGGGTTCTATTCCCGGTTGCTCCTCTTCCAGTCCAGCTCTCTGCTGTGGCCCAGGAAGGCAGTGAAGGATGGCCCAAGTGCTTGGCCTCCTGTACCCACATGGGAGACTGGCTCCTGGCTTTGGATCGGCACAGTGCTGGCCATAGCGGCCGCTGTGGGGTGAACCAACGGAAGGAAGACCTTTCTCTCTGTCTCTCTCACTATCTAACTCTGTCAAATAAATTAAAAAAATTTTTTTTTAAATGTACCTGTAACTTTAAACCTGAACAAATAACTTTTGTATTAGGAGTGAGAAACTTTGAGTTCATCAACAGTAAGTAAATTATAAATTATCTTTAATTATGGATTCACAACTTGCCATCTGTGACAAGGTATTTGTTTGCTATTTGATGTTGCCTGGCTATATGGATTGCTGTATTTCTCATTCTTGGTCATTAAATAGCTTATAATTGATATTTACCTTCATTGCCTGGTTAACATGGGTTTTATTTGGAAAACTATGAAAATTTAGTTTTTTGAGATATAGTCTCATCTGTTCCTGTATCCCAAAACCCCTGAATCTCCTGTATTTTTTGTAAAGTATGGGTTTATTTCTTTTAGTTTTAAAATTTGATAATTTTAGCAACTTACCACATTACCCTCAAATGTAGAATTATATACATACATATGCATGCTATTTTTTCTTGAAAATAGATATATTAATATCAAAACATGAGGAATTCATATTGAACATGGATGCAGAAAACTTCAAGCCAATTCCAGCAACTTTAATCCAACAACACATCAAAAAGATCATCCACCCTGACCAGGAGGACTTATCTCAAGAATGCAGAGAAGGTTTAACATACATAAGTCAATAAAGGTTTAACATACATAAGTCAATAAATGTGATACAACATATCAATAAAATGAAGAATAAAATGTGATTATCTCAATAGATGCAGAGAAAGCATTCAGCAAAATAAAACATCCTTTCCTGATTAAAAAAATCTTAAAAAACTGAGTATAGAAGGGATGTACCTCAATATAATAAAGGCATTATCTGACACACCATCAACCAGCATCATATAGAATGGGGAAAAAGTTGGGAAGTATTTCCACTCAGAGCAGATGAGAATATCCACTCTCAGCACTATTATGCAATATAGCTCTAGATGTTTTAGCCAGAGCCATTAAGCAAGAGAAAAGACATCAGAGGCATACAAATAGCAAAGGAAGAAGTCAAATTATCCCTGTTTTTGGATTACATGACCTTTTATATAGGGAACACAAAAGCAAAAGACTTCACTAGGAGACTTTAGAACTAATAAGAGTCTCACTCAATTATCATAATGCCCAGAAACTCAACCCTACACAGCCTGCTTCTAAACTGTCCTCTCATTTTGTTCATATTAACAATATTAACAATATAATTGGACCCAATTGAGGTGTTTTTATGCCCATTATGCTTCATCACTTTCCATATCAATCCACATATCAAAACTCATTGTTAATTATATCTTTCTGGGAAAAGGAAGAAAATTTGACATTTGAGGTTTGTACAAATCCATGTGGGCACTACCCTGACACTCATATTTTATAAATGTATTTTGTATTGATTGTTTTTAGATTTTCTATAGGATTACTCCACATTTTCCATGCTCTCAAAGGCCAAATTTTATTCAAAAACATTTAGCACTCAGTCTTCATTTCTGCTGGCCAACACAGATTCCTGGATTCAAAGTGTCTTTCCTGCAGTCCTCATATTCCTTCAAAGGCCTGCACATTGCATTTCCATAAGAACCATGCACGCTCAATCCCAAGTGGATATCATTTCTGCTCTTGACTGAAACCCTTCTCTACAAAATCACCAATGATCATTTGCCAATTCCAATAACATTTTTTTTTTCCTTCTTCAGCATCTAACACCATGGGATAACTGTCTTTCTAAGTATTTCTGGGCTTTTCCAATTTCAGGTTGTTCTAATAAGCCTCCTATACTTCTGTCTAGTTATTTATACCTACTTTACCAGGTGTTTTTCATTTTTACTCTAAAAGTAAGTTGTAAAACTTGAGATTCCATTCTAGAGTCCAATTACCTGATTTTGGACTTAGTCTTCCCATTTCCCTGCTTTCTGATTTTGAACAAGCCACTTCACTTTACATACTTTAATGTTTTTATCTTTGAACTCTTGATTCTAATGGCCTCTATATCAAATTGTTGTATGGTTTAAATGAGTTAATAAACATAAAATATCTTAGAATCTCTTTATCTAGACTGTACTAGATAAATATCAATTAATCTTATGACTGCTGGTGACAGCATTCTTTTCCTTAGCTTATCTATATTTCACATCTATCTGTATTTCTGACTCAGAGTTTTTCAGTATCACCATTATTTCCTTTTGAAGCTGGCCAATTTTTGTTGTGGGAAAAGGTTCTGTGCATTGCAGAATGTTTAGCACTAGTTCTAGTCTTTACTGGGTAGATACCAGTAGCGACTACCAGATACAAGAAAGCAATTGCCACCAGAAGCTGCCAAATTTTCTCTGTGCACCAAACCCCACCCCCATTAGTGGATAACTGTTCTAATCCCTTTCTATATAAAGAAGTTTTTATATAGATTTCTCTTTGATGACCCAAGGTAAACATCATATTCTCCTAGACAAATTCTGCATATTGTTTCATCTACTTTCGTAAGTAGATAGAAAATACATAGTAATCTTATATCTGAATTCCCTGCATAAATCTAGTAAGTCATATCAAGTGTCCAGTCCTGATATTCTTCTCATCATCCTTTGGGTATTTTCAGGGACATTACAAGAATCTGTCTCATTCTTTAAAAGAATTTTGCTGATGCCCAGTTAATGATGAACATACCCTAGAAATAAGACTCAGTCTCTTCAGTCATACATTCTGGGGGAACAAATAAGTAATCAACAAATAAACAGATGAATGCATAGGTACATTTGAATAGTGACATGAACATAAAAATAAAGCAGGGGAGAAGAAAGAAGATGAATAGAAGGTGATATTTAAATTAAACTATTAGTAAAGAAACCCTGGAGAACACGTGACATTCCAGCTTCTTCCTGTGAAGAGCTTAACTTGGCAAAGATCTGTGGATCACAGCAGCAGTGATAAAGGCTCTGGGTGGTAATGACCATGGTCCTTTGAGAAACAGCAGCAAGGTCATGGTGTTAAAGGTTGTCCCATCTGAGGTCTTGTCCCGGATGGATTTAAAGGAAAATAGAAAAATCAGAACTGAAATGCACAAACAAAACATCAGATGTCACCAAAACTGCAATGGGAGTGAGATAGACCTAAATTATGAAATGTTTAGTCCCTTGATTTCTCTGATTTTCATATTTCTAATTATCTTGATTTTTAGCCGACTAAAAATTCAACTATGAGTTGTACCAGAATTGTTTACAAAATATGGATTTTAACCAAATGTGCTCATGCATTTACTAAATACTCATTATTTATAAAAGTTATGCTCCAGTTCCACATTTGAAGAAAGCCAATGTTCATGTTGTTTTGTAAGACTGAGGCAATTCTGTAAATAAATATACATCTCAGGATATTTCAAAAGCATTTGAAAGACATATTTTCATATAATAATGACAGCATTAGGATTTTCCATGAAAAACATGTGAGTTTTCGTCTAAAGCTATTAAAATTAGTTTCAAAAAATTCAGACTATGAGACCAGAGAAATTAGTTCAACACAACAATTACACATGGCACTTATGGCTATAAGTGATTTAATATGTAACATACTTTTTAAAAATTGACATAGTCTAAAAATTAACTCCAAATGTGAGCAGTGCCCAAAACAACCATTAAAATTTAGGGTGTGTCAATGTTTTGCCTTCAAAACTTATTTTTTCTCCCCTCCTTCATAGTTTATTACTCAAATGCTAAAACTACCTATGGGCAAAAATACCATTTAAGGGAAAAGACATTTAGGACACATGGAATCGTTTTCATTTGTCTATTTGTTTTTTGGTGGTTATTTTGTTGCCTCAGATCTTTATCCTGGAAAGATAATCTAGGAATTCTGTGCATTCAATTTCTGTAGATCCATGGGTGAGTTGGGATGGACTGGCAGACCTAGTTTAGAAATCTCCTACTTTGGTTCACATAAATCAAATCCTTAACCCCATTGTAACAGAGAGCGTTTTATTTACAGATGCCCTCATTAGCCCTTTTGGTGTGGAAACAGACACCTTCTTGGCTTCTATTAGTCCCCTCCAGATTAAATTACCTGCATCAGAACTCGATTACACCACCAGTCGAGCTAGCGCTGCGTAGCAAAGCAACATTGGGAGGGAGTGAATGGTTATCAAGAGAAAGTTTACTTCCAGTGTTAAGAATTAATTTCACCGAATTGGTGCAGTGCAAGTGGTAAACACAATCCCCTCACTGTTGTTTGTCAGGGTGTGTTATATCACCCTGGATTGCTTTGTCAATAATCTGTCTGGCCTGCAAGCTAAAAATCTAAGATTGCTCGAATGACTGACAGGCTGGAGATAGCTGATAATTCTAAGGAATTGGAGGTGTAAAATCTTTAAGGACCATGTCTACAGTATAAATGCCAGGGTATCTCCACATCACTCTGTACTCACAAAGGCAACAGCATTGTTAATGGCAGCCTGTCTGTCCATCAAGTTTGCTACCAGCGGATTTATCCCTCTTTCACTCCTTATCTTTCTTTGCTGTGTTGATTTCGAAACCAGCTGCAGAATAAATTGCCTCTTGTCTTCACCTCCTACACTGAGTACAATGATATGTTCTGTAAAGCTTAAAATCATGGTGTTTTTCAAACACTCCTTCTTCAGAGCACTGACTTCTAATTTTGTTTGTTTATGAATATGTATTGTTTTTTCCTCTTGTGGAGGCCTTTAGTAGAACACTAAAAATGCTGCTTATTTATTTTGCGAGTGCTCAAAATCAAGATAAAGGTGTGTATGACAACTCATAGAGAAGAAATAAATAGAAACCTTCAAGATAATCTTTTTTTTTCAGTGTTTTGAATAACTACTTAGATCTGCTCTGTTTTAGTCAAATTGCTAAAATTAATAGATGGTTCAATAATTTCAGGGTATATATCATAGTTGCATTAAATGATTTTGGGAGTTTAGTGAAGTTAAAAGTACCTCTCCTTTAATAACACCTATCCATTTCCACTTTGGTAATATGTGATCAGACACAGAGAAGACAGTTGTGGCCAGGAAGATTTCAGTATCTAGATCAGAGTTTATGAACAATTTCCAAGTTCTGCAGCAACCAGAATCCTCCCATGCTGCTGCTGGCTATGTAGTTAGAGACAGTCATTTGGTAAAACTTTGGCTAAGGGTTGCTGTTGTGCCATAGGCAGTTAAGACGCTGACTACAGTGTCTATATCCCATTAGCCCATTAGAGTGCTGGTTTGAGTCCCAGCTGCTCCAGTTCTGATCCAGCTCTCTGCTAATGCACCTGGGAAAGCAGCAGAAGATTGCCAAGTGCTTGGGCCCCTGCACCCATGTGGGAGACCCCAAGAAAGCTTCCAGCTTCAACGTGGCCCAGCCCTGGCTGTTGGTGCCCGTTTGGGGAGTGAATCAACAGATGGAAGATCTGTGTGTGTGTGTTTGTGTGTGTGTCTCCCTCTCTCTCTCTAACTCCACCTTTAAAATAAATAAAATAAATCTTAAAAAAAGTACTTTGGCTAAACGTGATTACACACACACCTTGATGATCCAACAACTCTCTCCCAAAGGTGTAAAGAAATGTATTCTTCAGAGGATATCTAAAAGAATATTTACATAAGCCAAAAATCCCCCCCCTAAAATATGAACAACTTCACGTATAAGACTATTTTCAATATGGTTAAAATTAAACAACCCAAGTGTGGACCAATGTTGAAATGGACAGATACATTATATACAACAAATGCAATACAGCAGTGAAAGTGAAGAAGTTATTACTATCCATGACATTCAGACCTTTATCCCAAGTAATATGTTGAGCCAAAGAAACTAAAATACACACTGAATGACTCTATTTACATAAGTTTCAAACTGTACTTTAGGTAATTGGGATAGAGTTGAACTTTGGCCTGAGGAGGCTGCTGGAATCCTGGTAACATTGTGTTTCTCGATTTGTGTATCTGTTACACACTGAGTTCACTTCTTTGTGAGCTGGATTGACTTTTTATTGATGCACAATAATTGTGCTTACTTAGAAAGTACTTGTGATGTTTCAAATCAAGTATACATTGTGCAATATCAAATCAGAGTAAGGCTATGCATCTCCTCAATCATTTATCATGTGTTTATGGTGAAACCGAAAATCCTTTCTTCTAGCTTTTTAGAAATAAACAATACATTAGTGTGATTTATGGTAGTATTACTGTGCAATAGGACACTAAAACTTATTTCTCCAGTCTTCCTGTAGCTTATATACATTAACTGACCTTTCTCCATCGTTTCCTCTCCTCTTCTCTCCACATCCTCTTAACAGTATGTGCACTTAATGTTTCTGAATATTTCAACACCTATGTTACTCTTTTTGAAAGGTTTAGTATTAGAAAAAGTGGAAAAAAAATTAAGTGTCCAAGTTTTCAGGTAGGATTTGCAATTACATATCAAATTATAATAGTCAGGTAATCTCTTATATTTTATCTAAATGGTGCTTCTTGATTCTTTGCTGAAGGAGACAAAAGTAAGAAGATGGGAAAAGAAGGCATTAGATAAATATGACAATCTGTGAAAGGCATACATGTAGTAAATTGATCAGGGTAATAAAGAGCACTTTAAATATTGTCTTGAGTATTTACAGACACATAGAAATATACTCCTTTATGTAGATTTAAATGAACATTGTGATTTCCTACATTGATGTGCAATGAAAACAAAGATTTATCAATTATGTAGTAGCAAAAAGAAACTTATTCTTGAATTTCACTTAGTATCCAAACAGAAATATTCATTGGTTTTTATTTGTACTGAATGTTATATGCAAAATCAGAAAAATCATCCATTCATTCATCAATACTTTCAGCACACACATTTCAGGATTGAGCACTACACTAGGATCAAGGCTATAGAACCCAGATGAAGGCCTTTCTCCTCCAGTATCCCTTTCGGGGGCTTAACATTCCTCAGTTTTTTTCAGTGTAATCTTAGGGTGCTCTATTGATTTCAGTACCTGACTAAAGGTGAGGACTGATGATTTATTTTCCTTCTTAGAGCATGACCCTTGGGAAGCAATATTTGGCCATGATGTACTTCTGTCAAGGACCCCTACCTTTATTGCCCTACCTTCCCCAGTCTTTGAACTTTCCTCCTCAAAAACGA
Organism: Lepus europaeus; assembly: GCF_033115175.1. Taxonomy (NCBI): domain Eukaryota; kingdom Metazoa; phylum Chordata; class Mammalia; order Lagomorpha; family Leporidae; genus Lepus; species Lepus europaeus. Next base: position 80,816,273 of record NC_084841.1, on the reverse strand, counting down.
CATAAAAGGATATATTTGCAAATTTTAATTCATTTAATACCTGTGACAGTAATTAAATAGGCAAATTCATTATCATCATTACCACTAGACTTTTCTCATTACCATTGCTTTGAAATAAAATAAATGAACAATTATAACAGAAATCTATTATCAAACTTGTCATGTATGCAAAAAAAAATGATTTCACTCCTCAGAATGATGTATTCTTAAATTGTCATGGCAACAGGAAGATACAGTTTCTGGATCTAAAATTTTATTTAAGCAATTTTAACTTAATGTTTCCTTATAAAACCTGTTGTAATTCAAAAATTCTGTTGTTTTGAAAGTTTTAGCAACTATTTCTTAATGTGAAAGTATCTTAGGCATATTTCTCTTTCTACTTTGTCCTGAAAACACTCTTTTTTAGTTCAGCTGTATTTATAACAATGCAAAATTAGATTTCTGATGACTTTTCTAGTAGTGTTAACCATTTCTATCTCATCATTAAACCAGTTGCACTCATTTAATACACTTTAATGTTTTATACAATGTCTGATTTTGAATTTATAAAATGTCTGACATTTTTAATCTGGATTTTTGTAATCTCTAGCTTTAAATAAATTTTAATTTGTACCCATGTCTTTATTTTAAAATTAAAGCCATACCAAGCCATTTAATAAAAAAAAATTGGCCTTTTCTCTAAATTACTTTATGTTGCAGTAAAATCTGTCTTCAGGCTGAATGACAGGAACACGCTTTTTTTTTTTTCTCCCATGGGCTTTCAGAAAACCTGTATAGTCTCTTGGGAAGCTGCCATCACCATGGGCATAACAATTTCAATAGTTTTAAATGTGCAACTCAGGGAGACACAACTAGTTGATTGTAGGTAGTGTTCTAATTAAAACGGATTTGTTGACTCTCATATTCCTATGCAAGCTAGCAGGTCATAACGATTTTCAAGGTTTACTAAAGGTAAACGAACACAATATTACTTATTCATGAAAGGAGAAATGTGTCCAAGGGACTTTGATTAGGCCAATCTGGCAAACTGCTTGCTTGGAAAAGGAAGGGTAGGTTAAGGAGAGACGTAGTCCTAGAATATATAAATTTGACCAGAAAGAAAATATTCAAAATATTTATATGCAAAATGTGTCATGAGGAAAGTGGCATTTTCAGATGTTCTTCTAAAGACATCTGCAGACAAACTAGTCAGCAAGACTCTTGAGAAGTTATTTCAGACTAAATGTAACTTATAAGGGCCTGAGTGGTTTTTGCATCAGTTGAATAAAAGAAGAGAAAAAATGTAAGACAGTATGAGTAAATTTATCACTAAAACTGGTTGACTTGTAGATGTTGTAATAACATTTCTAAAATAGTTAATATGTGAAGTAGACATTTATACACCATTGGGTATGCCATATAAATGATTCATGTTGTCTGAAAAATACTAAACTTTTGTTGTGTGAAGTTTTGTCACCATACTATCTCTCTGCTTTGTGATTCAAAAAATTTTAATCATATAACAGTACATCATAATAAAATTATAAAACAAATTCCCACTTGGTATTATAAAATTGATTCCCACTTGAATGTCCATAGACACTACAATAGATTTCCATAAACAGATATAGCAAAACTGTCCCATCAGAAATAGCTTTGAAGTGACCTGTAGCAAGTTTACCTCCTTAAGCCTAATTTCCTCATCTATAAATTGGCGACAATCATGGTATTTATCACCAAGATTTTATCAGCAGTTTATTAATGCAGCTGTGAAAGTCAATTGGCATTTTCACCATGGTACTTTGAAATGTGCTTTGCCAGATCACTATTTCCCACTTAACAGAGTCGATAACTCTTCAGGCTGCTTCAGCTCCACAACATAGGGGCCATCGTCCCTTGATTCTTCAATAGTCGCTTACTCACTACTTTTCCAACCTGTAGCAGCAATTTTGTTTTCCCCTTTATGCCTTTATTACTCATTTCATTCCAAAGCAAATTCTACATATTTCAAGTTTTTGTGAGTAGCAGGCACTCCATTTCTGGTACGCATTTCTCTATCAACTATTTATTGTCGGTTTTTAAAAACACAAACTTAGTGACCTGGAGCAACAAGAACTTATTACTTTGCACAGTTCTGTGGTTGAAATGAACTAGTCTCGCCTGGGATCAATCATATGCCTGCTTTCCAATGATTCGTTGGATGGGGACTGGGCTTAGCTAGGAAGTGCAGGTCTTAACTGATTTTAGAGTCTTTCATTCCCAGACTATAGCAGTTACTTCAGCAGTATTCCCAGGGGGGAGGGGCAAGATCCAATCTCAAAGTGCATATTAAGCTTCTATTTCCATTACACATGCTAGTGCTATGTTGTTCTAATAAGTTACATTACCAAAACTAGAGTCCATGTTGAAAAGGAATAGTAAAGAAAGCGCTATGACCCAGGTAGGGCATTACTACAGCAAAACAACAGAATTACCAACTGAATGGATTAAAAGAAATAATTGATAGTAAGCTTTCAGCATATGCCTAATCCATAATAGGTATTTAGTGAATTTCAGTTACTAGGAACACGTTCTTAAGGAAACCCCTAATTCTATATTTATTTTAACTGCCAGTCTTACCAAGAAACTATTGCTAAAGTTTTTGTAGATAATCTCTGTTTTCCCCAAACTCACCTTAACTCAAGACATGGTACTTTGATATAACTCCTAAACCAATTTCAGTGTCAAAATACATGAATTTTAAGAGACTTTTACCGAAGATTCCCTAGAGCAATATGTCAGAGAATTTCCTTTTCTTAGAAATTCCCCCATTTCCATCTTTCTGACTTGACCAAGTAACAGAGAAAAATCTCAAGCTTTGAGTCATAGATTTTTTTAAGTAAAATATTTTAAACCAAGAAATATTAATAGACTGTTATACTAACTACCTGTTAAGGATACAGAAAAGAACAAGATAATATCACTGAAATTATTAAGTTTACCATCTGACACTTCCAGCTGGCCATAAACAAAGCATTAAGATCAATGAGCTAACACGTGTTCAAAGTGCTTCAGGTGCACAAAGAAGCAATTGGGAATGTCAGCAACATAGGCTCTTATTCCAAATAGAATAGAGCCGGCAGCATGTGTCGGTCGTGTCGTGCACAGTGCTTTCTAGAAACTCTCTACTTATTAGAGTGTTTTCTTTTGTGTTTCTCGTCCCCATTCTCTGGAACTTGAACTGATTGCCTCTGGTGTGTACTAACTGCAGACCTTCCTGCTGGTGTCCTGACACAGAATCAAGCTCACAGTTTCCACTCTCACACCTGCTATTACCCTCTTCTTCAAATACACCATTTATCTTGACAGTAAGTAAACTTATCTGGGGAAGTAGTCCTTGTGGGACTGTAGTTTGTCTTTTGGATTATCTGAAAGATCAAATTTTAAGTCCTCCTTTGATACTAAAAACAGGTCTTTTGCTTCTGAAAGTACCTTTTCATTTCAGGTGGAAAACACATCCAACTGATGGCAGTAAACATCATTTATGTTCACGTGTGGAAGATGCTTTTAATCTCCTGCTTTTTTCGTATCGGACTGATATACAGGATAATATTGTTCAAGAAATTCTATAAAAATAGTCTCTATATGCTTCTGAGTAAGACATTAGCTGTCAGATGGTGAATCCTATCCATCAAACCCTTCATTTTCTTTCTTTTTAAAGAAAAATAACAGACAAGATTAGAAGGAGCATTACCAGCTGAGCAACTTGTGTGTGTGTATGTGCATGTGCACGGTGTGTACAACTTTGACATGGTAGTGATCACCATCTTGAGGAAGGAAAGTTTTTTATGTATAAATACAGATAGCATTCCAGAAATAAGATGGATTAAAGTCACACAGAGAAGCTAATAAGATTGTCATTTGTTGAAGATGTTCAATAACTAGATTGCCTAAAGCAAGATTATATTATGAATGAGATAAACCATATATGGTGAAATGGCATGGCAGGAAGTAAGGGTGTGGATGATCCCACAAAGTGCCAAGATGGCAGAATAGGGAGGGGGCTTACAGTTCTAGTCTAGAGAAATATAGTTTTAAAAAAGTGGAGGGGCTGACGCTGTGGCATAGGGGGTAAGGCTGCCACCTGCAGTGCTGGCAACCTATATGGGCACCGGTTCAAGTCCCGGCTGTTCCACTTCCAATCCAGCTCTCTGCTATGGCCTGGGAAAGCAGAGGAAGATGGCCCAAGTCCTTGGGCCCCTGCACCCACGTGGGAGACCCAAAGGAAGCTCCTGGCTCCTGGCTTCTGGCTCCTGGCTCCTGGCTTTGGATTAGCACAACTCTGGCCGTTGGGGCCAACTGGGGAATGAACCAGTGGATGGAAGATCTCTCTCTCTCTCTCTCTCTCTGCCTCTTCTTCTCTCTCTGTGTAACTCTGCCTTTCAAATAAAAAATAAATCTTAAAAAACATAGTGGAGAGAGTGCAAACTCAGGGATGAGTTAGGGAGAAAACTGAGAAGGAAACTCGATGCAAATTAGAGGGACACTGTGGACCTACATGGAGGGTGTGGATGTACACAACTCAGGACCTCAGCAGCCAAGTGTCCATCAACTGAAGATTAGATAAAGAAATTATGGGATATATACACCATGATGTGAATACTACTCAGCATTACAAAAATAATAAAACCTTGTTTTTTTGCAAAAAGATGGATGAAACTGGAAAGCATTGTACTTAGCAAAATAAGCCAGTCACAAAAATGCAAATACTATATGCCCTCCCTGATCTGTGATAACTAATAGAGTACCAAAATGTAATCTATAGAAGTAAAAATGATACTTTGAGATGCAATGACTTTGAATAGCCCTTGATTTGACTAATGAGGAACAGTTTTTTTTTTTTTTCATATTACTTGTTGAACACTTTAGTTAGTATAGAGTTAATTGTATGTGTATAAAGTTAATTGAAAATAGGCCTTGGTTAAAAATAATAATGGAAATAAGAGAAGGAGGAGGAAGAGGGGTGGGAGTCTGGGTGGGAGGGTGGGTATGGTAGGTAGCCACTATGTTTCTAAAGTTGAAATTTTGAAATGCATGAAATTTTTATTCCTTAAATAAAAGGTTTCTGGGCACAAAAATAAAAGAAAGAAAGTAAAGATATAAAAAAGTTAAGAGGGAAGATAAAAAATGTCTAGTATATTCCTCTTTACTTTTAACTATGTATCTGTGTGCTTTGTAATATAAAATGATTCATATTATTTGCATTAAAACTCTAATTAAGCATTTTCTTTTTTTAATTTTTTTATTTAATGAATATAAATTTCCAAAGTACAGCTTATGGGTTACAATGGCTTCCCCCCCATAACTTCCCTCCCCCCCAACCCTCCCCTTTCCCACTTGCTCTCCCCTTCCATTCACATCAAGATTCATTTTCAATTCTCTTTATATACAGAAGATCAGTTTAGTATATATTAAGTAAAGATTTCAACAGTTTGCCCTCACATAGCAACACAAAGTGAAAAAATACTGTTGGAGTACTAGTTATAGCATTAAATAACAGTGTACAGCACATTAATGACAGAGATCCTGCATGATATTTTTTTAAAAAGATTGATTAATTTTCTATGTAATTTCCAATTTAATACCAAGGTTCTTTTTTTCATTTTCAATTATCTTTATATACAGAAGATCAATTCAGTATATACTAAGTAAAGATTTCATCAGTTTGTACCCACGCAGAAGCACAAAGTGTAAAAATACTGTTTCAGTACTAGCTATATCATTACTTCACATTGGACAACCCATTAATTAAGCATTTTCTTAAACAAGAGTACTTCATATTTTGTTGAAAAATAGAACTAAAAGTTTATTTTGAAATCCATGCCTAATCTTTGTATTAGTATGGGTTCTCCATGAACTTTTTGAAGATCCTTCATGTATAAGGCTTTGGAGTACTTTTATTTATTTATTTATTTGTAAACTAAAAACAACTCTTCCTTTCGTTCCCAGTTTCAAGGTAAATGTTTAGTGATGCATACAAGGGTATTTCAAAAGTTTATGGAAAAATGAAATTAAAAGATAAATTCTTTTCTCATGCAAAAAATAATTAGCATTCATGCATGTAATGTTCTCCCAACAAAGTTCTTCAGGAAATTCATGGAAAGTAGGCATTATGAAAAAACACCATGGATTTTAGTTTTGTGCATCAAAAATAAGTTGATTTTTTAATTCCATTTTTCTATGAACTCTGAAATACCTTTTTACTTCTGATCACATATTGTAAAGTTTGGAATATATGCAATTTTACATATAATCAAATCAGATTTTAACATCTAAGGAAAGAATTAATTATCACTGAAGTACAGGGGAAAATGGACAGATTTTCAAATTTCCATGAGGAATTGAATACAACTGTCTGATCCATTAAATGTCACAAGCAGTTGTAAAATTATCTAATTTGTACCCAATAGTTCAAGAATAAAGGTCATTAAATTAACGATGTTTATTTGTTTTATGGTTTAATAAATATTACAAATTTAAAAATTTTGGCAAGGGGCTGGCACTGTGGCACAGCAGCTAAAGCCACCACCTGCAGTGCCAGCATCCCATATGGGCACAGGTTTGAGTCCCGGCTGCTCCTCTCCCCATCCAGCTCTCTGCTATGGCCTGGGAAAGCAGTGGAGGATGGCCCAGGAGGTTGGGGCCCCTGTACCTGTGTGGAAGACCCAGTTGTGATATACATAGAAAGGGATCTGACTTGGAATCATTCAATATATTTAAGATGTCTTATTATTATACTTTTATTTGTCAAATTTATGCAAGTTTTCATGCTATCCAGCAATGTATAGACACTACACCGAAGTACCCTTACCATGAAAATGATAAAATGGTTAGATATATATTCATATTGCTTTTTTTCTTAGAAATGAAACTCTTTCTATGATATTTTTGACTTTCCGCTATCTTTTGCAAATGATCATTGTTCATTTTAATGACTAGTGGTTACAATTGCTTTTTTACTATAATTTTAAGTAATGCATTGTTAAAGATTTATTTGTGCATATGGCAGAGAGAGAGAGAGAGAGAGAGAAACAAAGATCTCATCCTGTGATTCATTTCCCAAATGTTCACAATGGCTCATACTGGGCCAGATTGAAACCAGGAGCCAAGAATTCAGTCTGAGTTTCCTACTGGTTTCAGCAACTCCCCCCCCCACCACCCAAAAAAAAAAAAAAAAATGAACCATCACTCCTGTGTCCCAGGGTTGGCCCTGGGAGAAGGAAGCTGGAGCCAGGAACCAGAGCAGGAACTTCGATGTGAGACAGGGGCATCATAACCTCTAGGCAGAATGCAGATCCCTAAAATTGTAGTTGGAATGACTAGTGAGAGTCCTTTACAATTTACAGGTACTGATTTTTCCATGATATTTACATAACTTCCCGTTCTCAGTTTGTTGCTAATTTTCTGATGAAACAATTGCAGTGGTTCATTACAGTATCACCTTAGCCAGGCTGGAAATATATCTAAAAATTTTTTCTATAATACGGTTCTGGATTCACATTGGCTACATATATATGAACTCGGAAGGTAGCAGTCATATCTTTTATGGTCAGAAGTGTGGTGGAGTGGCAGGTGCTCGATGTACCAATTAAGATGCCACTCCCAGCTCCCAACTCCCCTCCTGATTCCAGCTTCTTGCTAATCCACACTCTAGAAGTCAGCAAGTAATAGTGCAAATACTTGTGTGCCTGCCTGCAACCCACATGGGAAGCCCAGATTGAGCTCCCAGCCCTGGCTATTGGTGGCATTTGGGGCATGAACTAGTGGACAGAAGACTTCTCCTTTCCTTTTCCCTCCTCTCCACACTTCTGCTCTCTTCTTCTCTCATTCTCATTCTTACTCTGTCTCTGCCTTTCAAAAAGATAAGTAAATTAGATTTTTAAAAAAGGAACAAAGTGTAAATCACCATCCATTTGGCTTCTCACACTAGTCACTGATCTGTAGTCTCCCTGATGACATGAGGCCCATCACAAAGCTTCCTTCCATTTCTTAAAGTCCAGTGCAGGGGCCAGCGCTGTGGCACAGTGGGTTAAAGCCCTGGCCTGAAGTGCAGGCATCCCATATGGGTGCTGATTCTAGTCCTGGCTTCTCAACTTCCAATCCAGCTCTCTATTATGGCCGGGGAAAGCAGTAGAAGATGGCCTAAGTCCTTGGGCCCCTGCACGCTGGTGGGAGACCTGGAAGAAGCTCCTGGCTCCTGACTTTGGATCGGTTCAGCTCTGGCTGTTGTAGCCATTTGGGTATTGAACCAGCAGATGGAAGACCTCTTTCTTTGTCTCTACCTCTCTCTGTAACTCTGTCTTTCAAAAAATAAAAAAGTCTTAAAAAAAAAAAAGTCCTGTGCCAAGTGATTGTATAAGTCTTTTATTTTTATTTTTTTGACAGAGTTAGACAGTGAAAGGGAGACAGAGAGAAAGGTCTCCCTTCCGTTGGTTCACTCCCTAAATGGCCACTATGGCCGGAGCTATGCTGATCCGAAGCCAGGAGCCAGGTGCTTCTTCCTGGTCTCCCATGCGGTGCAGGTCCCAAGCACTTGGGCCATCCTCCACTGCACTCCCAGGCCACACCAGAGAGCTGGACTAGAAGAAGAGCAACCAGGACTAGAACCACATTCAGAAATCTACCAACAATAGATGCTGGAGAGGATGTGGGGAAAAAGGGACACTAACCCACTGTTGGTGGGAATGCAAACTGGTTAAGCCACTATGGAAGTCAGTCTGAGATTCCTCAGAAACCTGAATATAACCCTACCATTCAACCCAGCCGTCCCACTCCTTGGAATTTACCCAAAGGAAATTAATTTGGCAAACAAAAAAACCATCTGCACATTAGTGTTTATTGCAACTCAATTCACAATAGCTAAGACCTGGAACCAACCCAAATGCCCATCAACATTAGACTGGATAAAGAAATTATGGGACATGTACTCTATAGAATACTATACAGCAGTAAAAAACAATGAAACCCGGTCATTTGCAACAAAATGGAGGAATCTGGAAAACATCATGCTGAGTGAATTAATCCAATCTCAAAGGAACAAATATCATTTGTTTTCCCTGATTGGCGACAACTAACTGAGCACCAAAGGGAAAACCTGTTGAAGTGAAATGGACACTATAAGAAACAATGACCTGATCAGCTCTTGTCCTGACTGTTGATGTACAATGTAATACTTTATCCTTTTTAGTATTTTTGTTGTTGTTGTTGTTCTAGTACTAGTGGTTGAACTCTGTAATTAACACACAATTATTCTTAGGTGTTTAAATTTTAACTGAAAAGTGATCCCTGTTAAATATAAGAGTGGGAAAAAGAGAGGGAGGAGATGTACAATTTGGGACATGCTCAATCGGACTTGCCCCAAATGGTAGTTAGAAACGTGCCAGGGGATTCCAATACAATCCCATCAAGGTGGCATGTACCAATGCCATCTAACTAGTCCAAGTGATCAATTTCAGTTCACAATTGATGACTCTGATAGGTCTAAGAGTCAAAGGGATCATACAAACAAGACTAGTGTCTGCTAATACTAACTGATAGAACCAAAAAGGGAGAGAAGGATCCAACATGGCAAGGGGGAGACACAGCAGACTCATAGAATGGCAGATGTCCTAAATAGCACTCTGGCCTCAGAATCAGCCCTTAAGGCATTCGGACCTGGCTGAAGAGCCCATGAGAGTATTTTAGGCATGGAAAGCCAAGACACTCTGGCAAAAAAAAAAAAAAACAACTAAACGAAATATCTCTGCGAGTGAGATCCCAGTGGAAAGAACGGGGCCATCAAACATTTCTCTGAAGGGAGAAGAGAACTTCGACTTTGACTATGACCCTGTCAGAATAAGACCAAAGTCGGCGAACCCTAAAGGCTTCCACAGCCTTGGCAACTCATGACTAGAGCCTAGGGAGAATACTGACGCCATAAACAAAAGTGTCAAATTGTTAAATCAACAACAGGAGTCACTGTGTACTTTCGTCTCATGTGGGATCTGTCCTTAATGTGTTGTCCAAGGTGAAGTAATGATATAGCTAGTACTGAAACAGTATTTTTACACTTTGTGTTTCTGTGTGGGTGCAAACTGATGAAATCTTTACTTAGAATATACTGAATTGATCATCTGTATATAAAGAGAATTGAAAATGAATCTCGATGTGAATGGAAGGGGAGAGGGAGCAGGAAAGGGGAGGGTTGCTTGTGGGAGGGAAGTTATGAGGGGGGAAGCCATTATAATCCATAAACTGTATTTTGGAAATTTATATTCATTAAATAAGTTAAAAAATATGAATTATAAATTTGTACATTATTTGTCCAAGAGTCTCAAAAACAAATTATATGTTCAGAAATGAGTGCCAGCCGGCACCGTAGCTCAACAGGCTAATCCTCCACCTAGCGGCGCCGGTACACCGGGTTCTAGTCCCGGGCAGGGCGCCAGATTCTGTCCCGGTTGCCCCTCTTCCAGGCCAGCTCTCTGCTATGACCAGGGAGTGCAGTGGAGGATGGCCCAAGTGCTTGGGCCCTGCACCCCATGGGAGACCAGGAGAAGCACCTGGTTCCTGCCTTCAGATCAGCGCAGTGTGCCGGCCGCAGCGTGCCAGCCACGGCGGCCACTGGAGGGTGAATCAATGGCAAAGGAAGACCTTTCTCTCTGTCTCTCTCTCACTGCCCACTCTGCCTGACGAAAGAAAGAAAGAAAGAAAGAAAGAAAGAAAGAAAGAAAGAAAGAAAGAAAGAAAGAAAGAAAGAAAGAAAGAAAGAAAAGAAGGAAGGAAGAAAGGAAGAAAAAGAAAGAAAGAAAGAAAGAAAGAAAGAAAGAAAGAAAGAAAGAAAGAAAGAAAGAAAGAGAGAGAGAGAGAAAGAAAGAAAGAAAGGAGTGCCAGACATATTTACTTTTAAGTATTTTTCTTGGGGCCAGCACCTTGGCTCACTTGGTTAATCCTCTGCCTTTAGCACTGATGTCCCATATGGACACCGGTTCTAGTCTCAGTTGCTCCTCTTCCAGTCCAGCTCTCTGCTGTGGCCCGGGAGTGCAGTGGAGGATGGCTCAAGTGCTTGGGCCCTGCACCCGCATGGGAGACCAGGAGGAAGCACCTGGCTCCTGGCTTAGGATCAGCATAGCTCTGGCCATGACAGCCATTTAGGGAGTGAACCAACGGCAAAGGGAGACCTTTCTGTTTCTCTCTCTCACTGTCTAACTCTGCCTGTCAAAAATATATATATAGAATTAGATTATTTTAATCTCTTAAAAAACTTAACTTGAAAAAACTATTCTATAGCTCTGAATATTTAATCTTAAAACAGAAAAGAGCTATTCTCTCCCAGCTCGTGCACCTAGAGGTCTATCCCTTGTGGCTGCCATTTGTTGGCACCCTGGTCATTCTCATTGTTTGAACATATTGTCATTCAGCTCACCTGATTCTCCCCTACCTTAACTCCACCTATTGTTCCAAAAGGTTTGAATGTGATGATCTATGAAAAATTAAATTTTCTCATTTCTTTGACCTTATCCATTCGAAAGACCTTGTGGTCACTCACCTGCACATTCTTGTGATTGATCCCTGTTTTTGTCATCCAATCAAACAAACCATTCTCCAATAACCTTCTCTTCACCTCAGGCCACTTGTTCTCATTCTTCCCCAACAGCTCTTCTTAAAACCTCTTTGGAACTCTGAGTGCAGCAACTCATCAACCTTCCTCCTGTTTATAAATACCCATTTTTATTTCAAAAGTGTGTCCCAATCTTCATGATTTAATTTTTTCTCAATATCCTAAATTCTCTGGCCCATATGTTGAAATCATACTTGCTTGGAGAAATCCCAATCCGGAAATAACCCAAATTATTTTCCCCACTTCTCCTTTGAAGCAAATGACATAACTGGAAATATTGCTACTACAACTATAAATTTAGTCACCAAATTGTATGGGCCCTTCAACAACATTTTCCTAGTAAGAGAAAACACCTCAGACACTCACTTTGCCCACTCTCCTTCTCAGTGGAACTATTTCAAAAGAGTAAAAAATAAAAATATGACCATTCTTTAGAGCCTATCTCTCAAAACTTGCCAGAATTTCTTACTGAAAAAAAAAAAAGTTGTGATTCACATACATATCACAACCCAGTCTCTAAATTCTGCTTTGAATCTCAAAACCCTCCCACTTTGTAATATTGCTTTTCCCTGCTGTGACTGCATCATCAAGCTATCCATTTAATATTGTTGCTTCTCCTTGTTAAATATCCTTAGTGTCTCTGTAAACCACTGCACAACTTAGCTGCCTAAAATAACGGGAGACTTCCTTCTGGCATGACAGCACTATCCCACTCCTTAGGAAAACTGGGGGAATTACAGAAACAATACAGCCATATGAAGCTTCTGGAAATGGTCCTGGAGGCAACAGTAGTGAGGAAAAGGCTGCTGAATACAGTATACAAAAATTCAGTAATCGGGGCCAGTGCTGTGGTGTAGTGAGTAAAGCTGCTGCCCGCAGTGCCAGCTTCCCATATGGGCGCCGGTTCAAGTCCCAGCTGCTCCACTTCTGATCCAGCTCTCTGCTGTGGCCTGGGAAAGCAGTAGAAGATGTTCTAAGTCCTTGGGCCCCTACATCCACATGGGAGACCTGGAAAAAGCTTGTGGCTCCTTGCTTTGGATTAGCCCAACTCTGGCCATTGCAGCTATTTGGGGAGTGAACCAGCGAATGGACAACCTCTCTCTGTGTCTCCGCCTCTGCCTCTCTGTAGCTGTGCCTTTCAAATAAATAAATCTTTAAAAAAAAAAAAAAACTAATAAAGATGAGAGCCCATGGAGTTGAACCAAGATTGTACAGAGAAGGACAGTGGACTCTGTAAACTCAGCCCTCGGTGTAGGACTTCCTTCCTGGAAGGGGAAAGACTTCAGCATGTCTCATCCTGCCCCCAGCTGCCCAACTTGGAAACTAAGTGTGGTCGCAGATTGAAGCTACCTTTCATTGCCCATCCCCTCTCATGCAATGTGGCTTCTATCCAGGTGTCTGTGCTAAGAATACTGAGGCTCTGAGAGCCTGTATTCCTATGCATGAGTCTGTCATTCCAGGTTAGAAGTAAGCCAACAGGACAAGAAATTGAAGCCACTCCCCTGCAGCACCCTGCCCTGTGCAGTGAAGGATGGCCCAAGTGCTTGGGCCCTGCACCCCATGGGAGACCAAGAGAAGCACCTGGCTCCTGGCTTCAGATCAGTGTGGTGTGCCGGCAGCAGCACACCAGCCGTAGCGGCCATTGGAGAGTTAACCAAAGGTAAAGGACGACCTTTCTCTCTGTCTCTCTCTCTCACTGTCCACTCTGCCTGTCAAAAAAAAAAAAAAAAGAATGAAGCCATTCACTAAACAAGCAAATAACCAAAACAAGCCCTGAGGTAAGACCAGTACCCAGAGTTCCTGCAGGGTAGTATCTAAAATGCCCAGTTTCTAACAGAATTTATGGAATTTTTAAGAAAACCAAACAAGTGAACTATACACAAGAATAAAAAGCAGGCAACAGAAACTTTTGCCTGGGGGAATGAACATTGTAAAAGTGTTTACAAAAGGAAAGGAAAGAAAAGGAGGTATGATGGCAATGTCATATCAAATAGAAAATGCTAATAAAGATAGAGAAAAATAACTAAGAGAAATTACTCTGTTGAAAATAAAATAAATAATGTTAGTTGTCACTAAAAGGGTTCATCAGTGTATTTGAACACTCAGAAGGGAAAAATAGCAAATTTTAAGATGTAAAAGCTAGAGGCCGATGCTTTGGCACAGCCGGTTAATGCCCAGGCCTGAAGCACCAGCATCCCATATGGGCACCAGTTCAAGACCCGGCTGCTCCACTTCCAATCCAGCTCTCTGCTATGGCCTGGGAGAGCAGTGGAAGATGGCCCAAGTCCCTGGGCCCCTACACCTGCATGGGAAACCTGGAGGAAGCTCCTGGATCCTGGCTTCAGATCCGTGCAGCTCCGGCCATTGCAGCCGTTGGGGAGTGAACCAGCGGATGGAAGAACACACTCTCTCTCTCTCCTCTCTCTGTGTAACTCTGACTTTCAAATAAACAAATAAAATATTTTTAAAAAGATATAGAAGCTGAAGAACAGAGAGAATAAAGAATGGATGAAAATGAATAGAGCCTCAGAAAAATCTGAGGCAGCATTAAGCACACCAACATATGTGCAATAAGAATACAGGAGGAGAGGAAGCAGAAGGAAAAAAAATCAAGAAATAATTACTTAAAGGTCTGCAAATTACTGAAGAATAATAACCCACAAGTCTAAGAAGCTCAGCGAGCTCCAAGTAAGATAAATACAGACTCACAGAAATATCAAAATAAAAAATAAAGAAAATGAAAGACAAAAAGAATTTCTTGAAATATCACAAGAGAAAAAAATGTCCCTTCAATGACAAAGAAATCTCATTAAGAAAAACTGCTGATTCATAGGCAGAAACAATTGAGATAATGAGGCATGAGATTATACTATATTTTGAGAAATTTGCTTAAAATAGAGTTAAAAAAATAAGATCACTACAATGCACAAATTTTTTGATATTCATTCATACTTTTGTTCATTAAATGCATCTTCTGCAAACATTGTAAGGATTCTTTTATATTCTAAGTGCTCTGAAGAAAAAATGTTCAATCAAGAATCCTCTGAATTTAGCAAAATTATTTTTCAAAAAATGCAGGTGAAATTTAGACTTTCCCATATAAACTGAAACTTAGAGAATGTGTTGCCTTAAAAGAAATATTTTTCTTAAAATATTGCCTTAAAAGAAATATTTGAAGAAGCCTTTCAGGCTTAAAGCAAATAATATCCTCTAATTCAAGTCTACACACACACAAAAAGAGCAAAAACAACTATGTAATTATGATAATACATATAGCTTAATTTTTCTCATATTTTGTTTTAAAAGCAATGGTATAAGTTGTTATACATATATGAATGTAGAAATATGCATATAGAAATATAACATGTGATATATTTGCCAACAACAGTATAAATAAGATGGAATAGTCAAAGGAAATTATTATAAATGATAAAATAATAAAGCAATATATATGATTGGATTTGTGACATTAGTAGATGTATAACAAGAATACCATAAAAAGGGAGACAGATAATAGAGCTATGTAGGAATTAGGTTAATGAAAATCACCACAATCATGTTACTAAAGTCTAAAGCTGAACCTAGGAAATTGAAATGTATGTGATAAACCTTTGAGCTATCATTAAACAAAAAAGAATCATTAAAACAATTAAAATATCATGTTTGGAAATGTACCCTTAATGCAAAACAAAGCAGTAAACGAGTAATAAGAAAAAAAGATGTGAGCTAAATCTAAAATAAAGATCCCAACCATATAAATATACAATTAAATGTGAATTACTTAATAAGCAATCAAAATAATAGGTTCAGCTTTAGACTTTAGTAACATGATTGTGGTGATTTTCATTAACCTAATTCCTACATAGCTCTATTATCTGTCTCCCTTTTTATGGTATTCTTGTTATACATCTACTAATGTCACAAATCCATTCATATATATTGCTTTATTATTTTATCATTTATAATAATTTCTCAAAGTGCCTGGCTCCTGGCTTCAGATTGGCACAGCTCCAGCTGTTGCAGCCATTTGGGGAGTGAACCAACAGAAGGAAGACCTTTCTCTCTGTCTCTCCCTCTCACTGTCTGTAACGCTACCTCTCAAATAAAATAAATAAAAAATCTTTAAAAAAAAAAAAAAGGATAGATTTTTCAAACAGGAAAAAAGTCCAATTATATCATCCACAGAAGGAACATCTCATCTTGAGAATGAAAATAGAATGAAAAACAAAATTTGTAATATGAAAATAATTAAAGTCAAATATTATAAATCGTTAAAATGAAGAATTCTGTGCTACATAAATTTACCACAATAAAAAGAAAATACTATCAAATTGAATGCAATGGCATAGAAAAAGAATTATGTACCATAGCCATCAGGATTTAGCCCAGGAATGCAAAGTTGGTTCAACATCTAAGTATCAATTACTGTACTACATCATATCAGTAGAATAAGAAATAAGAATCACATGACCATCACAATAAGTGGAAAAAAAGCATTTAACAAACTCCATAGCCATTTCACAATAAAAACTCAAGAATCTTGAAATAAAAGGGAAATTCCTGAAATTGATTAAGGACATCTATGAAAAACCTATAGCTAACTAATTTCATATTTAATGATGAAAGATTGGACAACTTCCCAATAAAATCAAGAATGAGACAAGGATGTTTATTTTCACCATTTCTAGTCTACACTGCACTAGAATTTTTAGTTGGAGAAACTGACAAGAAAAGCAGTAAAAAGCATACAAATTGGAAAATAAATATAATTAACACCAATTAAGCATTGTTACATACAGAAAACTCTAAGGAAGCCCCTACAAAACAGAGCTCACAAACAATTTCAACCCAATTGTATAATACTTTTTTTTTTAAAAAAAAAAAGATATATTTATTTATTTATTTATTTGAAAGGCAGAGTTACAGAGAAGTAGAGGAAGAGAGACAGGTCTTCCATCCACTGGTTCACACCCCAGATGACCACAATGGCCAGAGTTATGCCGACCCAAAGGCAGGAGCCAGAAGTTTCTTAAGCTTTTTCTGGGTCTCTCCCATGGGTATAGGGGCCCAAGTCTCCAAAAGAAGCTACAGGCTCCTGGCCCAGCCCTGGCAGTTGTGGCATTTGGGGAGTGAACCATCAGATGGAAGAGAGACGGAGAGAGAGAGAGAGATCTTCCCTCCGTGATTCACTCCCCAGATGCAGCCAGACAGGAACCGGCACCCATATGGGATGCCAGGATTGCAGGCAGTAGCTTCACCCGGCACTCCATTAACAGCAGCCCTCAGAATAAGAAAATATTTAGACACAGTGGTTGCTTAGTGCTGGGGAAACATGAGGGATATGGAGATGATGGTTAAGGTGTGGGGATTCCTTGTGAAGTGATGAAAACATATCAAAATGGAATGTAATGATGATTGGACTTATCTTTGGATATACTAAAGCAATTGAACTGTGTACTTTAAGTGGGCGGGTTGCATGGTATGTGAATATATCCCGTGTGATTATTTATAAGTGATTAATTGCTCTCCATCCCAAAATCTGATCAGAACGCAGATCTTCTTCTTGAGTTTACACCCTGATAAATTCCTCCTAAGCTGAAAATATCAGAAGTCAAAAAAAGGGGGTTTCATTCACCCAGTCCTCTAAATACCATAGTTGGTCATCACGGTACACTGTGGAGTGCGGTTGTTCACCCTTGCCAATTCTGTGACCGACTGGGCACAGCAGATCACTGCCACTGCCCAGCATTGCGATGGAAGTACCATACTGCACATCGCTGGCCCAGGAAAATAGAAAAACTTCAAATTTCAGAACACTGCCACTACTGAATGTGTGTTATTTTCACCCCAGCATAAAGTTGAGCAATCACAAGTTGAAACAACCTTGTAAGCCATGGACAGCCTGTTCATTGTGGATATCCAATCTCTATTCAGTGGCATGTTAGTTGGGATCATTCACACCATTGTCTTCAGTTGAGAACTTAGCAAGTTTAAGAAACACTTGAAGAGCAGGGGCTGGGGCTGTGGCACAGTGGGTAAAGCTGCTGCCTGTAGTGCTGCCTCCCATATGGGCGCCTGTTCAAGTTCCAGCTGCTCCACTTCCAATCCAGTTCTCTGTTATGGCCTGGGAAAGCTGTGGAGGATGGCCCAAGTCCTTGGGCCCCTGCACCTACGTAGAAGACCCAGAGGAGGTTTCTGGATCCCGGCTTCAGATCTGCACAGCTCGGGCTGTTGCAGCCATCTGGGAATTGAACCAGCAGATGGAAGACTTCTCTTTCTCTCTCTGCTGCTACCTCTCTGTAGCTCTGTGAACAATCAAGCCTCTCTCCACATGCACTCTCCTGAGTCAGTCTGGATTCATGCTTATGGAAACTTGATCCCAAGAGAGTGAAAATGGCAAACAAGTTGCCAGACATGTGCCAGAAGTTCTGTAATGTCTTTACTACACTGTTGACGCAATGCATGTCAGAAGGCCAGCCCAGATTAAAGACAAAAGGAACAAGCCCTATCTCTTTGCAGAAGGAAAAGAGACAAAGAAGATGGCAAATTTGCTGGGTTTTCTATTTAGTAAAAATCCACCACAGTATTCCAACTTTAAAAACTCATTGACCAACCAGCAAGGACACAAGTGAATATTTGTACCTCTCCCAGTCTCTCTTTTTCTCTCAATAGCTGAACAAGAAACAAACATTTTTTAAAGCTTTTGTCTTTATTTTCTCACTCACTGCTCATGCACCAATTCCATGTACCAAGTCCAATAGTTGTAAAATAGAAGGCTCATCTATTTCAATTGCCCTCTTATATTGTTTTATTGCAGCTTCCCCTTCTTTGGTTCAGTCATAAAGCCTATACTTAGAGTTGAGAAGAAGCGTGGCTTTAGAATATTAATAAGATAATAACTTTGAAAGCCAGTCTTTACAGAAGGGGAAATTTGTCAAATCCACAAAAAAGTCAATGCTTGGAGGACACAATTCATAAAATTCACATGCAGGTCTACAGGAGAGAAAAACAATGACAGATAAAACACTTATTGTACTTTTACGATTTTAGGCACTTGGAAGATATTAATTTATTTAATTTCACAACATTACCATGAGGTAGATATATATGTCTATAATTATCCATATTCTATCTATTAGAGAGGATCATAGAGATACATTCTTACATGTCATATATATACATATACACAAACACAAATAAAACTTAATGTAACTTTTTCAGCTGTCTACCTGCCTATCCATCTAACTCCTAAATTGCTGTTTTTAATGCTCTACCTACTAGTAGATGTAAACTCCATTAGAGCAAAAATTGTATATTTAGGGCCAAGTGTTCAACTGTAGCTAAATAAATAAAATGATTTAATAGTTGTGACTTCAGTAATTTCTCCATTTTATATTTTAAATTTGTCCCACATAATTAACCTTATGAGTCATACACATGTCCCTACCTATCCTGTTTTCATTGTACAAAGATATTTCGTGTTTCTTTCCTGAGTGTTCTTCAAAACTGTGACCCTTTTTGTGAATATATAATATTCTGTGACTTGAATGGACCACTTTAAATATCTTATTTATAATTGTTGGTCATTTGGATAATTCATAATTTAACAATATTATAAATTACAGTAAAATAGCCACACATAAAATTTTAATTCTATCTTTAATTCTTAAGTTACATTCCTAAGAATTAAGTTATCAATGCTTTAGAACTATTTGTGCATATTGATAAGTTGTCATCCAGATATTTGTACTAAATGAGTACAACATGAGAATGAGAATGTGCCGTTTGTTTCGGTTTGGCAAAGTTATATACTAGAAGTTTTAAATAAATTTTAAATTCATGAATAAAGAATTTTCTAAGTTCTTTCATATTTTGTTTTACATTTATTTTTTGACCTGCAGAGTGGACAGTGAGAGAGAGAGACAGAGAGAAAGGTCTTCCTTTGTCGTTGGTTCACCCTCCAATGGCCGCCGTGGCTGGTGCACCGTGCTGATCCGAAGCCAGGAGCCAGGTGCTTCTCCTGGTCTCCCATGCGGGTGCAGGGCCCAAGCACACATGGGAGTGCAGTGGAGGATGGCCCAAGTGCTTGGGCCCTGCACCCACATGGGAGACCAGGAGGAAGCACCTGGCTCCTGGCTTCGGATTTGTGTGGTGCGCAGGCCACAACGGCACTGGGGAGGTGAACCAACGGAAAAAAGGAAGACCTTTCTCTCTGTCTCTCTCTCTCTCTCACTGTCCACTCTGCCTGTCAAAAAAAAAAAAAAAGTGAATGGAAAATGTGTTTTATAAAGAAAAGCACAAATTTCAAAATTGTTCATGTCAAAATAATGTTTTAATCCCATTTTTCCATAAACTTGTATAAGTTCTATCATATTGCACAATGCATTTAGCATAAAGGACAGAATATCACAGTCCCCCACATATAAGATAGATTTTTAAATAAGTTTAATAAGACAGAATACCTGTATGTAAATCATAACATAAAATTTCTTTTCAATAAAGATCTGCAGACACGTGGATGCTTTTAAATGAGATGAGGTTATTATTCAAATATATGCATCTAGACCTGCAAGAAAAGGAAAAGAAAGACAAGACAGCATCTTGCTCAATATCCAGGATACTTGAGAAGCAGTCAGATTTAGAGCCAGAGGCTCCAGCCTAATGATCATAAAGCTTTTTGAGTAGAATTCTGTACTTAAAATTCTGTTCCCTGTGTTTACTTTTTTCACAGACCCAATGAACCTGGCAAGCCTATGGTAATTAGAAATTACAATTTAGAGCTGGAACAAATGGGATGGTTAAATGCAGACACACCTAGGCAGCAGACAGCCCTTCTGGCAGTCTGTTCAATTGTGTTTTTCTTCATGATTTCCTAATCCAATTGCATATTTAAGAAACTTAAACATTTTTAAAACTGAAAGAACTCAAGAGGGAAATGTTTTTCTTTTATGGGGCCTTGGTATCTCCAAAAGAAAAGCAAAACTCTCCTGCCAAAGGAAAATGTTTTTGTCGTATTTTAGTTTTATTGTTACACGTGGGTGGCAGAATGGAAGAAACCCAACATGCTTCTTACTGTCGGATTTCCTTTTTTATACCTTTGTTTTAAATGCTGTCATTGAGTTCAGGGGCCAGGAGAGGGAGACGTTAATATGAAGATCATAACATGGATCTATCTGAGGGCTGTCTTTTGTTCTTGGGTTCATTTCTACCAGGTTAGACTGAGTGGTTGCTGAGAAGGCCACAGGATTGAGGGTTGTAAAAGTCAAGAATCTTTGTTTTCAGTGATAATCTTATAACAAATGGGAGCCAGGTGTACAATATTTGAGTTGGCTGCCTTTCAGGGTTTTTATTTATTTTTCTTTAGGTATGCAACAGCAAGGCAAACTAAAATGAAAATGCAATCTTGTAGTGCCTATTTTGGGTGGTGTTTGAAATTGTTGAGTAATTACAACAAATTAGAATGAAAAAAATGAATAAAATGCAAGGCCCTGGAATAACACATGAATTTTGGAATTCTCCCAAATACAATAAGTCTTTCTTCCTCAACTATTAAGATTATATGACATCACTCTTTTTGTTAGTTTGAGGCCACCCATCTGGTTTCAGCTCCTCCAAACATAGAATGTAATAGGTCATTGACACTATTCATAGATTACGGAATCTAAGAGTAGAAAGACCAAGCAATGACCCAATTTTCCTCCTTTTTTGCATAATATTTATTTTATCTGTATTTATTTTATTTGATAATAATCGCATATACTTATGAGATATAATGTGATGGTTTCATAAATGGATCTGTGGCAGAATGATTAACCTAATTAACATATCTAGCTGATATACATATAATTTGTAGTGAGAATATTTGAAATTTACTCTCTTAGAAATTTCAAAAGATACAATATATTATTTTTAACTATAGTCACCTTGCTATGCAATAAATATCAAAGGCATGTTCCTCTGAACTTGAATTTTGTGCCCTTTACCCAGCATCTCTGCATTTCTCTTGTCCACCTCTGCTCCAAATAGCTGATTACCACCATTCCACTGTATTCTATGAGTTGTGCTTTTTAGTAACCAAATATGAAACCATGATGTCTTCTAGTCTCATCTATGTTGTAGCAAATGACAGCACTTCCTTTATTTTTAGAATACATATAATGCATACACACACACACACTATATATATGTGTGTGTGTATATAATATGTGTATATATATATATATATATATTCTACATTTTCTTTAGCCATTCATTCATGTATAGACACATAGGTTTATTTCATACCTTGTTGGTTGTTAATGATACTTTAATGAACATGGAAGTGCAGATAACTCTTGCACATCCTGTTTTCAATTTATTTGAATATTTACCTAGCATTGGGGTAGTGGATCTTATGATAGTTCTTTTAACTGTTCAACATTTGCCCCAGTTCAGTGGCAAAATTGAACTTAGTGCTTAATGTTACTTCTGAACTTAGTCAGACTTCCATCCTTGTAATACTTTCACTTCCATTTAATAATGAATTGACAAATAAGTGATCAAAACTTATTTTCGGCAGGCGCCATGGCTCAATAGGCTAATCTTCTGTCTGCAGTGCTGGCACACAGAGTTCTAGTCCCGGTCGGGGCGCCAGATTCTGTCCCGGTTGCTCCTCTTCCAGTCCAGCTCTCTACTGTGGGCCAGGAGTGCAGTGCAGGATGGCCCAAGTGCTTGGGCCCTGCACCTGCATGGGAGACCAGGAGAAGCACCTGGCTCCTGGCTTCGGATCAGCGCGGTGCGCCGGCAGCGCACTGGCAGCAGCGGCCACTGGGGGGTGAACCAATGGAAAAGGAAGACCTTTCTCTCACTCTCTCTCTCACTGTCCACTCTGCCTGTCAAAAAAAAAAAAAAAATTATTTTCAAATACGCAAAACTAAACCCATACTTACACCAAATTTTAGCATTTGTGATTTATTAAAATATCAAATTTATAGAGGACTTACTTGTCTAACAAGCATCTATTTCCCTATCTTTTGATTTCTATACGCAGAGTTCTCTTAGATAAAATCCCTACCCATGTACTTCATGTAGGGTTGACTTTGTTCACAATTCCATTAGGGTCAGGCCAGTGTAATAAGATTCCAGTAGCACCTCTGCCACCATGATTGGATCATGCCACCAGCTTGAAACCAGTCAATCTTAGAGAACAGCAGGACTTTTGCAGATGTGTCTATAATGCAGGTGCTTTCTTATTGCCATGGTTGCTAACAGGATAGAGTATAGATGGATTACTGCTGGAAACCATTGTAAGCAAAAGGGGAAGCATCTGAAAATGGGAACTGGTTTGTGAAAGAGAGAGCTCATAAAAGTGCATGCAAAGGGACAGGATTGAGCATTATCTATCAAGAGGTGCCACATCCTGTGAGTTCCAAGTATTAGCATTGTTTGGATTGCAGTTCATTACACATTATTTGAACTGTTGTAATATCAAATTCTTTATTTGTTTCATTTTAGATTGCTGTCCTAAAAGCTATCATTTATTTTAAATGAGATCGTAAAGATATGTGTTCTTTTGCATTAACTTTCATTCATTTTTTCATTTATTCCTACTAAATTCTTAACATTAGCATATTTTAAGAGTTATTCTTAGTTCTATGATGACAGAGAATGGAGTATTTGAGATATATAAAATGTGTGAAAGATGAGAAAAAATTATTTTGGATATTTTTAACATTCCAACTTTGGATTCTGCATAGAGATGATGACAATGATGATGAGTTGGAATACAATTTCTAGTGAACCCTGTCTCATTTCAAATATATGTATTTACTGAGACCTAAAATGTTCTTGTATTTATGGAGAACATAATTTTGGGTTGTGTTTAAATGCAGACTTAAAGCCATCCAGGTAAAATTTTTGTCCTTTTCTTCTCAGCAAATATCCATTCTTCATGCGCTTGAACTATGTTCCCTTTTTGTTTTCCTGTTATTGACACAGTATGGACTAAGACTATAAAGGAGATAATTTAAGGGCAACTTCATACCTGAAAAGTTGAAATCATTGGTTTCCCCTTACAGAAGACTCCCTGGGAAACATAATACGGGGAATCATGGGCAATTTACTACTAGTTGTGATATATATCTGTCTGATGTAAAAAAATCAATGGTTTCCCTTTTTTTACAAAAAGGCCTCCCTGGGGAACAGAGAGTAGAAGGTCAGAACAGCTTCCTAGTTTGCATGCCTCACTGTTTGTTCTACAATAGCAAACAGTTCTTCAAGTAATGACACCGCAGTCTCCCGTGTACGGCAGATGCGGCCCTGTGTGCACTGCCACATCTACCACTGTGCTGCTGTGATTACAGTCTTATTTGGAAGAAAAAGGAAAGATTTTAAAGATGAAATCATAGCCCACTCACCTGCCACTTTCTCACTAAAACTTTGTGTGTTTGCTTCTCTACATCCCTCTCCCTACCCCACGACACAACCATTTAGAAAAAGAAAATCTTTGTCATATTTGTGCCCGACACTCAGGGCCCTGATCTATCTTGTTACTAAGCCATTTACTTGTACCAAGGATTTAGGGACTACAGCAGCGTGACAATGTGTTGGTGACCCATATGACACTGAGCCAAAATAATTTTTTTATTGTTAAAATCTGGTTTGGGATATGGATAAATATTATCTGTGATGGGACTGATGTGTGTTTCTGGAACAGAAATGTGATAGAGACTTACATCTCAAAATATATTAAGTGCAATGGCTTTGACATTAATTTGGTGGAAGATACAATTCATAGCACGTACTTAGCACTCACAGTTTCTAGTACTGTCCTCCTATAAGAGGAGCTAGAGTTCCTTGTGTTGTGACTGATACTAGACCTAAATTAGGGAAGATATAAGGGGCTTCCAAATACCCATGGAATGTATTATCTTATAATTTCATGTTTTCACAACTTTTTCATACTCCTTACATACTAAGTGAACCTAGAGTATCTTACAGTGCCAGATAATAAGTAAATGTTCTAAACAACAGAAACAGACCCAAAATAGTGAGATCATTTCAAATAGACACAGGAGCCCACTGAAACAACTCATTATTGCCAAAGCTAGAACAGTAAGAGCAACAAGATTAATAAGGCAGCTTTAGATTATAACCCAAAGGATAAAATAAACATATTTAATTCCAAAAATCCATAAAAATAAAAAAACATTATAGATGAATGATCAGATCAATAAATCAGAGAGAAAAAATCTCTTATGCAAAGAACTCCAAATAATTTACATAGATATTGTACTTCAAGCAGGTGGAAATTTTTCTTTAATAACTTTTCTGTAACAATGGACTACAAGGAATGTCTTCTTTCCAAGGAGCAGAGCAGGATGAGTAGAGAAAAAAATTACTTGAACTCGACCTCAGACATGATTCCAGTGGACTTCAGTGGTAATTCGTTTTGTTGAGGCCCTGTTCTCTCTATATGATGTAATGGAAATGGCTTTTTACTTCTGCAGTGTTTCTCCCAAATGATATCACTCCAGCATAATCATGAGGAAAAAAGTTAAATCTCATTTGAGAGACATTCTATAAAAGACCCTTCCAATACGTTTCAAGACCATCAAGGTCATCAAAAGACTCAAAAAAAAAAAAAACAAAAAAAAACAAAAAACAAACTTTAAGAATGTTTTTTAGGGCTGGCGCTGCGGCTCACTAGGCTAATCCTCTGCCTTGCAGCGCCGGCACACCGGGTTCTAGTCCCGGTCGGGGCACCGATCCTGTCCCGGTTGCCTCTCTTCCAGGCCAGCTCTCTGCTGTGGCCAGGGAGTGCAGTGGAGGATGGCCCAAGTGCTTGGGCCCTGCACCCGCATGGGAGACCAGGAGAAGCACCTGGCTCCTGGCTTCGGATCAGCGCGGTGTGCCGGTTGCAGCACGCCTACCGCGGCGGCCATTGGAGGGTGAACCAACGGCAAAAGGAAGACCTTTCTCTCTGTCTCTCTCTCACTGTCCACTCTGCCTGTCAAAAAAAAAAAAAAGAATGTTTTTTAAAGATTTTATTTATTTATTTGAGAGGTAGATTTACAGATAGAGAGAAAGGTCTTCCATCCACTGGTTCACTCCCCAGATGAGCACAATGGGCGGAGCCGGGCTCATCTGAAGACAGGTGCAGAGGCCTGAGTACTTGAGTCATCCTCCACTGCTTTCCTAGACCACGGGCAAAGAGCTAGATTGGAAGAGGAGCAGCCAGACAGGAACCAGCACCCATAGGGGATGCTGGCATTGCAGGCAGAGGCTTATCCTACTATGTCACAGCACCAACCCCAATTTGAGAAATTGTCAAAGCTGGAAGAGGTGATGATGACCAAATGTGATAAGGTACTCTGGAGAGGAGATGGGAGCAGATAAAGGATTTTAGTTCATAGAGAGTTAGCATATATATAATGAAGGGTTCAACTTAAAAGTTGTCTTAAAAGACAACAGGGTAATTTCCCTACATTGTTTTTTATTTAACTGAGCAGAAAGTAGTTTTAAAAGAGGGTTTTTAAAAGAGCCAAAATCAGATTACATAGCAAAAGGATATTATTTCACAGTGTATATCTGATTTTATTCCATTTTTAAAAAACAACATGTCTGGCCAAATGGACACCCAGATTACAAGTTAAACTGTTCACAAGACCAAGATTTGGTCAAGAAATTGCTTCATAGATGCTTTCAAGAAGCCCCTCTAAGTAAAGACAAATTGTGCATACCTTTCATTACATTTTCTTACTTTTTCCAATTTATTATTACTCAAATATAATCTGAAGGACTTTTTCCTTCTCATCAGGAATCACATAAAATTGAGGGGATTTTTTTTGC
Organism: Lepus europaeus; assembly: GCF_033115175.1. Taxonomy (NCBI): domain Eukaryota; kingdom Metazoa; phylum Chordata; class Mammalia; order Lagomorpha; family Leporidae; genus Lepus; species Lepus europaeus. The sequence goes on along the minus strand of NC_084841.1, from coordinate 80,789,827 downwards.
CATGTTACCAATATCTACAAATAATAGATAAGGTATTTCAATTTTAATTGAAGAATTTTAAAGAAGGCCACTAATTGGTTTATTTAAAGCCAAATTCATAAAAGTATAAACAAAACTAACACACTGTTAACACTGGGAATTCTGTTTTAGTTTCCCTGAAAGATATTGAAAATACTGTGTTTGTGACTATAGACTTGTAGTTCAGGCCACCAAAGATTAGAGATGGGACTTGGGCACTCCCTTGACTTGCATCCTCTGGTCTGCTTTAAGGAAAAAAAAAAAAAAAAAAAAAAAAACAGGAGAAAAGTAAACTAGGCATCAGAAGCAATGGGTGGCAGGCCTATTAATGGCTGATCTGTACAGTGATCTGCCCTCAAGCAGACCCAACAGGCCAGTCCACTGCAGTGGCTTTCAATGTGGTAAGCCTGGGCTTTAGCAGAAGTCAGCTTGTGAAGAGCCCTGGCAGCTCTGCCAAGAGTTGGATCACTGGAAATGGACCTGCCCTGGAGTCGAAGGATGCCCAGGTCAGAGCCACAGATCCTATTGGCTCCAAGCTGAAAAGCCCTTCACTCAGCCCAACTTCCAAAGTGACCACTGCAGCTGAGGGGATGGTCAAGTAGGGTCAGCAACATTGCAGGCAGAACTGTAAATTTCTTGTTAGAGATGCCACCTGCCTTTACCTGGCCAGCTTTCCTCCTAGCCCAGCCAAGTAATGAAAGTCAACAGAGTGCCTTCCCTCAGGTGGTTCACACCTCCCTTAGGATGTACCCCATGTGAAGAGATAGATAGGTCTGGGCCTCTTCACTTACAAGGCCTAAAGCCCACCAGATTATTATCAAGCCCCTTCTATCATGTTCTATTTGCCTCTAAATCAGAAAAATTACTTGTAGCTTAGACAGCACCTTTCTTAGCTCCTCTAATAATGACTCTGTTCTTTGTTCTAGACCCTGTCTAGTGTACTTGGGCCTCATTCCTTTGTAATCATAACCTCTACTCTACCACCAATGGCTCTACTCCCAACCTGTGTGTACTGATGGTCCTCTTCCCCACTTAATGCTGTATAATTGTTCAAACCTGGTAAATGCCACTCTTAGGATCATTGGTTACTATCCTCATTCTGTGTTTTATGAGCTTGTCTAAATATGATCATAGTCGGCAAACTTGGAAGGCTTCCATAGCCTTGGCAACTCATGACGACAGCCTAGGGTGGTTACTGGCACCGTAAACTAGAGTGTCAATTTGTTGGGTCAACAACAGGAGTCACTGTGCACTTGCTCCTCAGGTGGGATCTCTGTCCTTAATGTGCTGTACATTTTGATTTAATGCTATAACTAGTACTCAAGCAGTATGTTTCACTTTGTGTTGCTATGTGAGGGCAAACTGTTGAAATCTTTATACTAAATTGATCTTCTGTATATAAAGAGAATTGAAAATGAATCTTGATGTGTATGGAAGGGGAGAGGGAGAGAGAGAAGGGAGGGTTGCGGGTGGGAGGGAAGTTATGGGAGGGGGAAGCCATTGTAATCCATAAGCTGTACACTGGAAATTTATATTCATTAAATAAAAGTTAAAAAAAAAAAAAAAAAACCAGATCTGGCCATGGCCGGCGCTGTTGCTCAATAGGCTAATCCTCTGCCTTGCAGCGCCGGCACACCGGGTTCTAGTCCCGGTCAGGGCACCGGATTCTGTCCCGGTTGCCCCTCTTCCAGGCCAGCTCTCTGCTGTGGCCCGGGAAGGCAGTGAAGGATGGCCCAAGTGCTTGGGCCCTGCACCCCATGGGAGACCAGGATGAACACCTGGCTCCTGGCTTCGGATCAGCGCGGTGCGCCGGCCTCAGCGTGCCTAATGCGGCGGCCATTGGAGGGTGAACCAACGGCAAAAAGGAAGACCTTTCTCTCTATCTCTCTCTCTCAGTGTCCACTCTGCCTGTCAAAAACTAAAAAAAATTTAAAAATTAAAAAAATAAAGATCTGTCCATATATAAGTAATCCAGTTAAAAAATAGACAAAAGATTTGAACAGGTATTTTTCAAAAGAGGAAATTCAAATGGCCAACAGACACATGGAAAAATGCTCAAGATCATTAGCCATCAAGGAAATGCAAATCAAAACCACAATGAGATTTTATCTTTCCTACTTTAGAAGGGTTCTTGTGGCTAGCGCCACGGCTCACTAAGCTAATCCTCCAGCTGTGGCACCAGCACCCCGGGTTCTAGTCTCAGTTAGGGCGCCCGATTCTATCACAGTTGCTCCTCTTCCAGGCCAGCTCTGCTTTGGCCCGGGAGTGCAGTGGAGGATGGCCCAGGTCCTTGGGCCCTGCACCCACATGCGAGACCAGGAGAAGCACCTGGCTCCTGGCTTTGGATCAGCGCAGTGCGCCAGCTGCAGCAGCCATTGAGGGGTGAACCAAAGGAAAAGGAAGATCTTTCTCCTTTCTCTTTGTCTCTCTCTCTCACTGTCCACTCTGCCTGTCACAAAAAAAGGGCTCTTGCAGAAATCAACAAACAACAAATGCTGGTGAGGACATGGGGTAAAATGTACATTGTGGCAATGTAAACTAGTATAGCCATTGTGCAAGACAGTGTGGAGATACCTCAATAATCTGAAAATAGAACTCCCATAAGACCCAGAAATCTCAATCCTGGGAATTTACCCAAAGGAAATGAAATCAGTATATGGAAAGAGTTAATTGTACCCCCATGTTTATTGGAGCTCAATTCACAACAGCTAGGACATAGAATCAACTCAGATATACATCAAATGTGACTGGATAAAGAAATTGTGGTACATTTGTACTATGGAATACTATTCAACTATAAAAAGAATGAAATAATCCAGTCCCCAAAAGACAAATACCGTGTGTTTTCCCTGATTTGTGGTAAATAACAGAGTACTAAAAAAATGTAATGCATATGAGTGAGATTGACATTTTGAGATTTGATGGTCACTTACAGCCCTTGTCTCTGCTGTTGACGAACTGGTTTCTTTCTTCTGTTTGTAGAATTATTTACTTAGTGTATGGTTAATCTTATGAGTATAAAATAAACTGAAAATAGATCAATGTAAAAAATTAAAAGAAAGAATAAGAGAGGAAGGAGGAGTAAAGGGGAGTGTGGGTGGGAGAGAGGGTAGGGTGGGAAGTACTGCTGTGTTCCTATATCTGTATATATGAAATACATTAAATTTGTTCAGTTTAAAAATTAAAAAATAAAAAGATCTGGCTACATAAAATAGTATACTGATAGAAGTATAGTGACTTTAATGTGTTCTATAAAAAATGTTTGAAGAATCAAATAATATCAGAAGCCCATCAAAATATAGAATTGAATAACATCTATATGATATCTGTTTTGAAAAGGAAGTGATGGGCAATTTATAGGTAGCTTTATGAATTTTTACAACAAAGAAATGCAATATTATCAATATTTATCTCTACTTTTAAAAAGAGACTCAGGGTCTCAGGATGTCAAAACATTTCTCAAAAGTCAAGCAGTTTGCAGGTGACAGAGCTGGGGTTGGCATGGGTCTCTCTCTCCATATTCTTACCTTCTGTGGGCAGCACTCTAGTGAAGGGAGTTTTGCAGTACTTAATGTATTTTTTATTGCTTGAATTTTTGTGCATACCTACAGAAAACTTTAAGGAAGGAAACAAGGAAATGACCAAGTCTGTTCACATTCAGTGTAGAGATCAGACAAAATATCAGAAACCTTGTACTTATTTTGGGCATGCTGAATGCTCCCTCCTTTCTATTTTTATTCAGTAATATTGAGTAATTGAGTAATATTCTCTGGAATATCATTTCCTTCCTACTCACATTCAGTTAGTTATTCTCAATGATCTTTTGGTAATGATCTTTAGTTTTTTTCATTGTCTGAAGCACATACATGAATCCAAAGTTAAATCAGATTATGAAGCTCTGGAAATGAGGTCCAGAGAGTTTGGAAAACAAAGGAATGCAGTACCATGACTTAGCAAGGTAAGTCTATGCTTCTTATTTTTGTGAGGATTCTCAAACTAAGTGCTTGCATAAATTTAGGGAAATGAATTTCATAGGTAATAAGAACATCAAACTTTTAAAAGTTACTTTGCTTGTTAGCAAATTGTTGTTATTTTAAAGTATTTCAAATACCCAATGAAAGAGGCTCCTTCTTCATTAGTACATTCATTGGCAAGGACATTTGGATAAATTCAGTGAAATAAAACAGAAACACATGGATTACATTCCTTTAAAATAAAAAATGAGCTTAAAATTATTGGGAAGTGTATAGAAAATGGGTATTGTAAGATCAAAGCATTTAAAAATGAATTAACACATTTCAGAAACTAAGCAGACAAAAGTACACAGAAAAAATATTTTGTAACTGGAAATGAATGAAAGATGTATTAATTTAACATGGATTCTGGTTTGACTCAGGTAATAATATTTTGCTTAGGTAGACTAATAACATCACAAATTCTTATCCATGCATACAGAAAGAAATGATGTACAGTCTTCTCTTGATGAGTAGTATAAGGCCCTTTATGATCTGGTGCTTTTTATCCTCCCTAATGCAATGGGGTACAGAAGGGAACTGAGTATGGCTGGATAAAAAAACTAGGAACATGATCTCAAATAATTGAGGGTAGGGATTGCATCCATCATTGGGTGCAACTAATGAAAAAATAGTTGAGATAATTGAAGGAGTCATGAATACGGAATTTTTAAGTAGGTAAAGGAATTGAGTCCCAATGAAATTACTAATTGATCCGCAGCCAACTGAGGACATGAAGCCATGATCTTTTGATTCTCTAACTCCTTTCTACCTTTATTTCAAAAGAAAGATTTTTGAGAGGTAAAGTTACAGACAGCAAGAGGGAAAGACAGAGAGGGAGGTCTTCCATCCACTGGTTCACTCCCCAAATGGCTGCAACAGCCAGAGCTGGGCCGATTCAAAGCTAGGAGCCAGGCATTTCTTCTGGGTCTCCCACACTGTTGCAGGGGCCCAAGAACTTGGGTCATCTTCTACTGCTTTCCTAGGCCATAATAGAGAGCTGAGTCAGAAGAGGGACAACTGGGACTAGAAGCAGTACCCATGTGGGATGCCGGAGCCTCAGGCAGAGGATTAACCTACCGAAACACAGAGATAGCCCCAAGAAAGCTTTTTTATACAACTATGAATACAAACTCAAAGTGATAGATATATAATCCAAAAAGTATTAGTGAGAAGGGAAAGAGTATGAGAATGTGAAAGTTAAAGGTCAGGGAACAAAAATCCTCAAGTTCCTATCCATTCACTGGAAGTGAGAATGCAAAAGAATAGAAATATAGAAGGTTGGGAAAGTGAGATGAAGAAAATACTTCAATGCTTAGCATTCCAAGGAAGGCTTGCTATCTCATCCATTACATGAATCATCTGAGTCCTAGCTTCACTAGGATTTTCCAAATAGACATTTGCTTTTGAGTTTTGTGACACTTGCAATTCATATTATTTCAACGATGCTGTTGATCATGGATGACCTCAATAGCAAAGCAACCAATAAAATTTTAGGAAAATATATACTTCAGATTTTGTCTTTGCTTCGATGTGTTCTCATATCAGCATCTCTAAAGTAAACGTGACTTAGCAATTATGCTTCTCTAAGGTAAAATATAAAGAAATTACCATTTAGTCTTTGGAAAAAATGGATACAATGCTAGAAATACTAAATTTATTAAAGTTATCCTAATTTTTTATTCTATTATAATTTAAGCAAAATAATACAATAAATATAAATATGATCATTTTCTTCATAAAGCATGTCTTTTGGTGGGGCCAGTGCTGTGGCATAGAAGATTAAGCCTCTGCCTGAAGTGCCGGCATCCCATAAGGTTGCCAGTTCAAGTCCTGGCTGCTCCACTTCCGATCCAGCTCCTGATGAATGTACCTGAGAAGACAGCAGAAGATGTCCAAGTGCTTGGGCCCCTGCGCTCATGTGGGAGACCCAGAAGAAGCTTCAGGCTCCTTGCTTCGGCCTGGCCCAGCCTTGGCTGTTGTGGTCATTCGAGGAGTAAACTATTGGGTGGAATATTTCTCTCTCTCTCTCTCTCTCTCTCTCTCTCTCTCTGATCTCTATTTCTCCTTCTCTCTCTGTATTTCTGCCTTTCAAATAAATAAACCTTTAAAAATGTGTTTTTACTTAAATTGGGATCTTTTCACCATTTATCCTACTGAAATCCATCCTGATAAATAGAAAATGTGACAATAATTTCAAGTTTACTTACTTAATAAATTCTGATGATGTTAAACAAATGGAACTTGTTGGATAACATAATTTGTCAGTGCATATGTTTTACTGAAGAATAATTGAATTTTCAACTTATTTTTTAATTTTTCCCTCTTAATCATAAGTCATAATAAAAGCTGCAACTTGAGCAATAATGGAATACACAGTTTGATCTATACAAAAGACACTAAGATCTGTGGGGTCTAATTGCCTTTAGTGTACATTCAGGAACTAGTCAATAGCTAAACTAAGACTCATGATTATAAACATAAAGAGAAAACCAAAGGAAAAATAATTTGTAAGGTTGCTACCAGTAGTGATGCTATTGATGTCTACTGGACAACCGTTAACTTAGGCACTTGAGATAAGGAATAGAATTTCTCACTTCAAAAGACTCTGAAACCTTTAGTAACACACACCTTCTTAATCATCTTTCAAGATTAAAATCCCTGTCACCTTCTTTGCAAAATCTTATCCTCCCCCACTCCTCCAACCTGGGTAAAGCAATTTGCTCCCTCTGCCACGTTCCTAGGTTATGTCATAATAATTATAAAATCACATGTACCCAGGGTACACTGTGTGGTTATTATCTCATTGTTTCCCTATTTCCGTAAAAAATGAGGTCTGGAAGGTAAGACACAAACATTTTTACATCTCTTGCACTCAACAAGTGCTTATTTTATAATAAAAGTGAATGAAGTGAAGTTCATGTCTATTAGGTGTTATAAGAATTCTAGAAAGATTAAATATAAGGTAGAAGGCTACAAATTAAAGATAAGATCTGCAAGAGTAATCACCAAGAGGAACAACACCAGGAAATAACCCAAGAGCAGGAGTAAAGGAAAAAGACAGGATCATTAATCAAAACTGAGACATAGGAGTGTCCCAGTGACGTCACTGGGGCCTGAAAAGATCTTCACTGCTGAATTCTGCCAAACATTTAAAGAAGAATGAATTCCAATTCTTCTCAAGCTATTCAAAACAATTAAAAGGGAGGGAATCCTCCAGAACTCCTTCTATGAGGCCAGCATCACCTTAATTCCTAAACCTGAAAAAGATGCAACTCCTATGAACATAGCTGCAAAAATCCTCAACCAAATACGAAGTAATTTAATCCAATAACACATCAGAAAGATCATTCACCTGGATCAAGTGGGATTTATCCCTGGTACAGGGATGGTTCAATATTTGTAAATCAATCAATGTGATGGATCACATTAACAAACTGAAACACCAAAGTCATGTGATTTTCTCAATAGATGCAAAGAAAGTATTTGATAAAATGTAACAGCTTTCATGATGAAAACCTTAAGAAAATCAGGTATAAAAGTAACATTACTAACAGAATTAAGGCAGTTTATGACAAACCCACATCCAGCATATTATAGAGTGGGGAAAAGTTGGAAGCATTCTCACTAAGTTCCGGAACCAGACAAGGATGTCGACTCTTACCATACTCAGTTGCAAATATATATTAGATATGTGATAACCTTGTACCACTTGTTACCATCATAACAAGTCACTATCGTGTATTTCATGATTTACTGCAATTGCTTCCTAGTTTCTGTGCATAATTTCATTTTTGCCTGCATTATTCTCCTCTTTTCCCCCACCAACCAAGTGTAATCATCTATACTTAGTATAACTGCCCAGGGTCTTCGTCTTGCAGTGGAAAACTATAGGTGAAATTGATGCCTAAGGCAAATTGTGATGCAGACCACATTTGTTTGGAAAACATAGCTTTAGAGAAAAAGGTTGCAAAATTGTATGTGTTGGTATTTTTGCCCGAAACTCCAAAGCACAATAGAAAGCTAAACTCATTGAAGAAATGCATGGTCTTCCTGTGGATATGAAAGGGAAAAGAGTCAAGGATATGGCCATGTGAACTTCATATAATGTCTTACTGCTTCTGAGTCTGACTTGTTGAGGACAAATTTGAAAATCAAATATCCCCACCAGACTTTTCAGTGGAATAACGTAACGACAAAATTGCACACTACTGATGTCAGGACAAGTAGAACTTCTCAATTAAATAAAAGGACCAATGGCAAAGATCAGTTCTAAGGCTCTGGCCATCATATTATTGTTACAGCCAACATCAAAGTGGGTAGAGGACAGGGTAAGAAAAAGGATGTGGTTAATGATATCTGTGACTTATTAAAAGTGAAATGATAAGATGCCTATTACACTGCTGAGGAAATACTGTGATAAAGAAGCTCTGGTTTTCAAAAAGCATTTTGACTGCTTGAAACTTAAAACAACACTTATGCCCTCAAATATCCATTTTATTTTGTTTTATTTAATTTACTTGATTTTTGGATGGTAACCATTGTAACTGGAGCGAAGTGACACTGCATTGTGGTTTTTATTTGCATTTTCCTGATGATTAGTGATCCTGAGCATTTTTTCATGTGTCTGTTGGCCATTAGTTTTCATCCTTTGAAAAATTCCTGTTCATGTCCTTTGACCATTTCTTAACTGGATTGTTTGTTTTATTGTTCAGGAATTTCACGAACTCTTCACATATTCTGGATATCAATCATTTATCAGTCACATGGTTTGCAAATATTTTCTACCATTCTTTCTGTTGATCTTTCTACTTTTTCTTTATTGAACTCTTTACTTAGTTGAGCACCAATCCTTTTACTATAAAGTAAATTTAAGATGTTAGTGCAAAAATTAAAAGAATGAAGGAAAGAAAGAAGGAAAGGAAGAGAAGAAAAAGGAAGAAAAATTAAGAGGGAGGGAGGGAAGAAAGTATCATTATATTCTTAGAATTGTATCTATGAGTGACATGAAATCTGTTCTTTTTATATTAATAAAAATATAAATTTAAGATATTAATATTCAAAGCGATTTATAATAATTTCAAAATGTGAAAAAAAATGCTTTCCAGCACATTCTTGACAGTATTTGTCTGTCATCAAACTAATAGTAACACTAAAAATTAATCTGGGTATTAATTTCACTTATGTTTGTAAAAAAAAATATCAGGTAAAATACTTAGAAAGTTGAAAAAAGTAGGAGAATGTTAATCTCAATTTAATCCTAAAAATCCACAGATCTTTCAGCATAAAATTTTTATGATATACATGTTTGTGTGTATGTGTGCATAAATTTATTTAGCTTATGAACCATAGATGGAATTTATTTCATTTATGGAGTAATATCTATGAAATGCCATGCAAGCAAATTCTACTTCTAACAACATTAAAATAACTGGAACTAAACTCTCCCTGGTGTGGTAAACAACCATAAAATTGGGATAAAATGTACCAGGCAACTGTTTTCAGGCATTGGACAGTGGACAATGCAGACTGAAATTCCTAAGAATTTCCTTAAGAAGAGGCAAATTCATAAGAGACACACCATAACCATTCTAGATCTCTACAGAACAATGTAAGTGGAGCAGAGATCATATACAAGCTGATCACTGATACAGGACAAAAACAGATGGCAGAAGTTAAGTAGTACTAGAATTCCCCTGGTCAAGGCTAGTGCTATTGCATAGTGAGCTAATTCTCCTCCTCTGGTGCCAGTATCCCATGTGGACACGGCTGCTCCACTTCTGATCCAGCTCTCTTCTATGGCCTGGTGAAAACAGTGGAGGATGGCCCAAGTGCTTGGATCCCTGCACCCACTAGGGAGACTCAGAAGATCCTAGCTCTGGCCGGTGCCGTGGCTTAACAGGCTAATCCTCCACCTTGCGGCACCGGCACACCGGGTTCTAGTCCCAGTTGGGGCGCCGGATTCTATCCCGGTTGCCCCTCTTCCAGGCCAGCTCTCTGCAATGGCCTGGGAAGGCAGTGGAGGATGGCCCAAGTCCTTGGGCCCTGCACCCGCATGGGAGACCAGGAGAAGCACTTGGCTCCTGGCTTCGGATCAGCGCGATGTGCCGGCCGCAGTGGCCATTGGAGGGTGAACCAACGGCAAAAAGGAAGACCTTTCTCTCTGTCTCTCTCTCGCTATCCACTCTGCCTGTCAAAAAAAAAAAAAAAAAAAAAAAAAAAAAAAAAAGAAGAAGATCCTAGCTCTTGGCTTCAGATTTGCCCAGCTCTGGCCATTGTGGCCATCTGGGAAGTGAACCAGGGACGGAAGATCCTTCTCTCTGTCTCTCCCTCTATCTTCTGTAACCTTACCTCTCAAATAAATAAATAAAATCTTTTAAAAAAAATTCCCCTGGTTGGGAAGGAGAAACCAGAAAGATTCTTAATTTAGAATAAAGACCATACCAGTAGTAATGTACACTAGATTAGCCTCCAAAAGCCAAAATTCAATGCTCAACAAAATCATCAAGGGGGACAGAATTTTTAAGTAGAATTTCACCAACAGAGGAGGTTGGAAAGATATTGGGTACTCTAGACTCATGCTAACTTGGATCTCTGCTCAAGGTTTCAACCAAAAAATAAACAACAAAACAACACCCTTTGGAGGAATCATTAAATGTGAAATTCAAAAAGTTAAATAGGAAAATATAATGTCTAGTTATAAAAATTAGCAGCAGAAACTAACTCCAAGATAGTCCAGATATCAAATTTTGTAGTTAATGACTTTAAAGCAACTATCATGTAAAATATGTAACAATGTGTGTGAGGGGTCTTCAAAATGTTCTTGGGGTTTGTGTACTATGAAAATGTTATGGATGAATTTCAATTTTTCTCACCAAAAATACATATCTTATAATTCTATTTTCCATAAATCATTCAAAAAACTCTCTTTTTTTTTTTCTTTTTTGCCAGGCATAGTTAGACAGTGAGAGAGAGAGGCAGAGAGGGAGTTATAGACAGTGAGAGAGAGAGACAGAGAGAAAGGTCTTCCTTACGTTTGTTCACTACCCTAATGGCCGCTATGGCGGGACTAGTACCCGGTGCCGCAACTGGGATTAGAACCCAGGGTGCCGGCGCAGCAGGCAGAGGATTAGCCAAGTGAGCCATGGCGCCAGCCTGAAAAACTCTCATGTAATATTATACAATACTATATAATTAAAGAAAATTAATACTGATGAGTGAACAGGTAGGGAACCTCAGATGAGAAATAGAAATAGGTTTTTTTAAAAAAAAATCAGAATAGAAATTCTAGAATGAAAAAGTACAAAAAAAAAGAAGTAAAAAATTGACTTGATTTGCATAACACTAGTTTTAAAATGACACACAAAAGGGGTCATTGAACTCAAAGGTAAACACATAATTATGAAATGTTGATTGATACTATGCTTAATATATCATTAATCTAGTTCCATCTCATAGTCTGTATTGCTTAGTGGTTTCCTAGATATTCTTGCCAATTCGTCTTCATGTGATCTTAATATCATTGTGACTAGCTACAAAAAGTTGATATTTATTTTCATATTGCATTAAGTTAGCAAGCTAACTTTGCCAAATATATTTCCTAGGATGTTTCTTTGGGGAAATATATTCCCGAGTTCTTGTGTAGTTAAAAATGGTTTTCTATTAATCAATTCTTAAAAAAATATCATGTAGGATCTCTGTCATTAATGTGCTGTACACTGTGATTTAATGCTATAACTAGTACTCCAACAGTATTTTTCACTTTGTGTTGCTATGTGAGGGCAAACTGTTGAAATCTTTACCTAATATATGCTAAGCTGATCTTCTGTATATAAATAGAATTGAAAATGAATCTTGATGTGAATGGAAGGGGAGAGGGAGTAGGAAAGGGGAGGGTTGCGGGTGGGAGGGAAGTTATGGGGAGGGGGAAGCCATTGTAATCCAAAAGCTGTACTTTGGAAATTTATATTCATTAAATAAAAGTTTTTAAAAAGATGGTTTCCTATGGTCTTAATAATTAAGGGACTATTTGAATGAGTACAAAATCCTTAAAGCATAATCTTTGCTTGAGCTTCATTCCTTCTCCCACCTGATCTCCTTCTTCCTCTGCCATTTCCATGTCCTTGTCTTTCTGCTTCTGTGTCCTCCTCCTCCTGTACTTCCTTCAATGGTGATTTATCCTTATCTTGATTTGTATTTTGCTTTTGAGAAGGATGATGGCAGTCTAATTTTGGTACTTGCAAATTATTTTTTTTTGTTTTTGTACAGAAGCCTTACAGACTTTCTCCTATTTATTTAAAATCACAGAGATTTACCAGAACATAACCCAGAGTTGATAACTGTGTGTCAGTTTTCTCAAGTACTGTGTGTACCTTTTCAATATGCAAAGTTTAATTGCCTGAACATTTTCTTGGATTATACTTTAAACACTTTAAACACAAAATTACTTCTCTTATTAGGATCTTATTTTCAACTACTTCCTCTTGGTGTTTTCTTATTTTTTTCTTCATTTAATTGTCATTTTCCTGGTTGTTTTCCTTCTAAGCTCATTGTTATTTTTTTTTTCTGATATTGCTTCATCCTTGGGACCCATATAATTACTCTTCATTTCTTATATGATTTTCTGTCTTTGTTATTTCCACCTGAGTTCATTAGTTAATATTTTATTTTATTTTTAAAAGATTTATAAATGTATTTTCTGAAAGAGTAGTGACATAGATAAGGGACAGGAGGAAGGGAGGGGGAGAGAGTTCCATCTGCTAATTCACTCTCCAAATTTCCACAAAGTCTGTTTGTTGTCCAGGCCAAAACCAGGAGCCAGGAACTCCATCCAAGTCTCCCACATGGGTGGTCTGGGCCCAACTTCTTGGACCATCCTCCACTCTTTCCCAGCCACATTAGCAGGATGCTGGATTGGAAGCAGAGCAGCCAGGACTTGAACTGCTGGGGTGATCTGGGATGCAGGTGATCAGGCAGCAACTCAGCTCACTGCACCACATACCAGCCCATTCATTAACATTTTCTTTCTTTCAGTTTTCTTTTTTATTATTTTGGATTTTGCTTTTGTTTTTAACATTTAAATTTCTGAATCAAAGTAGTTTGGTTTTTCTGTAATCTAATCTTGCTTGATGTGTTAGAAAATTTAAATATTTGCAACATTGTTTCTTCTTGAAGAGAGTTTCACACCAACTGCATCAAATATACTAATCAATTTAGCCCAGACAGCCTTAGCATTGGGCAGTAGAATCAATAACCCCCTGCTATGAATCTTCCCCAACAATATTTAATAGACCCATGAGGATGGATGTATATGTGTAGCATCCTTCAGGACAGAGCGAAAGCTAAAAAGGATCCTTTGATGCTCACTATATTTGGAGAGAAAATGTGCATGTATGTCCACTATGGACCTAATCGTGTGCTTCCAAAATTCATATGGATTTGACTGTATTTGAAAGCAAGGTTTTAATAAGTAATAAAGTTCAGATGAGGTCTTAGTGGTGAAGCCCTAATTTAATAGAATCAGCGGGAGAGAAATCTCCCTCTCTCTCTCTCTCTCTCACACACACACACACACACACACACACCCTCTCTTATCCCCCTCCCTCCAACTCTGCATGCACCCATTTGGGAAAGGCCATTGGAATACACAGAAATCAGAAAAGACACCCTCAACAAGAACCAGATTGGCTGGCTCCTTGATCTTGGATCTCCTTTGATTTCCAAGTACTCAGAGCTATAAAAGGCAAATTTCTATTGATTAAAAGTCACCCAGTCTATGCCATTTTTATGGCAGAAAGTGGTTAATTTTTTCTCATTGGATCAAATTAAGCATATTGAAATATCCTGAGCCAGCTAAGTATGTAGTGGAGAATCCTACACATTCATTCTCTCTCCCATGAGAATATAGACTTTGTCATTTGCATCACTCATAGTAGGTGCCTTTAGCTAACTTTTACGATTACATAGTCACAGTAACAAATAAAATGTTATTGAGAGAATAAATTAAAAGTTAATTCTTTTGGGGGGTCAGCACTGTAACATAGTGGGTAAAGCCACTGCCTGCAGTGCCGGCATCCCATATGGGCACCAGTTCAAGTCTCGATTACTCTACTTCCCATCCAGCTCTCTGCTATGGCCTGGGAAAGCAGTAGAAGAAGGGCCAAGTGCTTGGGCCCCTTCATCTGGAAGAAGCTGCTGGCTTCTGGCTTCAAATTGGCCCAGTTCCAGCTGTTGTGGCCATTTGGGGAGTGGTTGGAAGATCTCTCTCTCTCTCTCTCTCTCTCTCTCTCTTTCTCTCCCCTCCCCATCTGTTTCTTTGTAACTCTGCCTTTCAAATAAATAAATAAATCTTTAAAAAAATTTCTTTTTTACTCTCACCTTATCTAAGCTGCCCTTTTGAAATACACTGAATATTTCTTTCAATGAAAAGATATAGACTCTTCAGTTACTTTCTTCAATTTCTCTTATTTTAACTCTTTGTATTATTTTTCCCTTATTGAACACTGTCCACATTAAAAACCATTAGCTGGTCCCCTATGTACAAATAGTTTTATAATGTATAATATCTTTAGCTCAGCATTCATCACTAAAATGAATTTTGCTTACAACATTTAAAAAATCTTAAAATCAATATTTCAATGGCTTTACTAATTGATGTTTCTGTGATGAAGATGATCCACTTACTGCAGTCCTTTGTTAATTTCTGTTCACTCTGTATTGTCACATATGGTCAAATTTTTCCTCAATTTAATAATATCAGTTGAGAGTCAGGTCTCACTTGGCTAATCCTTTGCCTACAGCGCCGACACCCCAGGTTCTAGTCCCAGTTGGGGCGCCAGATTCTGTCCCAGTTGCTCCTCTTCCAGTCCAGCTCTCTGCTGTGGCCCGGGAAGGCAGTGGAGGATGGCCCAACTGCTTGGACCCTGCACCCGCATGGGAGACTGGGAGGGGGCACCTGGCTTCTGGCTTTGAATTGGCGCAGGCACCGGCCGTGGCAGCCATTTGGGGGGTGAAACAACAGAAAAGGAAGACCTTTCTCTCTGTCTCTCTCTTTCTCACTGTCTAACTCTGCCTGTCCCCCCCCCCCCCGCAAAAAAAAAAGGTCTCAAAACTCTGTAGATGCTTTTGTAAAATATCTATTGGCAAGAAGTCTTTTAATTTAAATAAAAGTACCCAAAAATAAAAGAATTTTGTGTCAACATCTGTTTAAGCAAACATTTAACTGCAGAAGAATGGTAAAAACAAAAATCTAAAATAATTTTATTTGGAACTGGTTTTGCTAAATTCTTAAATTATCATGTTTTGAGATTTTAAGTTTTAAATTATATATTTTAAAAATTAATTAATTTATTTATTTGAAAAGCAGAATTAGAAGGGGGCCAGCAGACTGAGGGGATGTGGAGACAGGTCTTCCATTCCAAAAGGGCTGCAATGGTCAGTGCTGGGTGATCTGAAGCCAGGATTCAGGAGCTTCTGCTGAGTCTCCCACATGAGTGCAAGGGCCAATGTATTTGAGCCATCTTCCACTGCTTCCCAGGCACATTAAGCAAGGAGCTGGGTCAGAAGTGGGGCAGCTGAGACTCCAAGCAGCACCCATATGGGATGTTGGCACCTCTCGGGTGGCTTTACCTGCTATGCCACAGAGGCAACCCCTAAAATTTCTTTTTAACCATATCATTTTGCATTGTAGAAATAAAATGTGCTTCGAAATTCCTCTGTCTTGTCCTCTGCCTTTTAAAAAACAAGATATTGGGCCGGCACCGTGGCTCACTTGGTTAATCCTCCACCTGCGGCACCAGCATCACATATGGGCACTGGGTTCTAGTCCTGGTTGCTCCTCTTCCAGTCCAGCTCTCTGCTGTGGCCCAGGAAGGCAGTGGAGGATGGCCCAAGTGCTTGGGCCTCTGCACCCACATGGGAGACCAGGAGGAAGCACCTGGCTCCTGGCTTCGGATCGGCACAGTGCCAGACATAGTGGCCATTTGGGGGGTGAACCAATGGAAGGAAGACCTTTCTCTCTGTCTCTCTCTCTCACTGTCTATATCTCTACCTGTCAAATAAATAATAAATAAATAAATACCAAGATATTGTCATAAGAGCAAGTTAGATCAATTTAAAACTAATTTATCTGATCTATCTAGCAGTTGCTGAAAAAGCAAGTTTTCTAACATCGCATAATACAATATTTATAGAAAATCGGCGATTTAAAATACTACTTTATTCCAAATTATCCAGCCTATTAAAATTACTATTAGCATGGAAGCCTTAATGATTAAAATCAATTTATATTATTTATGAAAATGTCTCTATTATATATGATACACAAAAATTATAAAATTATACATCATATATGTGTTGTGTATACATGCATATTCATACACACAGTGACATGCTGAGCTTCGATGGATGCATGTGATATATTGGGAAATCAATATGTAATCAATTGATTGTATCAGTTTAGACTGAAAAATTTACTACCTTGTCTAAATGTTTCTTGTCCTAAACATCACACAAATTGATACTATTTACGCTTAGTGGACTTGGTGTCTGTCTAAAGGCTCTAATTAGTCACTCACATAATCTTTATAACTAGGTCATTCGTTCAAAACCAATTTAGCATGATGCTGCTTGAATTGTTACTGATTTTGAAAACTATTCAATGTTCTCTTACATATTTGAAATTGGATGCTTTAGTTTCATTTTAAGCTACATTTTCTCAAGGATACTGCTTTATTTTTCATAATCATCCTCATCTAGTTCTGTATTTCTCATATAAATAGCTAAACAGAAAATTAAAATTTTATGATAAACCTGTTTAGTAATAAAACATTTTGATTCTTTCCTTTAAAAAATTTCTTTGATAGAAGACTGGAGATGAACCTACTTCATTGTGCAGATTGGAGACAGGAATGCAAGCAAGCACGGATGTAGGGTGCTGATCGTTAGTTCTTTCCGAGTGGGAGGAACTATTTTCATGAGAGCTGTTTTGAGACTCTAGGCATATATAAAGAAACTTTGATTGGAGGTGACAAAATGCAGATGAGCTGGAAAGAGAACCACTCAATTTCCCATATATATCATAACTTATGTACCTTAAAGAGTGTTTAATTTATTGTAAACAGCATTGATTTTTCTTTTTCCATGAAGAAGATGGCTTTGAAGTAGAAAAAAACGGAGAATTGTGCATGTACAGTCAAAGGTGCTGAAGGATGACCCACTATTGGGAGAATGGAGAAGACCCAATGAAGAAAAACAGGAAAAACTGGGCTCTCATGCACAAGTAACACTTGCAATGAATGGATTTCTCCAGTTCCACACATGTTCGCATTTCAGGGAAAGACAGCCAACTTAGCAAACGTAATACCTACAAACCTGTGGATACTTCCAACACACCAGTGGTGCAACAAGTCTTATTTTGGGGGCTGGCATTGTGGTACAGTGGATTAAGTCACTGCCTGAGATACTGGAATCCTATATGAGCACTGGTTTGAGTCCTTGCTATTCTGCTTCTGACCCAGCTTGCTGCTAATGCTCCTGGGAAAATAGCAGAGTATTTTTCAAGTATCTGGACCCCTGTCACCCGTATGGGAGACCCAGAAGGAGTTCTGGGCTCCTGGCTTTGGTCTAGACCAGCCCGGGAAATTGTGGTCATTTGAAGACTGAACAGCATATGAAAGATCTCTCTTTCTCTCTCTCTCTCCCTCACTTTGTCACTCTGTTTTTCAAATAAATGAATAAATAAATAAATCCTTTTTATTTCATTTTTTCTTAAATAGAAAATGTACCAGTCAACAGAGCAACAAAGGGAACTATTTATCAGGTTAATTTATAGAAAACATAAACATACTAGGAATAAAATAATTTTTATCAAATGTGAACTAACACGTGTGTTTAAAATCACAACATTTTCATAACAGAACAAGAAGGAAACCATCATCTGTGGCTACCTTTGTGAACAAAGAAAAGGCTAGTTTTGTTTTTCTCATTTTAACTTGCTGGGTTGTCTGGTAAACCTGTTTTATACTTGTAAATTAGATCCAATCTAAAAGTGTCTGTGAGACTGGAATTCAGCAGACTTCAAACTTCTGTGGTTTTATAAATATGAGATTTGCTATGTGCAATAGAAAACTTGTTGCTTAAACTTTATTCTTTTTTAAATTAACTTCCTGTTTGCAGACTGGTGGGAAAAAAATTATTCTGGTAGGTGTTTGAACAGCTTGAGATCTGTTGACCTGGGGACCGTTTTCCAATGATCTAAGCACTTGGCATAGAGTTTAAACATTTCATGAGGTTGATAGCTAACATCCTTTTTAGTTGTCCAATTTTATATCCCCATTTCTTTCTAAGCTGTTAACATAACACAGATTTTAAAGGCCTATTTGTTTTTTCAAATACAATGATTTTTGAAAATGACTCTGTAAATTTATTTTGGCATTACCACTCCCCAAAAAGTCTACTGAATCTGTAAACTACAATTAAAAACCAATGCCATAACTGTGAAGTGCTAGGGACAGTCTTAACTCTGTCAACTTAAAGTAGAAGATAATAACTTCTGTCCAAAGAATGATTAATTTTACAGAAGAGTAAGTGTAGTAAGAGCAAAGTAAAAGGTTCATTTAAGACTTTTAATGTGAAGATTCAAGCTATTATCTTTCCTGCACATAGTGGGATTGTTATGAAGGAAAATATGTATTTTTAGTCTATCTACAGTCATTTTTAAGATATATATGATGAGCAAAGTATGTGAAGATATAAATATATATTTAAAATGTAGTGGTGTACAACAATCACTATAGTAGTACATAAAACAATGCCATAAAAATGAAGAAAACATCATTCAACATATTGAGTATCCTATTTTCAAAGTCTGGCCCATTAAGTTAGAACCAATTTCGAGATATATGCTCATATTTGCATGAAAATAAATATTTTACATTCCTGTGATAGCGTGGTGAATACTTTACAATGGATGTAGCCCTGGCTCTGAGAAGAAAGGGGTGCAGGCAATGACCTGCTAA
This sequence comes from Lepus europaeus, assembly GCF_033115175.1. NCBI lineage: Eukaryota > Metazoa > Chordata > Mammalia > Lagomorpha > Leporidae > Lepus > Lepus europaeus. The sequence goes on along the minus strand of NC_084841.1, from coordinate 80,770,779 downwards.
ATTATGTGAAGTCAAGTACTTTGGAGAATCAAAAGCAGATCTTTTCTGAGGATGCATCTAGCTAATCTGTGTTCTCTGTTCTCGCCAGGGATCTGCCAGACAGTGGAGCAAACCCATGCAGCTGCTCCGCAGGCCAACTGTGGCCAACACTGCCCTCCCTGACTCCCTGGCGTGCACTTCCACTGCTGGCACCCTGGCATGTCTCCCTCGAAGCTGAGCACATTCTGGGCAGAAGGGATCCCACGTATCCTGCGAGTGCAGCAACCTTCCCCCTTCTCAGTGCTGCTTGTCTCCTGGCGCTATTTCAGAGATGTCTATTACCTTTTTAATTAAAGTCAAAGCACTAAAGAGAAGGAAAATGTAGTTGTGATTTTGTCTAAGTTGCCTGGACTCAGACTGCTGGGCAAGCACTCACTTCCCCTGGAACTTTTGTCCCCCAGGAGAAGTGGTGCGTGAACTTGCACAGGGGCTGGCACATTTTTCCTGCAAAGGACGCTGGAGTAAGTGTTGTAGGCTTTGAGAGCCATATGGTCTCTGTCCCAGCCACTCAACTCAGCCTCTGTGCTGTGAGAGCAGCCACAGACTTGTGACAAGTGTGCTGTCTTCTAATAAAGCTATCTATAAACACTGACATTACAATTCTACAGATCACAAAATATTCTCTTTATTAACTACTTAAAATACAAAACTGATTCTTAGCTATGGGCAAACAAAAATTGGTGACTGCATAGATATTATCATGGGCTACAGTCTGACCACCCATGAGTACAATGCAACAGCATATAGTGATAGAAAATGAGAAAAATCTTTCTTAACATTGATCTTTACTCTTTTTGTTAGGTATTTAGCTCCAGTTGGATTTGCTCCTGCTAATTAACTCCTAAAAAGTGTCACAATCCTGGCTTTAATCTCAGATCAAGAGAATCCCAACTCACTGAAGCAATTAGTATTAAGTTGCAGTAGAAAAACGTAAAACTCACCTGGAAGACTCAGTTCTATTAGGCTAACCCATTATTAAGGGATTGCAAGGTGTGTATGGGATATGCATATCATGAAAAAAACTATGCATGAATTTCAAATTTTTGCACCAACAAACTCATCGTTTTAACTCCATTTTCCACAAACTTTTGAGATATTAAAGTCATTATCATGCATGAATTTAACTTTAAAAATTAAACGAAGGCATTTTCTAAAATTGCCTAAATTTAGGAGAAACCTGCCCTCTTCCCCATCAATGGAATGGCATGATTTTGTTAGGTTGAGAATTTCATTATGTGGCCACTTTCAGTGGTTAACATTTTTCTAGAGAGCCTGCTAGACTGTGTTTCACATCAGGATCATTTATCACTCTGCATTTACATTTGAGAGTCTTCTTTCCATATCAGTTATGATTCCTGAGACACTATTGCCAAGTATTAGAAGTGATAGCCCTGGCTTGAAACAAAGGGAGGAGATAGTGTGAAGCCGAGAAGCCAGGAAGTTGCTGCTGTGTGCCTGCCACTTGCTGAATAAAATCAAATGAGAGTTCTCAGGAACATGCTCTAAGTGTTCTTGTAATACAACTATTTCCAGCCAACTTTCATAAAGAGAAAAGAGAGAAGTGGATTGGTCAAGTAACTTACAAAGTCATCCACAGTTTCTCAATGTCTGCAACTTGCTTTGCAAACTCAATATTTGTGTAGAGTTATATCTTTTTAATGTCTTTAAACTTTTCTTGACGTGAAAGTGATGACAAAATTTTACCTTTGGTTGCTGATCTTAATTTCTTTCATTTCTCCTTTTTCTGTCTTCTTTGAATTCATTTGAGGCTATATGGATTTTTTTCTTTATTTTTTTCATTCATCTGATAAGCAGATCCACTGATTCACTCCTGCACATGCCACTAACAGCAGGGCTGAGCAAGCTGAAGTCAGCAGACAGGGCTCAAGTCCACCTGTGTGGCAAGGACCCTGGTACTTGAGATATTACCTGCTGCCTTCCAGGGCATACGTTAGTAGGAAGCGGAATGGGAAGCAGATCTGGGACTCAATCCAAGCACTCTGATACGACATGCTGGTGTCCTAAGCAGCACCTTAATTCTGTACTAAATACCTGCCCAGAGATTTCTTTTTGTTGTGTATTATGATTTATAATATTGCAGTTCTAGATTTCAATTATTATAATTGAAGAAAATACTTGCTCAGGTCAAATAAGTTTAACTTTAAAAATAATAAATAATAGTTTCAAAATTGCTCCACATTCATGTTTCTTTTGTGTTTTCAAAGCCAAATTTCATATTTTTATAAAACACAAACCAACTCATCTTTGATTTGCTGTTTCCTCTATGGATACTTAACGAGGGACCAGGAAGGAAAGGATCTAACCTGTCTTTATGACTGTGGAAGGAAAAGAGAACAGAATTTATGTCTCCATCCTCTTCCTTTCAGGAAACAGACCTTGAGAACTATAGACATCTCACTGCTTCAACAGAAATGAAACTGTCAGGATATATACTATGCTTGCTACACGGTTCTCTCTGTGTGTACAGTTTTGTGCATTTAGTAATAGAATAAAGTGTTTAAACAAAGAGGCCTGGGCTCAATCACAAACATTCTGAGCTCACAACCAAATATTTCAAGATCGCTCTGAGGGGTTCTGAACCTGGTGCTCAGAGATGCCAGCAGCCGACTTCCAGCAAAGACACTGTAGCAGACAGGAAGGGGAGCAAGGTGAAGGCAGTGGGCGAAACACACTGCATGGCTTATTTTCAACCTACCAGATGAGGGATCAAGATGGTATCATAAGAGCAACAACAAAACCCACCATTTTTCATGAATTATGGAATTGTTGATACTCTTTTGTTAACAAATGAATGAGGTGATCATTAAACAGGAAATTGTAATATAATACAGATATTTATTATGGTTAATCTAAATAAGATTTAAGTCTCTAAATTCAAGTTATCCATAGTGAAATCTCTATGTGAATAGAACAAGACTCATTCTATATGTTCTAGATACATGTCAAATGAGAAGGAAAAAGTGAAACTGATAACCAACTTTTATGATCTTTCCAAGTATAGCATGCTATATGCATCTAAAATAAGGATTTAAATAAATAAATAAATAAATAAGCACCAAACATAAGAAAAAACAAGTAATAGGTACAAAAGCATTATCTAAGTGGATATTAAAAGAATCTATAAGTAATAATCAATTGCAATGATTGTTTAACTATAGTTTTATATTATATATATTGATTTAATGTAAATAATTTACATATTATATGACTTAAAGTCAAGATCAAAATAAAAAACATATTGGATACAAAAGTATTGAGAAAATATGGAGGGACTGATGTGCACTTTGCAAAGCAGGAAGAGCAAAATTGAATAAGTATTCTCCTTAAGCTAGTTCTCTTTTAATGATTAAACAAACTATTTTCGATAAAATCATTATTTAATAGGTGGCTATCAAACTATTTCAAAGATAAAATAAGTGACAAGAGAGCATCGCATTATATCAGCAGTTTTCCGTGCTATGCATCATCTTGACGGTGCGTCTGATGCCTCAGTAACGCTGGAGTGGCCTTTCTTGGTAACCACGGCAGCACAATAATGTAATGGCGTGTCTTCCCGATCATTTCCTGCATTATATGTGTGGGTTGTGGTTGTTGCTTCAGTTCCCATGACTATTGAGTGAGGAAGTTGGGTATAATTCCTGGCAGCATAGTAGTTTATTCATTACATTAAAGAGCAGATCACATTTCAAAACGTTTTTCTGAGATCATTACAAAAATAAAAAACAAATGCCAGGGTTATCATCTCTCATTACCACCAGCAAATGTTAAAAAAAAAAAAAAGGAAAAGAAAGAAAGAAGAAACACACGCACACACAACCCACAGGAAGCAATAATTTCTATGACAAATTGTTGGGCTGTTTACTTAGAGTGCTAAGTAATATATTTTTGATCAAAGATAAATAGTTTAAAAAGTTTCATTTGTATTCCTGTGAGGGGGAAAGGAAATTGCTATTCCCAGAAGGCCAATGTACCTTGTAAAATAATCTGTCTTCAAACCCAGAATGAAAGGGAGCCAAAAACAGCTCTGTTACTTGAGGGGACCCTGGAGATGCTGTTCATTACACAATTTGCTACAGCGGTTTGCAGATGTCTCATTTTGTGGGTCAGATTGTTCATTTGAATTTGGGGTTTCTAAATTATGTTGCATGGCATTGGTTAGAAACTTCTTTGCTGATTTCTGTTACCATTTCTAAGTAAACAGAACAAATGACTACTTTGAATAAATAGATATATGGCACCTCTCCATGTTTTAAAACTGCCACTGCTGAAAAGAGCTTCTACACTCTGGATCTGAAACAAGATACTTAGTAGAAAATGGCCCTTTTATATAGTGCACCCAACTATAACATAGGAAGGCTGGACTTGTAACCACTTTGCAGGCAAAGTACCCAAGAGTTCACGGTGAGCTGATCAGCAAAATGCCAGCTCTAAGCTGCAATGAGGCGGTGATTTCAAATGACCCATTTTGGCACATTTTCTTTTAAAGATGTAATCCTGAAGCACATACATAGTCTTTGCTAAAGCTAATAAAACTTCCTTATAAACTAAGAAGTCCTACTCAGAAAACACTTTATTCATAGATGCGTTCAAAAGTTAAGTTTCTGGTTTCAACTGAAGTCATATTCAGGCCGTCAGGAATCTAATCAGGAAATTCCCCCTTTCTTTCTTAATTTGGGGGAAAATGTCATCATGCCTTGGGAAGTATTAGAATATTTTTGTAATCATCTGCAGTGCTCATTAGTCTTCTTATTATATCAGAAGTACTTGTATTTGTTGAAGCAGCTGAGATAAAAGAAATTTGAAAGTGAAATCGTTACACATTTGAGTCGGTGCCTTTTTCAAACAGGAAGCCTGCTGTATTACACTTAATGAGCTGGTGCCCCAGATAGAGAAATGGGATTCACATTTCTTAACCTCTTTTGAACTCTGACTTAAAACTATGGTGTGAATTTATAATAAAAAAAATCCAAAAAGATCAATACTCATTTTTTACTCTTCATTTGGGGCACCTACAGTCAATCTTTACAGACTACTTGGTACTCATATTTGGCAGCTTAAAAAAAAAAAAGCTTTTGAAAAATGGAATTAAGAGATAATGCACATTTACCATGACTTTTTTTTAAGATTGATTTATTTATTTGAAAGGCAGAGTTACAGAGAGCAGGGGCAAAGAGGAGAGAGAGAGAGAGAGAGAGAGAGAGAGAGAGAGAAAGTCTTCCACTGGCTGGTTCATTCCCCAAATGGCCATAATGGCCAGAGATGGACCAATCCAAAGCCCAGGTCTCCCATGAGGGTGCAGGGGCCCAGGTACTTGGGCCATCTTCTACTGCTTTTCTAGGCAATAGCAGAGAGCTGGATCAGAAGAACAGCAGCCGGGACTCTAACTGGGGCCTATATGGTTTGCAAGTGATGCCATAGGCAGTCACTTTACACACAATGCCATAGCACCAGCCCCTCCTATGAATTTTTGTACAGCACTTCATAGTTATTAACTGTATGTAATCTCAATCATGAGCATCTGCTAATGAGTGGTTACAATTGAAGAAAATATTTATTATATCAAAATTGAATTATTAAGAAAGGCATGTATATAAAAGCATACAGAACTAAATACATACACACACTATTGAGTACAGGTGATTAAAAATGGTAGACCATATCATCATCACTGTTTTGATTTAATATCTTATTATGTTTCACCTTTGGTGGAATGGAGGCATAGCATGCACAGGATCTCTGTATTATTTCTTTCAACTGCATACAAATATACAATTATCTCAATAAAGTGTCAAATTAAAAATTATGTTATACCGTTATTTTTGTATCTTTCTATAGGCTCTATATTTACATAAAGGGGTAGTCATTTTGACTTTTTTGTAATAACTTCTATAGTTACATTAATGTAAACTACACAGGAAGAAGATAGATCTTGGATCTAATATGCTAGAAATCAGCTCTACATTTATTTGGAAATTGTGTATGGTAATAAAATACAATGCTAATTTTGAAAGAAGGGGGTGGGTTTTCATAATTGAAAAGAGAAAATATCTCATTCCCAGATACATTTTTACTGCCTCTAGTGAAGTCACTGTTACAAACCATTGAAAGTTGCACAGTAGTGTTGATTTTATTTGAAGATAATGCGACCCAGCTTTATAGTCTACTTTGTAAAGAAAAAGCATGGGGTAGGGAATGCTTGCACTACAGATTTAAGTTAGAGGAAGACATCAGTCTTAATTAGGATACACTAAAGTGATAGATAGCACTGTGGGGAAAGTACCAGATCGGAAAAAGCAAAAGCATGTATGTTTTAATAGTTTCCTTTTGGCGACCTTAACTATGTTAATTTGCCTTTGATAAATTGTGACAGGGACTGGCAACCTAAATGGTCAACATACTTATTATTTAAGCAACAACATTTTGTAGCGATCATCTGGTTAGGCTGAAGACAACTCTTTTCTGGAAGTTGGTGTCTAATAAGCTCTACTCAGGTCCCTGGGGTCTAGAATGTTTAATGTGAACTTCTGGAGTGAGCAGTGGAGATAGTATTCAAGTTCTAGCAGCAGGTTAAACAACAGGCAAATTTCAGGAATTTCAGAGTCACAGGGTCCACTTTGACTACATAATAAATTATTATTAACATCACGGAGTGGGTGTTTGGCCTAGTGGTTAAGACATCGCATCCCACAATGGATGGGTTCTCACCTCTCTCCCCAGATTTCAGATTCTTCTTAATGTACCCTGGGAGGCATCAGGTAGAAGCCCAAGTAGCTGGATTCGTGCCATGCATGAAGGAGACCTGCACTGAGTTCCCAAGCTGCTGACTTCTGTCCCAGCCCTTGCAAGCATTTGGGAAAGGAACCAGCAATGGCAGTGTCTCTCCCTCTCCCTCTCCCTCTCCCTCTCCCTCTCCCTCTCCCTCTCCCTCTCCCTCTCCCTCTCCCTCTCCCTCTCCCTCTCCCTTCCTTCCTACCTTCCTTCCTTCCTTTTTCTCTTTCTTTCTTTCTTTCTTTCTTTCTTTCTTTCTTTCTTTCTTTCTTTCTTTCTCTTTCTTTTTTCTTTCTTCTCCTCTCTCCCCTCAAACAAATAAAGCAATGATTAACAGAAAGTCATGTAATATGCTCAAATAAGCTATGTACTTAAATACTTCTACTTAATTAGAGTGTATGATATCTCTAGGTATTTTGTATTTCATAACTCTATTACCAGCATTATTATGATCAGACAATTCAATCCTCATGCTAAATACAAACTTCCTACATCTAAAGTGACTCTTGTTTCCCTGGTAAATCCACAGTGTAATATTTCAACACAGTGCCAGATCACTGAACGAAGGCATTGCCTTTGTGGGTGAACATTACCATTAGATGATCTCAGCGGTAAAAACTTGGTTTTGGTTTTATCACCAAACAGTGATGAGAACCTTCCCTTAACCTCCTTTGCAGATCCTCAAAGATCAGATCACCAAGGTGGCTACGTTTTCCTACAAAAGTCTTGAGCAAAAACAATTACAAACTAGGTAGACTTTATGGACTCTTCTTGTGTCTGCAGTGTTCTGAAACTGCAAGAGAAATATTGGAGAGGAAAAATTATCCAAATATTATTCAATGTCTCATATTCAGATGGTTGGGAGATTTGACATTGCAAGGTTTACAGCTATGAAGAGTGTGAATATTTTCAAAAGTCAAAGAAAATTTACATGTTTTTGTTTTTATCTGTTTCTATTTTTTAAAGAATTTTCAAGAAATTTCATTGAAATTGCTAATTTGAAGTAAGGTAAGAGACAAGAAAAAAGAAGACTACACTATTTTTCTCTTTTGAAAATAAATGTATATTTAGCATCCCTTGATTGGTTAATTACTTTGATATTTTGAAAAAATCACACACAAAAGTTAACCTCCATTGATGATAATGTGGATTAAATGCTACTAAAGTATATGAAGATTTTATTTAGATAAGATCTGCGATGAACTAGAAAGGTAAATTCTCAGGAAAAGTGATTTTTCCCTGTCTTGTTATGTATCTGAATGATAGCAGTCAATTATTAAATTCTACCTAAATAAAGGTGAGAAAAGTAAATTCTATAAAATAGAAATATGTATTTGTGGATGATGTGCCTTATTACTCATTTTAACCCTGCCATCAGAAGAAGACCTAAACATAGGCAATAATCATGTTTTATATTTTGCCTACACCAATAGAAAAATTTATAATTCTGTATTTATTTTTGTATGATGGTTTCCCTTTGATTTTTGGCAAGGAGGGATGTGGGATGTCCGAATATGTTTGGATCTATTAATGAGCTTCTCGCAGGCCTCCTGTTCCCTGAGTTCAGAAAGACATTCTCACTTCACCTGAGGATCCTCCCACAGCCACAGGCTTTCTCCTGTGCACAGGGCTTTCCTTGATGGTCCCCTCCAAGTTTCAGTGTCCGGTTCATCCCTCACTCATCCTGACTAGACTCTTAGAGAAACAAAACAAAGGAGAACAAAATCACACTTATTTACCTCTGGATTTCTAAAGCCCAGCAGTAGCAGTGTGCCTGGAACTTTGTGGTAGTAAAAAAACTATGTTCTAGTTCACATTGAATTTGTGTGAGTGAAAAATATCTATCATTGCATAGGTTGTGCTTTGGGTATTCATTTAGCACAGGGTGGATTAAATGAACGTTATCTTCTGATGTGCAAATTCCTGGAATCCTCATAAAATTCAAATTCTCTTCATGTACCAACACCTAACTCTATTGCCTAAAAACTACTCATGGAGAAGGTAAAGTGTTATTTTCTCTCCCAAGGCATTGGCATTGATTTTTTTAGTAATAACACTGTGTATAGACATTTAGCAGAATGTATTGCCATGGTTTGAATTGTTTACCCCCAAAAGATAAAGTTTTTATGTTCAGTACCTGTGAATGTGACCACCTTTGCAAACAGTCTTGGCAGATGACCAAGCTAAAATGGAAATAGTAGGGTGCACCCTAATCCAATTTGTCTGTGTACCTATTTGAGAGGGGGGACCTTCAGACATGAATAAAGACTCCCACACAAGGAGATTTCTATGTGAAACAATGTGAAGGCCAATGCTGGGAGACACGTCAATCAGCCGAGGATTGTCAAAAATCACCCTCAGAACTAACCAACCCTCTTATCACCTCCAGAACAGTGACAATGAACTTCCAGTATTGTAGTAGTTTGTCTCAGCTTCCATGGGAAACTAACACACCTACATACACCATGGCTGATGGTACATGTTCTCAGAACTACTGACAGTGTGAGAAATAAGTAAATGGAGTGACTAAAGTGTGAGGAGTTTTGTTGAAAGAATTCTTAGAATTAATACTCACTGAGAACTCGCAGAGTGATGGGAGAGGTCCAGTTTGGGGTCAAGGTCTTTGCACAAACAGGCATTGGGTTGGGAAGGAGCCCAGATGGGTTTTTATGACTGGCTGGAGCAGAGGTTGGGATAGCATGAAATGAAGGTAGAGGAATGGAGACAGAAGAGCCTAAACCTTCTAATCGTATTCTGTTATTCTCCCTTACTACCCATCGTTTGCTTTTTCCTAATGTGATACCTGCCAGAGAGATCATATGGGCTGAGCCCACCTGCTTCTAAATTAGCCCAGAAGCTTAAAAAAATCTTACTGGTTTTCTTTCCTGTGAAGGTTTGAGATAAAATAGAAAAAGCAAGCACAGTGATGACAGAAAGACTAAACTCAGATTTTCTATTTTTTAAAAAGGAATTTTTTAAGCGCATATTGTACGTGAAGAGATGTAGCAGGGTACTAATAGTGTAGGTCTTTTAAAAATCAATAATTGGTGTTAGTAATAAGAGCGGTGCTGACAGCCAGCTGTGATAGTGCCCTCATTCCTGCAGAGCAGAAGGAAAGGAGCCAGCCGATGATTACGGACTCCAAGTATTGCTTGCAGTCAAAGCTTCATTAAAAAAATTAGTAAAATGCCCTTTTTTACCTTAAAATATGTGTCCCAGTATTGAAAGAGAATCTATATAAAGAGTTCAGAATAGAGCTGCTGCAGACTGTTCAAATGAAGGGTATTTCCCAGTTGGGCTACCGGCCTACATTGTGGAACTTACACTTTAGTCAAAGCTCTTCTCCTCCCAATTAAAGAAAAAAGGTTGGGATGCCCACAGGTCTTTGCAGCATGTTTGGGGTGACTTTTTAACCCCTCATTTCACCCTCTGGATAGGACTCTTCTTTATGAAGCCACCTGGTACAGGAGCGGAATTTAGTCTGAGCTACAAATTAGGCTGTTAGCACCTCTTTCACAATGTTTAAAAGTCCATGCAGAAATTCATGTGGGCCCTGGCTGGCCTCCTACGTGTGCTGCCTATGAGAATACAGCCACTTATTTTTATTCAAATCAAAGGGAGACATTTTGGGGATGACATAAGTTACTCTAAGGTACAGCAGCAGATTGCATTCCTTATCAGCATATTTCTGCAAGACTGCTCTTCCACGTGAGTTATTGTAACAAGGAAATCTATCTCACTGCCGAGTGAGGAATCAGATTTCCTGCTTTGACTTTTTAGCTGCAGCTCACTTGCTCACGACCTTACCAAATCCCTTAAATCTCTGAGAGCCCATTTCTCATTTTCCTCTGTGCTCCCATGGAGCTGATCCAACGGTTTTCAAGGGAGCTCTGAGGTTGGCCAAGCTCTGAAGGGCATGGGGCAAGACAAGAAATGGGCCCTGTGCTCCCTGCTTATCGTCCTGGAAAATAGGTATGATAATATCAGCCTCACCAGGGTCCTATTGCAATTAATGTTTGGAAAATGTTTTGAAATCCCAGAGTTTAAAAAGGCAATGTCTGCTCCAATTATTTTGGCATCATGTTTCTAAAATACTATTTGGATTGTTTTAAGCCACTTTTTCAAAACATATGTGATACATAGGCAATTATGACTACCTGGCAGCAGATACTGATGTGGTGGCTTCAGGGTCTTTTGAAAATTGCCTTAGTAGAACATCGCTATGACTTGACGCATCAGCTACGTGGGGAAATCCGAGTTCTGTAGACTCACCCCATCCCTTAAATGCAAAAAGATGAACCTCTGGGAAGGGTGCTTGTCTTTGTTGATAGCCAAGGCAGTTTCTGTGCTTCTAGAAGGTGGAGACGTTTGGCTTGGCATCATTTCAGATCTGAAGAGGGAAGCTCAGCCATCACTGAGAAGCAAAGGAGGGGATGGGGAGAGAACTTCATCTGGCATTCTGTTAAGGAAACAGAAAACTTTTACAACCAGTGGCCTTACAGAAGTTTCTGTAAAATGTTCTTGTTTCAAGCTCGATAACATGATGATTTTCATCCATAACTAATATTTGCTGTATGACACCTGAGTTCAAAATTCTGAAATTAAGGATAAATTCCAAAGTGTTCCTAAACACTGGGTACAAACTGCCATTATTAGAAGTCTTGGAATATATAAACAAGTTATCAAAGTCTTAAATAGTTTTAAATCAAGTTGAGAACAAAATACATTTCTAAAGAGGAACCTATTGCTTGAATTTCTTTGGCACTATTTTTTTTTTAACTGCCAATGTTTGCATTTCACTTGGTGCAAAATGTAAAAGAAGAGTTTGCTTTTACGTACAATCTATTATATATAACAAGAAATGGATACTTGATGCTGGTTCAAGGTGAAAGGAATCTTTGAAAGTAGGTCTATTAATACTTTTTTACTTAGAACTCTTCAACTACACCACATATCTTTTATAAATCTGGTAATTTAGTGTTCTTTTTTGCTTTGTTTGCAGTTTATTTAATATTTGAAAATACTTCTGTATCAATTAGCAAATTAGCAGTTTATCTGAGTGGAAAAACCCCATCTGAGTTACTGAGTTACAAAGTGAATTGTTCTGCAGCTGCAGAATCAAGTGCCTCAGCTGAGTTAATGCTTTTCATTTCTTTTGCATGTGTCAGCATTAATGGAGGCAAGCTTCTATGAAGCTTTGCGTGTGAAGATGGTGCTGAGCAGACTAGATTCAATTCTGTTGGATTCAATTCTGTTAAATGCTTTTTGCATTTTTTTTTAAAGAACACGGCACAAAAGGAGACTTCAAATCAGGCCGAACTTCAAGCAAAAGTTAATGCTATTCTCTTTTGGGTTCAACCACCCACTTTGCTTAAGGTCACTAGTTGAGGCTAATGCCGCTCAGAAGGGCTGCAGTAAACTTGGCATCTCCTTGATTAGGCTCCCTGCTGATCTAATACACATACTAGCTCACTTGCCAAGTCAAATAACACATTTAGTGAATTGGAAATAAGATTTAAGTGGGCCAGCACAATGCGGCTTGCCCTCTCATCTTTTTACGGAATCCGTCTCTTTGTACCCTAGGCTGTGAAAACTGCTCTTGTTAGAGGACTTAATCTTCATTTTTTTCCTGTAGATTATTTGGAAACAGGTCAATTGAATGTTGGAGCTGCTAACTCCTCCCACTAAAGAAAGAACCCGCTTGTGGCATACTGATTGCATCATTTAAATGAAAGGCTCCTATTATTAAAGAGAAAATACGATAGTATAAGGGTCTGTTAGAATTAATAAATAGAAATCCTGATATTAAAAACACCCCTTTAAGCAATGTGTTTCTTTCTTTGTCTTAAAGACACTTTTCTAAAGTGTGCCTGGTATGAGCTGCTGGTGAGAAATAGATGGGATGATCACATCGCTATGTGTTCATCTGCTCTGGCTGTTCTGCTGCAGTTAATTCTTAAATACAGTAGGTTACAATAGGGTGACATTTCTACAGTGCCTCTCACAAGAGCAATCTACAGCACGTCACACAATGTTTGACTTTGAACTCCTCAGTTTCTTAGTGACACAAAGAGTCAATTTATGACTTTGTGGTTTGTTTCTTTTTCAAAAATGAGTCATTGTATTTGTTGTAGTTTGAAATTTATCATAGATTCACCATAGATTATCAAGATATCCATGCCATAATGATCCGTAACTGTCCTTATGGCTGTGTTAGATGAGCGGGGTTACGATGTGTGTGGACTTTTTATGATCTACTTATCTCTTCTGGTCATATAGATTTATGTGAATCTCTTTTCTAACTAAATCTGAAATCAAGGCTTGCATTCCAAAGAAATAAAATATATCTATGTAAAATTCAAGTGTTTTTCTCTTACAGCTGAAAGCCAGAGAAAAAGGATCCTAATATTCAATAATATGAAATTGCCTTTTTTCAGGAAGACAGCCTTTAAATTTGCAAAATGTGTAATAAGATTAACTATCTCAAGTATGTTTGGAAAGAGGATTGTAATACAGGGACTATTTTAAAGGGCATTGTTTTATTGTCAAAAATTTACATTCTTGCAACAGTTATTTCTGAGTAGAAAGGATTTATTTACTAACATGCCCGCCCTCCCCAACTCTGGCAAGGAGCTTTTCTATGGAACATGACACAGGTTATCCTGTTTACTCTATGTTTGATCATTACATTTTATCCGCCAAAATGAATGTCAGCTCTCTGAGCTGCATTAGCGTATATCAACACCGTGTGAGCAACAACATCAGAAATAATAGAATTAATCAATTTATCAATGTAGGCTGGTCTTGGATTTGTGGTGATCCCCCAGAAGCACTGTGTCAATTCTAAGGAACTACACAGAGGTGAGGTCATTACAGTGCTGGCCAGGGACCCACTGCAGGATGCTCTATCTCATATTTGTTTTTAAACACTGGAAATGTTAATGTTGTCTTTAATGGGAAAAGTAGGAAAACAGAAAGGATTATAAACTGTGACACTATTATGAAACATAAAATAGTATGGAAAATGAGAGACTCCACCATAGGCTAGGTTTTGTTGTTTCTATTGGTAAGAATTGAATTGATTTTAATGCCTTCGCTACAGATGGATGGCATCTGACCTCAAGGGAAGATTTTACTGCGGGTAGGCATTTTCCCCTCACTATAGTTTGTCAGTAGAGAAAATAAAAGTGGCACCTTGATGATCCACTGGTTAGGAAATATATTTCTCCAAGATCATAAGCTCTCTTCTGTTTTCTTGTAACTGCATAAAGCAACTTTGGGATATTAGGATGGAGTAACAAATGTAAATATGTTGTTAGCAGTTTTCAAGTTACCATCACAATTTTGCTTTTTGGATACCTTAACACGTACCTTTTGTTAATATTCAGGTGTTTGAAAGGTAGATGATATTTTAAACTTGTACTCTAAAAATGTTTAGGAGACAGTATTATGAATGAAAAGATTATGATAAAAGACAACAAATTTTATGATTTGGAAAGAATTAAAAATTAGTATTTTGGCCTGTTTCTTTCTCACTAACAAATAGATGCCAAAATACCACCTGTTTAATTTTTAGCAGCCAGAAATATATTTTCATTAGCTATGGTCAACATATTTTTTCTTTCAAGTTCTTAAGTTCTTTGAGATAATTATCATAATGCGAATAGAAATAAATGCATGAGGTTTTAGTCAACTTAAATGATAAAATTCTCTTCCTCTACTTTTTTTTTTTTTTTTACGTTTTCTGACATTTCATACAAACAGCTAATTACAAACTCACCCTGCTTTTACAAATCAGACATTTGGTGCAATATTTAATCTAGATTTAAATTCTCATGGTCATTTTCTATTTTTTTCCATCCCGCTAAAACCACTAACTTAGTTATTGATTATAAAAGTATACTTTGGTTTTATCTGTGCAGATAACTTTTCCTTTTCCCCCAGGGCTCCGTGTGTGAGTGAATGACATCAGGAGATGCCAAGTGACCTACAAGGCCCCAGAAGGAACACTGTCCAATAAGAGTGCATCTTTTTCTTAGGATTATGAATGAGTTCTTTGTAGCAAAAGAGCCTGGACCCAGAATTAAAGTCTCACAATTGAGAATTTTCAGGAGCAACGGGGGATTACTTGCCACTCTTCCTGCCTTTAGCCAGTGAATGTGTGCAAACATAAGTGGCAATCACTAATGATGGTACTGGACAATATGTACAGGCAACTAATAAGATGCCGTCCTCCACCAACCATCAAAAGACTTACCACCAAATCAGAAAGGTGTGTTACTAAAATAGGAGCTGATCTGTAGAGCTAATAATTCTTTAACTATTCCAGTTATAGTAGTATAATTCGGTGAGTTTATAGAAAGTAAAAAGTGATAATGGTGAAACGCGTATGCCTAGAGCCACTCCTAAATTACAATTGGAAATTATGGGCAGTATACTTACACTGAACTACTCCAGCTCAGTAACTAAGTTTTGATGAACTGAAAGTTTCACAGAATAAGTATTTGTGCAAAAAAAACTTTAATGTGATTTATCTTCACCGTTAATTTAGGAATATAGCATATATTTTGATAAACCCATTTCCCTCATTCAATTCCTTTACTGTATCTCAAAAATGTTTTATTTTCATTATAATACTTGCTATTCGCTTAAAATACATAAGTAACAAACATTAGTGATCCAATAGTGAAAAAAAGCATATAAAATAGTTTCAATGTATTTTAAAAGTTGACTGAAATATATTTATAAAGAGTGAGAAAAATCATGTATTTTCTAACTTTGACTTTTTGATTTTGAAAACATTTGTTGAACACCAGTTATGATCTATTTACTGTCCTGCCTCATATTAAGATACCTAGGGAGCAGGTCCAAAGTAAGAACTGCTTGACCTCAGTGATTGTGTCTCCTTTATTTTTTATCTAGATTTTATATATGGTAAGTGTCTGTTCTCTGGCTGGTACTCAGTAAGTGTTTGTTGATTGAATGGAATGAAAATTCCCTTACTGGATACATAAGGGTTGCTGTGAAGCTACTCACAATTACACCCCTAGAAGAAAAAGAAACACAAGAATAATTGAACACTCTCATTGGAAAAAAAATAATAAAAACCACCAAATAATTAGATTAGAAAAGTACCTACAATTCCTTTAGCTTAAACTAAGGAAAAAACTTTTCTTCACTAATATTTATAAACATAGGCTGAATGCACTATTATCAAAACCATTACTGTTCTTATTTACAGGTGGAAACTTCTGTACAGAGTTCTGCTGGTTTACAAGGTAACTCATTCTTCCTCAAAGCCAGCATTATGGAATGTAAAGAGTATCAAGTAAAAATTATAACCTATACTCAAACAATGTCTTTGAATCATTTTCTGTCTAAGTCTATAATAATACTTTTCAGGAGCACTCAGGGTGTTCAAGACTTCTAAGAAAGGAAACAAAAGGAATATTACCCTTCTTAACCAAGAGTGGCAAAACTGAGCACACTTCCTTTTGGATTCAATTCCGATTGTGAAATGGACTTTGACATCTGAAAACGTTCTGACTACTCAGATATCAGGTTGAAATGTACATATCCCATCACTCCCAATATCCAGCTTGGGTCTCATCTGTTTTACGGAAAATGATTTCAAAAATCTTTATTGTCCCAATAGGTCTATTTTCATACAAACTATATACTACACTCATTTATTTTTTCTTTTGTCACACAGCACTACTGGCTAAAGTCTGATAATAGCTAGAAAGGATATGATACAGAAAATAATAGTATTATAATTCTTTCTATGCAAAGAAATGACCTTCGTTACTCAGTAATGGAAACATTTTATGTCACAACACTTGACCCTATTATGAATGCAGCTCTTTGTTTCTTCCCTGGCCATCTATTCACATAGGGTTGGTGAATATTGCATCAGCAATATGAACTCTTCAACTTACAACACAGCAAAAATGTGCCTACATTTCCTATTACCTGAGTTGATGGACTAACTAGAAACAGTCAAGGTTATTTCTAGGTGTGGAGATTTAAAAAAAAAAAAAAATTGTTGCTAATTGGCCCTGCAAGTGAAGTTAATTCAATTACAGGTCTTTCCATTTGATTCATTCTTTTCTACTTTAGAAAGGATTATGTTGATGGGATTCAGGTAATGGAACTTGGTGGCTTAGGAGTAGCATTAAAATATCCACCCGGTTTTCAGCTAATGTGATTAAGTTTTATGAAGTTTGTTTTTCTTCTTAAAATCTTACTGAGGTCAAGTGCTCATGTGACTCCCTTGGAGCATGGTTGAGAAGCTGGGGAGCTGAAGAAGTGTTCTAAGCTCTTAAAATGTGCTCATTAAAGTCCTAAAAAGGTTTACAATACTCTTTTCCCCATCTGATACCTAAGTCAATAAATGAAAATACATAATTTTTTTCCATTAAGTTTTCATTACAGAACTTGGACTGAAATGCTTTCACATAGTACTCAGAGAGTGCATGTGTACAGTGATTAATGCCGAGTGATCCAAAAAACTAATTTAGCTTAATTCTAACTTCAAACCTTCGTGATGTCAGTGACCTAAACTTTTTATCCTGTTGTTCACTGAATCCAAAAAATGAAATTCATTTATTTCTCTTTCTTCTAAGGAAAAGTAACCAGCAGACGTTTAACATTATATTTAATTTCACACAGGCATTTAAAATTTGCCAAAGGCATTAAGCAATATACTTGTCCAATATTTCCATTTTTGTGTGCTTTCCCCTTGAAAGATGAAGAAACAATGTGTTAGGTTACAACTGGAACATTTTAAGATGTAGTATACAGAAATTAAATGTATCATGAAGCAGTAGGTGGAGTTTAATGTACATCCTATCACAGAGGGTCAGTGACCTGGAACATTTTCAGGATTAGTATGAATAGAAAGTATTCCCTTCTATTTTCTCTCTGTATAGGAATCTATTTTAGTGTCTCTCCTTTAGGTCAAAGGCACTTTTCAGTGATTCCATAGAAAATAATTTCAGAAATCAAATCATATTAATGAAGATACCAACATAAAAAGTTATAGGAAATATGTGCTGTATTCCCATAAATACACTTATCTATGAATCCATCTAAAACTGTATATATCAACAGTAAGTACGGTATCACTTGAGTTGTATGCTTATTTATTTTCCAAAATTAGATTATTTAAAAGAAAGAAAAAAATCTAAGGTGGATGCATTTTTAAAATTCTGAGACATACTTCGCAAATAAATTATAAGGTAATGATGGGTATACTATTTCATGGCAACTATTTATACTATTTCAAGTAGGATTTATAGGAAGGTTTAGTCTTTTGATTTGTATTATACATACTTTATATGTGATCACTAGAAATTTTATTAAACCAATCATTCCTGAAGCTTGATAATTACCTTTGAGTGAAAGAAGGTACACATCTCAGTGGAATATCTCTCTTGCCTTAGAGGAAATATTAATTGGAGTCAATTTTCGATTAGAGCGAAAGTGTTGTGAAATTTTCTCAGCTGCAAATCCCTGATCTCTGCAATACGGAACATTCTGACACTCTGACACTTTGCCACAATGAGGCAACGCGTCAACTATCTCAGCGCCTCTACCAGCCCACAATGTTGGTAAACAGCTCTACAACATTTGAAAACACAAGGGCACTAAAACAAGAATCTGAATTATATCATTCTAAAGCTACTGTTTCCATTTCTTTAAATTCCAAAATGAAGCATAATTTATTTTTCTATTAAATTTCAGAAAATTTCTTAGTGATTAGTTTATACATAATGCTAGTATTTTTCATCTGCTAACAATATTTGTAGGAAATAAAATAAGGATTATAACTTTAAAATTTTGATCTTAGAATTTGACAGGTGTAATGTTTTTGTCTAAGTGTTCTATTACTGAACCAGCAAAGATAGCATTGGAATATATAGAAAGAGGAAATGCGGTTAATATTTGAAGCAAAAAACTTTCTAAATATTTGATAAAGTTAGCAATTTTTAGATTCCTGTCACTAATAAGTGCAATTTTTAACTCATTTAATGCAGATTATGTTACATGAAGTAATAAAATGTCTTGCTTTTTCAACTTAAGTCTTTTTTTAAAAATTAAAGTTTGGTTCTACGAATCTTCTTCACTTATAGGTTCAGCCTATAAGTGACAAATAAGGCATATTTTACTGACACTTGATTTGGAAATGGGCACTGGAGAGCTGATGGACAGGACGATTGCCCACGCTGCTGCAACTGACATATAACCCACCATTTGACCACCCCTGTAGTTCGCTTTAGATCCCATATTAGTCCTGTGTTTGCTTCACAAAGCTGTAGAACAGCTGCTCTTCAAAAGAACATATGCTAAGGACATGGTAACTAAGTTCAGCCTTTAAGAAAAACTTGAGGAATTCTTTGAGAAAAATTATGCCACATGACAATATTAATCCTGGAACCACCTCTAGGATCTGCAGTGTCACATGGATCAAAGAGTTGAGTGCATGGATGTTTATTTAAACTCAGCCTTTTATTTCCCCTAGCAGAGAGCATGTGTGTTAACAGTGTTGGTGCTAAAGGAAAAGAAAATTTGAATGGGATATTTTCCCTGCCATATATAACACAAGAAAGAATAAGCAGAGTTTAGATCATTCTCCAGGACATGAATTTTACATTTGTCTCTTTCATTTTTGACAATCCATCTTTTAAGATTTTTTTGTTTGGGAACTGCACTGTGGCACAACGGGTTAAGCTGCTGCCTGCAGTGCCGGCATCCCATCTGGGCGCCAGTTCAGGTCCCTGTTAATGTGCCTGGGAAAGCAGGGGAAGATTACCCAAGTCCTTGGGCCCCTGCACCCATGTGGGAGACCCAACAGAGGCTACAGGCTCCTGGCTTCAGATCTACCCAGCTCCCGCTGTTGAGGCCATTTGGGGAGTGAACCAGAGGATGGAGGACTTTCTCTCTCTCTCTCTGCCTCTGCCTCTCTCTAACTCTGCCTTTCAAATACATAAATAAATCTTAAAAAAATTTTTTGTTTGTTTACTGATTTTGCACTTTGGTAACAATGTTAAGTATAATTAGTTGTAAGCAAAATTTTAGCTACAAAAATATTTAATGGCATTCTTTCTAGACAAATGCAATGCAAAGCAAACTATATTATACTAGAAGGAAATTTATTATCAGCCTAACCAGGCAGGCATTTACCATTAGGACACATACACACACATTCCTATAGTAGATAGTCATGGAAATGACCCAAATGTGTATCCATCTTCAATTGTCTCCACGTGGGAGACCCAAGAGACACTCCTGGCCCCTGGCTTCCGCTCTGCCAAGACCCAGCCCTTGAGGTCATTTAAGGAGTGAACCAGTGGATGCAGCTGGCACTGTGGTATAGGTGGTAAAGCCACCACCAGCAGTGCTGGTATCAGGGATATATTGGTCAATTCCAATCCCAGTGGCTCCACTTTCAATCCAGTTCTGTGCTATGGCCTGAAAAAGCAATGGAAGATGGCCCAAATCCTTGGGCTTCTGCACCTGTATGGGAGACCCAGAAGAAACTACAGGCTCCTGACTGCAGACTGGCACAGTTCCAGCCATTGTGGCCATTTGGGAAGTGAACCAGTGAACCAGATGATGGAAGAGGCTTGCTCTCTCCCAGTCTCTCTCCCAGTCTCTCTCTCTCTCTCTCTCTCTCTCTCTCTCAATCTATCTCTATCTCTATCTCCATCTCTATCTCTATCTCTCTCTGTAACTCTACGTTTTAAATAAATTATCTTTTAAAAAAAAAGACCTCTGTCTGTCTCTCCCTCTCTCTGTCTGTGACTCTGCCTCTCAAATAAATAAATAAATATTTTTTAAAAAGTCAATAAAACTAAATAGCTCATTTTTAAAAAAAGGAAGCAAAATAAGTTAAATTTTATGTGTATTGCTCTTAACCTTGAAGGTAGGTACAAATGTTTCATTCTTTTAATATTACCTAATAATGTGTACTGGTGATTTGCAGTGTTTCAGTATTTGCTGTAGGTTTTGTTCCTTTCGAATACTTTAATAGAAGAAACAAGAAATTATTGTTGTTGTAGAGTCTCTAATAAGAAATAAAAAACTGATCTAAAATCTGAATTAGCAAAAGAAAAAAAATCATTTGATTTCAACAGCAAAACCAAAGTAAGGGCAAGCAAAAAAAAAAAGTTTTCATCATTAAAAAAAAAAAAAAGCTTACATAAAGCTACATATAATGCCCTCATTCCTGATGCCCAAGTTGAAAATTCTTTTGTCAACACAAATTTTTGCACATTTAGAATATTGATCTTATGCTTTAAATTTATTTCTAATAATTAAAACTCAAAAATGTCAACTAGAACAAAAAATGTTAAAAAATGTTAAACACTTGAAATACCAGTAGTTTGGATGTTTCAAATGATATTTATTTGGCACTAATTTTGTATCAATTTTCCTGACCATTTTACCTATGAACATAGTGTCACTCTTTCTAATCTGTTCACAGTATAATAGTGCATAACAAAATGTGTGCTGATTTTTCAGTGCTTTTTGGTAAAAACCCTTTGAAACTTCCAGTATAACTCTAGCAAACAAATGTATTTCACTGTTTACTTTTTTGCTCAATCAGTATTAACAAACATGTAAAGTGTTATGAAAAACAAAGAGTAACTTACGATCTTGGCTATTCCAAGAATTATTAAGAAATCCAATTTCTTATTCCCAAATACTTAAGATCGATATCTGTTGGAAATTAGAAACACTAGGCATGGAAGAGCTCCAGAATTTTATTTATGACCTTGTCATGTTCTTTAAAGTAAAACACAGCTCAAAACTGTTGTTTATTCAAACAAGGCCAGAGGCTGTGTACAGGGACCATAGTTGATTCGTTCTGCTTCCTGGTTGTAAGGCTCTAAGAATTCAACTTAGAGTTCATTTATGTTTTAGACACTTTCCTTCAATTCCCTCTGTCAAATTTCTCCTCTTGACTCCAATTCTGCATTTCTTAATTACTGATGTGCTGTTTGATGTGACTTACCAAACTCTATCAACGTAATGATAATTATATATTTGCTTTTCTATATTCAATAAAATAATCTAAGTTGATAATCAAAAATTGGGTTACATTTATGTAAGTGTGCAGTAAGTTAATATCATTTTTCATACATGTGATTTCCACCTTAGATGGAAAATTGTTACATAAGGAATTGAAAAGTGTTCTAAAAGGGTTTCCAGATATCCTGTTTTAAAGAAGTGATTACAAAGTTGCATATTCTATCAAATAAAAGTGATGTACTAACACCTTGGAAATTTTAAATTCAATTAGTTATAACAAAGGAATAACCAATAATTGAATTTGCTAATAGACCATTTTATAGTATATTTATTTCGTTTTTAACTCAATAGGCAGCTTTTAACTGTGTAATTTCATATAGTTTATACTTCAAAGACTCAATCTATGATAAACTTTTTTGCTTGCTCACAAAATTTTAAATCATGTCTCTAGGACAATTTTAATGATGATCTAATTACTTTATGAAAGAGCTCATCTATTTCATGATTTTGTGAATAATATGTAAGACACTTCCCCTGCATTTTATTTTCATTCTAAGTTCTTTTGTGACAAAACAAGTTTTTTTGGTTGAAATAAATAACGTATAGTCAAGTCCTTTATCATCCACAAAATGTATAGCCCAACTAATATAAACTGAGACATCGATAATTTTTCAAGTTAGAATGTGTTCTTCTAGTGTCAATATTGAGATTCCTTGGCCTTTAAACTGGAAATGTGTGAGATCTCTATTCCTTGTTCAAAGTTTCACCACCATTCCACTGCCATCATCCAAAACAATAACAAAAAAGAACTTTCAATTCTTGACCATTTTCTAGACACTAAAATGTCCATTCTGAAGTTATAGCTACTGTTTTTGAATGTGTTCTCCAAAATGTACCTTGCCTTGTGATATTAATGGGTTTTGGTTGTGTTGTCTGTGCTAGGGGAAAGGAAGGGCCCAACAGATATCAGTGGACAAACAATGTAAATGCAAAGAGGATTAAAGTTATTAGAAACCAACAATTGCCTATAGTGATTTTATAAGCTTATTCCAAAGCAATACTTGTGCTTAAATCTGGATGATGATTCAAAGTATACTTGCAAACAAACAAACAAACAAAAAAACCCACATATTTCTAGGGAAAATGATGCACAGGATGTATCTTAACAACCTTGTTTTTCTATGTCCTAATTGGATTAACCCAGATACCACAGCTTCAAATCGCCCAAGTCTTACAATCATGTGTGTAATGCTCTGCACACATCAAGGCAGCGACAGTCTTGGGCCAAACCACCAAGTACTTAGTCAGCTACTGCTCTTACCACAGACTCAAACCTCACAACCTCTGTGATCTGTTCTTCAGGTCTAATCTGTACTTCAGGACCTTCATCCTGTCTTTCCCTCTGACTTTAGATGAGAAGTGTATGGGGAGGAGCTTTTATAAGTGTATTTAGATACTAAAAGGGGTTCTTGTAGCAGATGGAAGAGAACTATTTATACTCACACAACATAGTTGGCAAACTGTGGTCTGAAGATCAAATATAACCTACAGCCTGTTTTTATGCAGTTCTATTGTAACATAGGCAGGTCTACCGATTTACATATTGTCTATGACTGCTTCAGAGACCTCATGATTCCCAAAGCCTAAAGTGCTTACTCTCTGGCCCTTTACAGCAAGAGTTTGAAGATTCCCGTCTAAACCAATGCTCTAAAGTGTTAATGTGCATCAGACTGGCCTGGGAGGCTTAATAAACCAAATTGATGAGCCCTGGCCCCATAGTGTCACATTAAGAAGGGCCGAGGAAATGTTCCCAGGATTGTAGTTCAAACAAGTCTCCAGGTGTTGCTGATTCTGCTGGTTAATGGAACATGTTGAGAACCACTACTGTGAACAGTGGTGGTGCTCTCCCTTATAAAGCTTTGGAGGTGCTACGTGCTATACAGGCCAGTGAGGTTTTTCTTTTCCAACAAGGAAAGGGTTCAAGGTGATATTCTTCAGACAGCATTTGCCCTGCATTAAGGCTGAGAAAACATTGCTAAGAGAAATCCAAAAGGTGGCCTTTAAGAATTGCATGTTTGGGGCCGGTGCTGTGGCGCAGGGAGTTAATGCCCTGGCCTGGTGTGCCAGCATCCCATATGGGCGCTGGTTCGAGACCCGGCTGCTCCACTTCTGATCTGGCTCTCTGCTATGGCCTGGGAAGGCAGTGGAAGATGGCCCAAGTCCTTGGGCCTCTGCACCCACTTGGGAGACCCAAAAGAATCTCCTGGCTCTTGGCTTCAGATTGGCACAGCTCTGGCCCTTGCGGCCAATTGGGGAGTGAACCAGAGGATGGAGGACCTCTCTCTCTCTCTCCCTCTGCCTCTCCTCTCTCTGTGTAACTCTGACTTTCAAATAAATAAGTCTTAAAAAAAAAAAAAAGAATTGCATGTTCATTACATGACTCTTGTGTGGCTATTAAACTCATACTTAATAGACAGTAAATGCAATACCTTGCCTCATACACAACTAATATGTGTATAACACAATGACACATTTTAAAGACTTATTTATTTGTTTGAAAGACAGAGTGACAAAGAAAGATGGAGAGATACAGACAGAGAGAAAGAGATCTTCCCTCCACTGGTTCACAACCCAAATGGCCACAAGGGAGAGAGATGGGTCAGGAAGAAGCCAGGATCTCAGAACTCCATCTGGGTCTCCCACATGGCTGGCAGGGTCCCAAGTACTTGGACCATCTTCCACTACTGTGCCAGATGCATTATCAGGCAGCTGGATCAGAAGATGAGCAGCTATGACTTGAACCAGCATTCTGATATTGGATACTGGCATTGGCTAACCACAATGTGGGCCCCACAATTATATTTTTTTAACGACTAAACTTCCCTTGAGGTATGATCATATCAATACTATGAATGTAAAGACAGAAATATAACTTGCCATACCAAAGTGACTTTCCTGGTTATTTAGTTGGGGACTATAATTTGGGTCTTTTGCTTTTAAATCTAATATTTGTTTCCATGAGATTGTACAGCCTCTATACACTCACAGAGTGTAAAATTTTATAATTTTATAAAACAGACTTGCAAACACACAGATGCACCTCTTTGGTTAAAAATTACTGGGGCTGGACATTTGAAATTCCAGAGTTAAATGTGTTAACATGTAACAGCTTTCAGTCTAGAACTACTGCTCTTGCAGAAAAAGAACTGAAGTCCAAATGCGAATTTGTGGTAGCTGTGGTCAATGAAAATGTGGTTTCCTGCACTGTGTTATGCAACTGGGACCAATAGTTTACTGCTCTGATAGAAGCAGCTTTTGCTAGGTATTAACCAAACATCATTAAGCAAAAGCAGTTGTGGAAGTGGTGGTAAGACACTCACCTTGGTTAACCTCTAGAGACTTAACAGTAGGTGCAGTATATCCGTGTCTTTTATTGAATTTGATGCACTCTGAGAAATTGAAACCACTTCAGATGAATAAAAACAATTCTATTAAAATATGATGGGAGAAAAAAGATGAGTGAGATTGATATTTAAGGTCTTCACAGTTGAGAAGTAGTTTAATTTGCAACACAAGTACAGTGGTCTCAGCTGCTCTCTGTATTTCTCATTTTAGGCTACAAATGTTGACCTTTGTGAGATTCTGTTGAAGTAGCGATCTTGGAATAAAATTGTATCATGGGTTCTCCCATTATACTGTCTTGAGGAACCTTTGTAACCATCATGATGTAACAACTCTCTACAGAGTAAATCACAATTTCACCACAAACTTCCCCAAACTATTTCTATATTATGAATTGTAATCTCGGAATTAAAACTGTGGAGCTGATGGGTCAGATAGTTCTATACACCCATCCATACTTAAAAGTGCGTAAGGGTACCTCCAGGCGGTACATCACGCTTTCAGATAATGAAGAGCCCCAAAAGTCACTTCCTGAACCCCAGGATTCTAAAATGTGCCATGGAATCTTCCCTTGGGTTCCTTCTGTAGCTGATCAGCAGCCTTAGTCCTATAAGCAATCAGACTGAAGAGTAAGCCATGTACTTATAACTATTAATGAACTGTAACATCACTTTTGTCCTCTAAAACCTAGGAATAAATCATGTTGTGTGAGTTTTTAGAGAATAATCAATAGTGAAACATGAATATATGACTTTTACAGAATTACATGTCATGAAGTATAGAAAATCTTACAGTTTTCATTATTTCTATTTAATTCATATGCTCTCTAAAAATTCTTAGACAACATAATTTTGGGTGCTGGTATCGTGGCATAGCTAAATCCGCTGACTGGGATACTGGCAACCTACATGGGTGCAGGTTCATGTCCTGGTTACTCTACTTGAGATCTATTTCCTTGCTAATAACCTGGAAAAAAGCAGCAGAAGATGGTTCAAGTGTTTGGACCCTTAAATGAAGCTATTGGTTCCTAGCTTTGGCCTGGGAAGCCCTAGGTGTTGCGTGGCCATCTGGGAGTCAACCAGTGGATGGAAGATCTCTCTGTCTCTCCATCTCTCTCCCTCTCTCTATAGCTCTTTCAGATAAATAACTCTTCAAAAGGAAAAGACAATGTAGTTTTGTTTATGGGTTTCAAAGATAACTTAAAAGTAGTCTACATACATTCCCTGAAATAGTCTGTCTTGAGAACTCTTCTAATGCATAAATAATATGTTAGAAGCCTATAGATCACCTTGCAGTGAGGAAAATAGACAAAATAGTAAACATTTATACCACGGTGTGTCAAGAATATACTTTTGTTCTGTTCCTCTGGGCATTCAGTTTCCTACTTGTGCCTCTTACAGCTTATTACTTCTCTGTGTTGTGTTGACCCCAAGATGAATCTGCAGTGTCCCCCTTCTATTTCTCAGAACGATCGTGAATACAAGGCTGAGCCATGCATTAGAAGCTTGCTGAAGGCTTGGGGATCCAGAGGAAGATTTCCTCAGTAAGAGAGCTCCAGTCGAATACTGCACAGCTCCACGTCTGCTGTGATCTCTGCACCAGTCACTCTGTCTCACAACCTGTGGTCTTTGTAGAGGCTGCGTAGGCTCCCTCAAGGTCCCCAACGTTGCCCTCCTTTCCTGCCTTGCCCTTGGGGCTTGCTGTGAGTCCCAGGCCTTTCTCACATTGCCACACAAGGTACTGTAAAGCTGGACATTAAGAGGCTGGTCATGTGGCATGCCTTCGAAAGCACCATGTCGGGAAGTCAGGGGGGCAAGCTGCCCAGAGTGAGCCTCCTGAGCCCCAGCTGATGAGTCAACCACCTCAGGTTCCTTAGCCACCCCCTCAGTGGCCCCTTCAGCCCTCATTCTACCCCTGCCCTCTCTCCACATTCTCTCCTAGCTCGTGACTTCTAGTGCAGGGCTTCTGATTTCTTATAGAAATTTTGCAGCTTCTATTCAGTTCTAATATCTGCATCCCCTTGTGTCAATCTCAGTCTTAGCTTCAAGTAGCTCAGTCATTTACAGTGGCAGACAGCACATTCCCCATTGGTAGGGTTTTCTTTCCTGGCTACTGGTGTCTGGCCATTGGATGAACTCTACGGGCTCCACTCAGCGGTAGTCGTATGATACCACCTGCTACAATGTGTGTGAAAGCTTCCAGGTGTTGCCTTGGGGCCCTGACTAGGATGATACTGCACATTTAACAGACTCTTTCCCTGGAGAACATAACTGGACTGTTCTGTAATAGATGAGCCTAACACATTTGGAATACTTCAGACTCTTTATTTTAAAAGCACTAAACCTAGCAGAAATTATGCATCCATGGGACATATGATTTTCTTTTCATTTTTGAGGGCATAACTTTATATTTTTATGGTTTTACAATACGCAGCATGCTAGATCAATCAATTGATTGATCGATCGATCTGTCTATCTATCTATCTCTCCCTTCTTAATTTATAAGTGCCAGCTTTCTACAGTTTGCAATAATCTATCCAGTAGGTTAGTAGAAAGTAACCCTGAGTCAAATTTGGAAATAAGAAAGTAAAGTCCACACGTTGAAGAAATGTTTGCATTTTCCAGTGAGCATAGAGTAGATGAAAAGGATTCTGCAGCTTCATCAGGTTTGAAACATCCCTCTCCAGGTAAACTTCATTAGATCAAGAATGTCTGCACAGGGGGCTTTCTCATTATGGACAGTTGTATTAACTTGAAATCAGATACATTAAAGAATCAACGTGGTGAGAGATCGATATTTAACATCATGCCTATGTAATCATTTTTAAGAGCTCTTTTTACATTTCTCAAACGTAGGCGTATTTATCACTGCCACAAAATTCCCGCAAACACTGTTGTATCTCTGTTCTCAGCTATGTTTAAAGAAAATAGCTCACAAAATAAAAACCTGTTTTGCTCTGATCCTCTCTCCTGTGTTCAAAACCGGGCAAGAGTCTATCATTCTAAGAAAAATTAATTGATTAAAAAATTGATTGATTAAAAATCCATCTTTTAGCAAAAAGATAGAGGTGACTTAACACTGAGACCAAAACTAAAACTCTGGTAAGGCATATTCCTCAAATAAGGACTCAGAAGAGGAAGGAAGTAAATTTACTTGGCAATGTGCTTCAAAAACATTGCCCACTGCATCTGGTGATCATATGCCAAATTCTTCCTAAGCTGTGAAAAATCACTTGTGGGTGGTCACGGTCAGTTGTGTGGCAATGCTCACTTCATTCCTGAGTTGTCCTTGCTTTTCTGACCCAATCTCACGCCTCACATTTTATATTCAAACTAGAGAAGCACCCTTTAACCTCATTTGCTGGGTTATAATGTTAGTTTTCATCATCTTTTCCTGTCCTTCCCCCACAATGAGGCTCTAGCATCAGCAGGAAAAAGCACTTTTGTATTTTGTAATGTGCACCTCATCTGTCACACATAGAGATGATAATTCATTCTTTATTTCTCCAATTGGGGATTTAAAAAAAAATCAGGATTATGCTTTGTCTCCTTGCTCCTTTGTTTCCTGGAATTCTTAAGCACCTCTAGAAGAAAATTGGGTCGCTTGTTAGATTGAGTTGAAGAGCCTTAGGGATCCATTTTTCAAGGAAGTCTATTGGGTCTGCCTCTTCTACCCCTTCAGGCAGTCCAGTAATTCTGACATTCTAGTTCGAGACAGTTTCTTAAAACTGTTCTCCCTCTCTTACAGCACTGTGTGTCTCTCATTTTGATCTACTCCTGTACCTTTAGATTAAGTGTCTAAGAGCATTATTTGGTGTTCCACATTTCCTGCTTTGGAGTCAAGGGTTACTGTTGGTTCATTTTAATTAGAAAAAGAAAAGGAAAGGAAAGGAACACCCAGGTAAAATCCAGCATAGGATCACCAATCACACAGGCAATGCATCTTTTCTCTTGAAAGATATTTTCTTCCTGGGAAAGTTTCCCTGAAAGTGCTTGACAAAGATGTGTTTCTGCCCTTATCATGTCTGCTTGCCTCTTATATTTGAAATTACTCCCTTATCAAATGTTTTCCTTGAGTTTTGGTTCTTGAAACCTTCCTACAGGATAAATTCTACATTATTAATTTGGCCGTTAAGCTTTTCAAGCACCCTGGTTGAGAGGCAATGTTTCGGGTAGCATTAATGTGCTGTAGTGGATGCATCCTTGGACTGATTCTACATCTTCTTCACCTCCATTAGCAGTTCTTAGACGGGTGGTCACAGAAGTCAATTGTCCCAACCATGACAGTCTTTATTTTATTACCTTCCCTTAAAGAATACATGATAATGATCTGTTTTGACTTATATGGAATTTTTCCATTAATTAATCTATTTCAAATAAGGTTATTTTACCTGATGATATAAATGTGCTTTAATTACCTGCAGAGAGCTATAGTTAGACCTTTGAATCACTATGGATTAAAACATCATTTCACAGCCAAACAGAAACATGTTCCCAATCACTGCACTTGAATTATTGTTATGTAGCTTGAGGCTTGTATTAAAAATCACTGAATAATTGCAATCAGATTATTATAATCAAGTACAGGAACAGTAATTACAGGTTACAGTCACTTTAAGCTGCCCTGGAAGTCCTATATTCTGATCATATGCATATTAAAAGTTTATGTTAGTGATAAAATTAATGAACAGGATTGTAAGCACTTGTCAGTAGGAAAGATGTCACACATCTTACTGTACAGGGAGTTACGTTTTCACATCAAGGACAACGTGTGTCTACAGTTATTGCTCTTTCTTCAGTTAGATTACAGAGAAAATTAATCAAATCCAATTTTCACAATCTAATAACGGTTGTTCTAGCATCCAACTTTAATAAATTTACCACATTTTCTCAGTAATTATTGTTTTAAACTCATTATTCATTTTATTGGTTCAACAATACAAAGGAAACAATGTGAATTTTTTACATGGGAAGAAATTGGTGTCTTAATGAACTGGAATGTTCTAAATCCTTCATAAATGACCTAGGACCAAAACCAGAGAGGGAAGGAAGGGAAGGGAAGGGGCGGGGGGGGGGGGGGAAGGGAAGGGAAGGGGAGAGGAGGGGAGGGGAGGGGAGAGGAGGAGAGCTTACAACTTTTGCAAATGCCATGATCTCATTTTGATCTCATTTTGACACAAAATGAAAATATTTTCCATTAGAGAAGTACAGTAAGGAAGACATGCATGTAATGTAAACATGATGAAAAGACCAACCTATTTTAACTGTTATAATCTTATTCTTTGATTTGAACAATGAAAATAGCATATGAGATGGGAATTGTATTTTGATAGGGTCTAAAATCAGAACTTGAAACTGAAAGGAGCTGGAGAGCTCTAGGAGGCCAATCGCAGGTAAGGGCTCCTGCACACTCGCACGTGCCACCCACCGAGTCATGCTATTACGCTTTCTACTCACAGTGGAAAAGGGGACAAGAATGAACACATGTCCACAGAATGTCGGGAGAAAATACATAGCATGTGACTGCCCAGGGAAGACCGAGAGGGAACATGTGAGAAGGTTCAATGTGTCAGGTGACTTCTAGGGAATTTCACTCTGGTTTTTTATCCAGATGTATAGCAGAGGATAACTGCTCAGCATCAAATGAATATACAAAGGAAATGACAAGATGGGCCCTTTGAATAGACAAGACAGGCCCACAGAGGAGCAGGTGAATCCCGTGCCAAGTTCACAGACTTTCCACAGTCACCATGACAGACAACATAAGCCAGATAAAAAGCCAACCAAACACCCAGATGCTGTGCTGGAGAATTACAGAGTGGAGCTCAGCATCTGGGTCTCACAGCTGCCAAGATCACCCCATGGGTGCCCGTGGTACTTGGCTCAGATACTGGGCCAGACAGGAGCGGGGTGGGCACCGTGGAACAAGCTGATCACCACAGTGAACAAGAAGATAGAAAGCCAAGTGTGTAATAAAATACCATAACCTGCCAATGTGGTTTTAAATGCATAAAACCACACTTTCGTGCTCCAAACATAATGCTAGTGCAGACTTTTCCCCTTCGGCATAAAGATGATTTAAGAGGCATTCATGGTGAGTCTATGGTTATACTCCTTGGCCCAGTGAAGGGCATCAGTCATAAAAGAAATTATAACCATAAATAGACAACAGAGTGCATTGTTCTATCTTTGCATCAACTTAAGAAGGAGGTACCTTTCTCTGAAGGGACGAGAGAACTTCCACTTTGACTATGACCCTGTCAGAATAAGATCGAAGTCGGCGAACCCTAAAGGCTTCCATAGCCTTGGCAAATCATAACTAGAGTCTAGGGAGATTACTGACGCCATAAACAAGAGTGTCAAATTGTTAAATCAACAACAGGAGTCACTGTGTACTTATATCCCATGTGGTATCTGTCCTTAATGTGTTGTCCAATGTGAAGTAATGCTATAACTAGTACTGAAACAGTATTTTTACACTTTGTGTTTCTGTGTGGGTGCAAACTGATGAAATCTTTACTTAGTATATACTGAATCGACCTCCTGTATGTAAAGATAATTGAAAATGGAAAAAAAAAAAAAAACTTGGTGTTAAATTGGAAATTACATAGAAACTTAATCAGTTTTTTTTAAAAAATATCATGTAGGATCTCTGTCATTAATGTGCTGTACACTGTGATTTAATGCTATAACTAGTACTCCAACAGTATTTTTCACTTTGTGTTGCTATGTGAGGGCAAACTGTTGAAATCTTTACTTAATATATACTAAACTGATCTTCTGCATATAAAGAGAATTGAAAATGAATCTTGATGTGAATGGAAGGGGAGAGGGAGCAGGAAAGGGGAGGGTTGCGGGTGGGAGGGAAGTTATGGGGAGGGGGCATTGTAATCCATAAGCTGTACTTTGGAAATTTATATTCATTAAATAAAAGTTTAAAAAAAAAAGAAATACCCGGGAGAGTAGCTGTGCAGTATGTGGAAAGGCATTTGGTATAAGAGCCTGTATCGATAGCATACAAATATACCAAGTCAATCCAAGATGGCAGCAGAGTAACGAGTTGAGTGTTGTGGTCTCCTCTGATGTTACTTCGGGATTCAAAACTCTATCAACTTATGACAAACATGCAGCTGACTGTAGACACTGTCCTCAGATGTGATGACAGGATATGATAAGGTAGATATGTGCAGCTTCTGTGTGCATTTTAATTAATAATCAAAGAAAACAAATATTTTTTCCAATCAACATATTCTTTTCTTTATATATTCCTTTTTCCTCTGATGTAGCACTTTGTTTCCTAGCTCTGTATATATCTTAGAAATGTCTTATATTCCCTTATTTTCAGACTATTTTTGGCCAATAAAATATATTTTGCAACTCGTTTTAAGTTAGGGGCTAGAATAGGGCATAATGTCATTACATTTATATTTTATTTTTGAGGAATGAAGCTATTATCAGTCAAAAATATGAACAAAAATTGAAGTAATGGCATATTTGACTTTATATCTAACTAGTGAAAATGTCTTTATTAAACTTTTAATCATATTGGATATTTTTGCATGTTATTTGATCTGAAATTTTCTAAAATGATTATGTGGCTCTCAACTTATTTTTATATTAAAGTATTACATTTAGTTATTTTTATTAATTTTCTTGAGAAACAGAGAGAGAGAGAGAGAAGGACAAAGAGACACACAGACAGATCTCTCATCCGCTAGTTATCTGAAAAAGCCTGTAATGGCAGAGACTGGAACAGGCCAAAGTCAAGAGCTGGGAATGTAATCCTGGTCTCCCATGTGGGTTGCAGGAACCCAATTACCTGAACCCTCACCTCTACCCTCTAGGGTCTGCATTAGCAGGAAGATGGAGCCAGGAGCAGAGCTGTGTATCAACATCCAATGCTCCAATATGGGACACAGGCATCTTAACTGCCAGACCAAATGCCAGCCCAAATAATTACTGTTAAATATTAACGGCCCTGATTTTTAAAATAACAAAAGGAGTGGGGCATGAACATGTGCTACAACATCTGCCTATCCATGGTGCTTTATTTAGTGACTATGTCTATTCATAAGGACAGGTGTTCTCATTGCAATCTTAACAACAATAATGACAAATTAAAATTTTTAAATACTACCCCACTGTTATACTGCTTTGTAATTGCTGCTGTAGCCCAGTTGTAGTCTACAAAAGAAAGGACTATGTAATCAGTTCTCATCGTTGTGTCCCAATTGCTTAGGTCCATGCCTGACATACAGTAAGTACTCCGTAAATTTGTGATGAATGAATGAACAGGTCGGTGACCCTTTTACTAAGGATAAGCACAGTTTTCTATCTCAATGTTTATTATCTATGGCTATCCACATAGCAAACATATGTGTTCCCTAAGAGCAACAGTTCTCTGACATTCCTGTGTGAAGATTCCTCTATTTGTTTCAGAAATAGTGAGATTGGTGAGTTTTGTTTAGGTGGGTTATGTCTATCAAAGGTTTACCATATTAGAAATTAAACCTGAGTTTTGG
This sequence comes from Lepus europaeus, assembly GCF_033115175.1. Taxonomy (NCBI): domain Eukaryota; kingdom Metazoa; phylum Chordata; class Mammalia; order Lagomorpha; family Leporidae; genus Lepus; species Lepus europaeus. The sequence continues at coordinate 80,736,992 of NC_084841.1, read as the reverse complement.
AATTTTTCATTACTTTATATTAAATAATAAGCACATTGAAGGCCAGCAAAAAAACATTTTGGGGAAAGCAATTGTATTTTCCAAATTAGAAAATAGTGAGAATAGTGGCATCATTTTATATTTTTGTAAGTTTTTTAACATCTGGTTTACTTAATTTTTTGCATATATAAATAAGGTATCAAAAATCAACCATGTAATTATTTACACCTAAATTTATATTAACTTTTAACAATTTCTCACTGAATGTTTCTTATGTACAAGACACATTAGGTAAAACAACAGATATGATGAAATATTAAGATTTATCAGAAATTATATTCTAGTGGAAAGAGATGCATAATAAATAAACTTTCTCCAAAATAGATACTATTTTACACTCATTTGTTTGACAAATATTTAAAAATCTTATGATGATATTAGAGATGATATGGGCTGAAAGGATATTTTAACCATGGCTAGGAGAAGTGAAAATTGGGAAATTCTTTGTTTATGCCTTTGAAAGTTAACCATAACCTGCCCCCCAGCAATTTCATTTCTGAGAATAAGAACACAAGAGAAACTCTTGTATATTTGCTCCAGGAGATGCACACAGGAATGTTTACAATTCCACTGTTATAGTACTAGAAAAATGGAACGTAACATAGACAGGAAAAACAAATTTGGTACATTTAAACTACATAATATAATAGAGAGGGAGTAAAAATAAATACAGTTATCTGTAGCTACATGGATGAGTTAGACTTGAGTGTCAGAAGTGGGCCGCAGACATTGCTGGCAAAGCTACTCCCTGTGACGTATGGTCACTAGTCCATTCCTCAGCTGCTCCACTTCCCATCCAGCTCCCTGCTAATTACCTGGGAAAAACAGTGAAGATGGCCCAAGTGTTTGGGCCTCTGCCATCCGTGTGGGGGATCCAGATGAAGCTCCTGGCTGCATCCTGGTCTAGCCCTAGCCTTTAAAGTCATCTCGGGAGTGAATCAGCAGAGAGAAGTTCTTTCTCTCTTGATCTCTCTCTCTCTCTCTCGATCTCTCTCTCTCTCTGGCTCTGCATCTCTGTAACTCTGCCTTTCAAATAAATAAATAAATCTTTAAAAAAAGAACAAAGAAACATGGGGTATCCTTTTATACTGGAGATGTATTTATACATGGGTTTTTGTATACAAAAACACATGCATTTATACAGCGAGATAGCTCTGCCTGTGTCACTCTTCTCATGTTGCTGAAATACCAGCATTATGCTAATGTCCTTGCTGCCCTATACAACTGTGCAAAAATTATGAACTTAGCAGTCACACTAGTGCGGAGCACAGGTAAGCTGTCCAACTTGTTAGCTGGGTCACAATGACCAGTAACTTCTACTGGATTGTGTTTTTCTGCACATTTACTGTCTTTTTGATGAACAATTCTGTGAAAAGCATCCTAAGGGCACTCTGAAGCTATTGTTAAATTGCACAATTTTCCTTGTGGGAATCTCAAGGAGGAAAAATCATCACAAATCATCTCTATTTTTCTTATGTTTTTAAAGATTTATTTTTTATTTACTTGAAGGCAGAATTACAGACACAGGAGGAGAGACACAGAGAGGGAGAGAGATCTTCCATCTGTTGGTTTACTCCCCAAAATGGCGGCAACAGCCACGGCTGGTCCAGGGCAAAGCCAGGAACCTAGAGCTCATTTACAGATCTCCCATGTGGCTGTAGGGGCCCAAGCACTTGGCTCATTCTCTGCTGGTTTACCAGGCACATAAGCAAAGAGCTGGAACAGCCATTCCTTGAACTGTCACCCATATGGGATGCCAGAATTGCAGACAGAGACTTAACCTGCTATACCACAAAGCTCTCCTAACCCAAATAGTTCCTGAAAAAGAAATACTGTGTATTCCTAAGCAATATGTTTCATCTTAGAGATAAAGAAGATTATGCATCTTTGTTGTTGTTTTCTTATATTAATTGTTAAAACGTACAGTGCTAATTGGGAGTCCAGTCATGGTAAAGACGCTGTATATCAGTGAATTTATTGTTAGCAACAAGCATGCTTGTATCTATTTGTATTTAGCGTCCTGTTTTTGTCCTCTCTTTTGATGCTTTCTATTTTATTGCATTCTGTTAAATCAATCTCACTTCTTGATTCTAGATATATAACTACAATAAGTTTATCTGCTATTATGTCTGTAGTAAAAGCTGTTTGTCTGCTTCTCTCCACCCAACCTTTGAGCTAAAGAGATTCTTATTTTGTATTTGTTCCTGTGGGTGAATGTGGGTGCGTCCCCCCACCCCCAAGAGGTGTGACTCAACCAATCAATTAAGGTGACTAAAAATAGGCTAAACAAAGCCTCAGTGTGATGTGAAAATTTAACATTTGTCTAGGAGTGTATTTGTTCAATATAGACTGTCAATCTGTATAGAAGGAAGAGGAAATTAACTGTAAATAAAACCTCAGCTAATATATCAACTGAGAAGTAGTTGTATAGTCTTCTTGGTGATAAGATACTCTTGTGTTATACCACATCTTCTTAGAAAGGTTTAGAAGTTCCAATAATTTTCCCTAAACACAGATACTATACAGACTTCTCAGAGACAAAAACATTTTTCATTCAATCTATGAATTATGATAATTGTGTACTTTTTCTAAAACAGGTAAATCATGTTTTCTTGAACTGCACCAGAAGATACATTCTCAATGTCCAACTTTTCTCTCAAAAGTGATAGCAGCAAAACTCTACATTTTAAGAACACCATTATTTTTCTTTTTAGTGCTTTCTTGCAGTGCTCGAAGCGCTGCAAAGTGCTCTTAAAAAGTTATATTCTTGCTTCTCTGGCTTTGATCCCTGTGATGAAATACACTACTGCTTATGACAGTGAATAACAATTCCATACAATTCACAAGAAATACCATCCCCAATTAAAACTGTAAAGGGATCTTAGAAAGACAGCCTTTAATTAGACAGGCTGGAATGTAGCCAAGCCAGAAAAAAAAAAGTGCCATGGAAAGTGGCCATGACCTCATTTTAACACTCCGTCTTATTCAGGAGACCACATCTTGAGTAGCCCATTGCATCAGGCTGACTCAGGGCACTGATTGATTCAGTACTGCACAAATGGGAACAATGTCACACACTTAATCATCATCTGCATTCATCAAAGCAGTCGAAGATTTTCCTTGGCGAATCTCCTCCGTCAGTTAATGACCCCGTGCATGTCCATTCATGGGTCATGAGCCAACACCAAGACTACCCTCACCTTAGATACTATTATTCTGATATTATATATGTTATTGCATACAAAAACCACATATTTTTTATATTGTTTGATGATACCGTAGGTCAAAGTAATTTTAACGTAAACATTAGGTGTTTGAAGGCAACCATCTTTAACTCTGGAAATTAAAACAGTCTAGAAATATCAGGAGCCAAAGCTCACTAATTCTTCAGTTTAGCCAATAAAAACAACCAAGAAAAAGAACAAAATAAAAAATGGACCTGATATAGTATAATTCTTTTAAACATAATTCAATGTTGGTATTATTTTATTTAGAGTAGTTTCCTAAGCTGTTTTTTAAATAGCAAGTATATAATGGAATGTAATATGAATACAGAATCCTGCACTTCTATTTTTGATAAAATATATGGCTTTTATGCCACTTTTCTCCTGGAACTTGCCATAGAAAAAACAGTTTTCACGTTTTTTCATTACACATTTCTATATCACAGATCCCACGGGTAGACTTATAAAATATTTCAGAATATCATTGGGATCATTCTCAGTGCCTTCTTTCTCTGGCAGCTTTGCCCCCAACAATTCACTTATGTGTTTCTTCATTCAACAAATTCTCTCTAGCCACCATGGCAGAATGGACCGGCTAGATAACAAGTTCACCTTCATCTCCCTTTACTCCGTATATGTGACTATATTGAAATGGCTATACCTCAGCAACCAAAACATTTGTTTATATCATGTAAATCTGGCCTGAGATGGATGTTGACACTTTTTTTACATTAAAAAAACTGTAGTTTTAAAAGCTAAAGAGACTCTGTGTAATCTTTACTTATAGTTGACCTACTAATCATACTGAAAGCTATTTTTCCGCTTTCTCATCATCATTCTTTTTCTCTTCTGGGGTCAGCAGTACCAATCTGCTTATCTCCACCCTACCAATTACTGTGAGAGGACCCAGGGTTGGACAATAACAAACTCTGTGCTTCCCTCTGTGCTACGAGGATGTGGTCTCGGGGTGTTAGCAGTCTTGGCCTCTGCCACACACTGAGTCTTAGAAAAGGCAGTGTGATGGGAAAGCTAGGAGGATCAGTTTAGGTACACGGGAAACTTCTTGAATCTAGGCTAGGGTGAAATCTACTATACCCACACTTCCCAAGTCAATGGACATTGCTTTTATCAAGACAATTTGAACTGGGATCCAATAGTGTGAAACCAATGAAAAACTGACCCAAATAGTAACTATCTGTATACTATGGCTGGACCCTGCGGCAGGACTGGGGATATAGAGCTGAGTGGGGTTACTGTCAGGGTCATCCTTGCTTTCGTGGGAATAACCCTCTCCCCAGACAAGAAGAAGATGAACAAATAAATACACATTCAGAGAGAAAATGAGACATGTTAAGAAGAAAAATGAAGATAGCGCTGGAACAGTGAAAAACAGAGGATTATACTTTTAAAAAATGATCAGGAGCAGGCATTTGGTTCAGGAGTTAAAACATGGCTTAGGAAGCTTGCACGCCCTACCACAGTGTCTATGTTAGGGTCCCACATCAGCTTCAGATTCCAGCTTCTGGCTAACAAAGACCCTGGGAGGCAGCAGGGATGGCTCAATTAGTTGGGTCCCTCACACCTATGTGAAAACCCGGGTTGGGTTCCAGACTCCTGACTGCAGTGTGGCCCAGCCCCAGCTGTTGAGACATCGGGGTGTAAAAGCCCAGTTTGAAGAGAGTATTTGGGGCGGTCTTCAGACCCTTTTCAAGAACACGTGTAGTGTTTTTTCAATGTTTACTGCTTTTCCCTGTTAATAACAATGATACTGGTACTGTTAACATTTATCGACAGCTACTTTATCCCAGTCACTGCATAAAGTTTATTTACTTTACTCCACTTAAGCTTCAAAATTCTGAAAGTTAGAATTGCTATGATGTTACAGATATGGAAACAAATATGCAGACATTAAATACTAGTCAATAACCAGAAGAGACACAAATTCTGATCCCCGAATATCCCCATACAGAACTTGCCTACTTCACCACTAACTTTGAGAAGAATAAACCATCTTTGCTGATGAATTCCACTCATTTCAGGTATGCATTATGTACAAAGGGGACATCTCTCCTTCCTTAGTTTTCCCTTTTTGCACTGAGGTGAACATTTTTCAGCATTTGGGGGCATGCATTATTTCCCTATACATACAAAACCACACTTTCTCATGGCCCATGATCACATTATATATTCCATAAACCTCATAAGATATGCCTAGAACTTATATTCTCCCAAAGGATAGACTTGATATACATAGTTACTTTTTATGTTTAAAATATAAATTTTATTCAACTTGAGTGTTTTTTCTAATGTGCACAATATTGTTCACCTCCTTTCTTTATGAAGGGTTCAGATACTTTAATACTTACCATCTTAGAATTTCTCAGTAATCCTTCTGCCCAAAATAATCTTCTCTTGCCCAGACTTGGTCTACTACCTGAGCATTTGGAGGCAAGCCTACCCAAGAGCAACAACACTTCAGAATTAAGTGGGGCTTTTCAACTAAAAGAACTGTCATCTTCCTCTATTCCCAGTCTTCCTAGCCTTCCAGTTATGACACCCATGTACCTCCTAGACTCCTAGATAGCATGAATGAAGAAAATAAGCAAAAACTAAATATGTACAGAGCTCCTCCTGCATGGCACTCACGTCCACTAGGTGCTGGAGACTTGATGGTAGGTGCAATCAGTGGGGTTTCAGGCCTCAAAGCATCCAGTAGGAAGGCAGAAAGGCATATCACCTTGCAAGTTTTGTTGTTTTGTATCTTGTAATATCTCTTAAAATTAAAGCAAAAATATATGAAGGGCAGTATAACTTTCTGTTCTCTTCCTTCCTTCCTTTCTTTCACTTTTGTCTTTCCATGATGGTGTAAAACTACTGGCAAAATATCTCTGAACAATGATTGAGGAAACTCTGAGTTTTACTGAGCTATACTTAAATCCAAAGAGCCCTTCCCATGTCAGCGATGAGTTCAATTAAGGGGACATGGTGTTTCAGCTTGGGTGGCCAAAGCAAATATTCTTGGAAGCTGTCATTAAGTGTAAAAATCTATTGCAAAGCTCTCAATGTTATATTAAGGCAATGCAGAGCCTTGGCCTGCTAGGAAGAGAGACAATTCACAGAGGGCTTTAGGACGAGCACATTGTGCCAAGCAAAGCAGAAGTCTTCAGTATCGTTTTCCCCACAACCTCAAACCATTATAGGATTCAAGATTATATTTGTTACTCAGCTTGTGAGATGCAGCCTGTAAGCCTAAAAAAAAAAGTGTCAGCGATGACTTCCATCGCTCTCACTGTGACTGTTTGAAATCTTCCCAGGTAGGAGGTCCTTTCTCAGATTATTTTGTTCCATGAACTCTCTGGAACCACTTATTTCATTTTTTAAAGGCAAGGTAACAAGGAACACATCACTTCATATCTATATTGTCACATGCAGCTTCTTTGATAAAACTGCCACAAAAGGAAAAAGTACCCCCGCAAATGTATCCATGGTTTCAGAGACATCTTGTAGTACTTCAATGTTCCATGATATGAGATGATTTTTCCATTTGTTCTGACCTCACCGTCTAAATAGTCCTTTATCTATTTTTATGCTTTATTAAACTCTTACTATGTGACAGGCAAGAGTAGATACATACTCTCTCCTTTCAGGTGTACAGTGAGCAGGAGATAGTATTATTACTATCCTTTTATAGATGAGAAAACAAAAACTTAACATGATGACCTTTACTGCAAGTTCACATAGCTACCAAATGGAGGCACAAGGACTAGATCCCAGGGAGTCCTCTTATCATCCAATATTCCACAAATATTAAAAATGGTACCCAGATATGACCCAACAAGGAAGTGCTTAACCTTCTAAATGTGTCTGTTGACAAATATATACCTTTACAAAGTCTTACAGGTAGAAGTTCTTGGGAACAAATGGTTTGTTGCTATTTACATACACCATCTAAATGAAACTGGAATTAATTCTTTTTAATTTATTTATTTGGAAAGCAGAGACAGAGATAGTGAGCCAGAGACAGACACAGAGATCTTCTCTTCTCCTGTTGACTACCCAAGTGCTCACAGCAGCCATGGCTGGGCCAAAGCCAGGATCTCAGAACTTAATGCCAGTCTCTCACATGAGTGACAAGAACCTAAGTAGTTGATCCATTACCCACTGTCACCCAGAGTATGAATTGGCAGGAAGCTAGAATCGGAAACAGAGCTGGGACTTGAATCTGGGCATTCTAATATGGGATGTACAACTCTTAACTGGTGTCTTAACAGTTGCACCAAATGCTTTCTTCAAACCGGACCTTGAAACACACAGTTACTATCATTTGATCAGATACTCAACAATGAGGAGAATAGTGAGTATACATTGAAAGGTCATCTTTGCCCAAAGCTCTCGTCCTCACTGCCTGCATGTGTAAAATGAGGCAATAGCTGGGGATTTTGGTTGAAAACATCCTTACCAGACTTAAATGTAAGATTTTAAAACAGGCTATATTAATCTCATAGAACTTGGCAGTCTTCCAGCCATATTCCTAAATCTACAGCTAGCAGCAGTAACAGGGTGATGCTGTGGGGAACTAAGTTGCTCTTACTCAAGCATTCCAGAGCCTGAGTTTATGGGCCTGTATTAAAGAAGACTATTATTACACTTGGTGGATTTGGGTGCTACAAGCAGGTAAAACCTGGAAGATAGAGGCTGCCTCTATTAGTAAAAATAAGAAACAAGGAAACAACATGGGTTCCATTTTGTTTAGCTTACTGATGTTCAGGTTTGTTTACTATGTGCCAAACACAACTTAAAATTAAAGTAATAATTTACAAGTTATTGCTTTAAAGCAAAGGAAGGAAAGGGTCTCTGCAGGGAAGTGTTTCCCTAGAGTCTTCCTAATACTGATTAACACTAGTTTTTGAAATGTTAATTAGTTTTGAGCTTAACAGCTAGTCATTGTATAAAAGGGCATGGAGCACAACTTTTTCAAAATGTGGACTAAGGAGTATTTAACTCCTTAATGTCTAAGACTGGCCATTGACTCCATTGCTGGCCACTGAACCATGAGATGCCAGCACTGATTAGCTGGCTGACATTAGGACTAAGATCATTTGTCATTTGCTCAAGTTGACAGACAACTTAAAGAAATTTCAAAGTTCTATCAGTGTGATGCATTCCATGTAGCAGTAATATGAAACACATATTTTTAAAACTTTTATAGACTATGAACAGGTTTAATATAATGTGTACAATTTTTTAAATAAGATCCCAAATTACTTCAGTATATTTCAGGGACTGCCTTTTGTTACTGAATTGGTATAATAGTAGAAAACAGAGCTTTTTGTTTCATAGGCTGTGTCTTAGAGACCATATTTTTATTCCTTCTAAATCTGTTCCACCTAAATTTCCCATTTTCCTATTGCTTCTCAGTAGAATAAAATGCTCCTAAAAGAACATTCACTAAAAACATCATAAAACAAGAATTATTATGGGGAAATGCAACTTTATGAAATGCAGTTACAATCTGAAAAAAGACAATGGAACTCAGAAAAATGGTAAGTAGTAAGAGAATTTTGCTCTGCTCAACAAGGTTTGCACATAAAACAAAAATGCCCATATAGACATGCAGGTGATTGGATAAATTTATCAGTATTTACTGTATTTTACTACTCAGGAACAGTGTTGAAAATTTACCTTAAGTCTTAACAATTAAGTGGTGGCCTGTTTTTGAAATGCTCTGTCTACCATTATAATCCTCATTTTGCCTCCCTTCATGATTACTTAACCCCATACTGGTAGTTTTATTTACTTTTTCCTTTAACATTTAAAGATAACTCAATTTCTTTAACTATATCTGAGACAAGAAGCCAGTCTTACACAAACTGAAAGCTCTATATGGAATGCAGTATTCAATTGTGGAAAATGCTATTTCAGATTCTGTTTGAGAATTAAACTCTGAAAAGCTAAGAAAAAATATATAAAAAGCTTTGCCTACACAAGTACAGAATGGAACTGAAGGGCAAATAAATCCAGGTGAAGATTTTTGAGAAATGTATTCCTACAGGAAAGTATCTAGTATATCTTCAGTAAAGCGATGTCAGGGTAGAGAATCAGCTAATCACACTGATATTTGTAGAAGATTATTCTCACTGCCAGTCTAGCACTTGCTGAAAGATCGTGATTGGAAGAGCAAGAGGGAAATGAGAAACAGGGCTGAGAAGGGAAACGTGAAATCATAGAACAGTGATGGGATAAAAAGGAAAGAATGCATCCTAGAGCTGAACTCAGAAAATCTTAAAATCTTCAACTTTATTTTTAACCACGTCATTTTAGTATGGCATTCTTAACTGATTTTTTTCTTTCCAAACCACAGCCAAAGAAATCTTCTTTCTTCACATCATTGTTCTTAACCACAATTGATCATTATGATTACAATTCTGTAGATTCCTTTCATCATTTGAACCTACCTGTGTTATTTCCTGTTGTGGATTATTAGAATGTGGTGTTCTTTAATGTAGAACTCTATGCTTGCATTTACTCGTATTTCTCTCAGCATTCCATGACATTTAGTGAGTTTGTTAATATCTGAATCCTTTTTTAAAATGGTCTAAATAAAGATCCTGCAAATACCAACCCAAGCATGAGACCCACTCCACAGAGGTCAACAGTGTAGGTGGCAGCCAGAAATGAAGAGGCCAAGTGGAATGTGGTTAGATTTTTCCTAGGAACCACTCAAAAAGAAAAAGATCCAGCTAACATTGTAGAGCAACTTGATAAATTGGTTTACAAACTACATTTACTCATGTAAACAGTATGAGCTAAACTATTATTTATAACAAACCTGCTGATAATATCCAAATATTTTAGCAGGAATTGGGATGGGAAAAAGTTAGAAGGATCAAGTTACTCAAATACCTCAAGAAATTATAACCTACATTAAATAGATGAAAATTTTTAATTTACACCAAGCATGTTCTCCTTCAACACCAATTAAACCCATTAGCCTGCAATTTGTTAAGTTTACAAAAATAATATAAAGAATTGCCAACACAAGGACATAAATACACATATGTATGAGAGATCAGTTCTGTGCATAGCTGCATAATTAATGAAATGTTCCTTTGATTTGACAAAGTTCTCTTTTATAAAGTTGCCACTAATAAACAGCTACTTCAAGTAAGTGTTTTATCTTCAAAGGAAGAATTTTCCAGACAATCTTCTATTTACTATAACGGGATCTAAGTGCACGTGTAGCAGGAAGCCTTAGCTATCAGTCAAAGCGGAGTCCGAACGTAAGTTCTGTCACGTACGCCTCTGAGACCTTGGCAAGTCACTTCACTTCTCTGGTCAGCATCCATGAAAATAGTATGACGGGTTCTCGAAATCCAGAGGAGCAAAACACTGTGTATCTGGAAGTGTAAGGATATCAATATGCTCTCTACCCGGGCTGACATTCATGTCCAAAAAGTCATGGATCTGCTATCTCACCAGATTTCTCAGCACCTCCAAGGCCGATGACTATCTTGGGTTGCACTCGTATTTTCTAATTCATGACACTTTTTTGAGTAAAGTTTCATATTAATCAATCAACAAAAAACCAAGTGACACAGGGAACTCAAATATTCTGTGCTTAGATAGCTTGTCCACATACTTTCCCCTTTTAGACACACTTATGAGTCTATTCACAAAAAGAATATGCATTAATTTACAATGGAACTGGGGCTGGTGCCATGGCTCACTTGGCTAATCCTCTGCCTGTGGTGCTGGCATCCCATATGGATGCCGGTTCTGTCCCTGTTGCTCCTTTTCCACTCCAGCTCTCTGCTGTGGTCCCGGAAGGCAGTGGAGGATGGTCCAAGTGCTTGGGCGCCTGCACCCACGTGGGAGACCAGGAGGAAGCACCTGGCTCCTGGCTTCAGATGGGCACAGCACCGGCCATAATGGCCATTTGTGGGGTGAACCAAAGGAAGGAAGACCTTTCTTTCTGTCTCTCTCTCAAACTGTCTAACTCTATCTGTCAAATTAAAAAATAAAAAAAAATAAAATAAAAATTACAATGGAACTAATAGTCATAGATCTCAGCAGACAGTCAGACTATCCTTTCTCTATCTGCAGACACAAATGAAGCAAAACAATCACCGAGATATGCCTTTGTGAATATGGAATCAAAATCAGCTTGCATTAGATTGGACAAATGTTTTTAAAACACCATCATGATAAGAGAGCATTATAATGCATCCTTTTCTCAGTACAGTTGACTTTAATATTATAAGTAGCTGGGGCCAGTGCTGTGGCGCAGCAGGTTAAAGCCTTGGCCTGAAGTGCCGGCATCCCATATGGGCACTGGTTCTGGTCCTAGCTGTTCCTCTTCTGATCCAGTTCTCTGCTATGGCCTGGGAAAACATTAGAAGATGGCTCAATTCCTTGGGCCCCTGCACCCATGTGGGAGACACAGAAGAAGCTCCTGGCTCCTGGCTTCAGATTGGCACAGCTCCAGCCGTTGCTGCCATCTGGGGAGTGAACCAGTGGATGGAAGACCTCTCTCTCTGTCTCTAACTCTCTCTGTAATTTTGTCTTTCAAATAAATTAAAGAAATCTTAAAAAAATACTATAAATAGCTAACACTCATGGAAGACTTCCTATGAGTTCCCACTGTTCTAAGTATTTTCTATGTATTACTTCATGTTTATTAAAACAGTGTTCTGTTACCATCTCCATTTTCTAATGAAAAAACTAGCAGAGGGAGGTTAACTGACCTGCTCAAGATCACAAAGCAAGGAAGTGGCAGAGAGAGAGAGAGCAAACTTGCCCAAAGACCTAAGTTCTCAGTTTCTGTTTGTTATAGTGAAGTGCTGTTCCAGGTTCCAGAAAATTGTTACATTGTGTATGGGGGTGGGCATCGCACATCTCTACTCATTTTAAATATTTCCTCAGATATTCATTCCTTCTTTAAAATGGCATCCTTGATTTAAATATGGTTCATGACACTTTTTCCAATCAATATTTATTAAGCACCCATTGTGTGCCAAAGATTTCTCCTAGGTGCTATGACTACAATGAATAATAACAGAGAAAAAATAAAAACTGCACTTATGGAGCATAAATTCTATTAGCTCTAAATACAGAAATGAATAGATAAAACTAATACAGATGGTAACTAGGTAATGAAAGAAAATCAGGTGTGAAAATAGAGAAGACAGATGGAAAGTTATTTTCTATATGGTAGACAAGGAAAGGCTTTCTAAGAAAGTGATATTTTATCCCGTATCTGAGGTGGTAGGGTGGGGCAGGGGGAAACAGCAATCATACACGGGTGCAGGAAGTACCTGCAACAAGAGACTAGTGAGGGCAAAAGGGGAGCAAAGGAAAGGGTGCAGCGTGTTCTAGGCGCATTCATCTACCAGATGCTTCACAGCCAAATGCTGCAAGACTGGGAAACTCTCTATACCCTTGGCATGTGACTTTTCTGACTTCAGTATCTTGAGAGGGAAATTGTAAAAAGACAGCGTTTGCCAAAATGGGTGAAATAAATATGCTGATTTAAAAGAACATAAGGATACAGAAGATAGGAAGCAAAATGGCTGGAAAAAGGATATTCCAAACAAACAATAGGAAGTGCAATGTGAAAGTATTTCAAAGGATTCATGGAAAATGATATTAAAAGATTGTCTATTTTGATGCAAAAGGTTGAAATACATGTACAATTTTTTCATTATATACATTTTCCATGAATTTTTGCAATCCTCTTGAATAGCTACATTACCCTCAGACCAAAAGCAATTAAAATGAAAAGCATTGTTAGTGATAGTGTTAGTTATTACACATTGTTAAAATTTTAAATTAACCAGCAAGGTACAACCATTCGTGAGTGTGAAAGTAAAATTAAGATTCAATATACATAATTCAAAAAGTCAAATAAAACTGACAGCAAAAACTGCTAAATCCAACATGATGTAGAGAGAGAGATTAATATATCTTTCCCTGTGATAGATCAAATATGCAAAAACTCAAACAGATCTAAATGTTAGGAACAGCACCATACAGATTAGTGGAACTAAAAATAATACATCTTACAACAGCCACAAGGAGGAAATATACTCCTTCCTTACTCACAATACAGAAAAGATTTATAGGAATTGATCACTAAAAAGTCAATTGCAACATTAAAGAAATTTAAATTGATATCTGAATGCATTATCTAACCAATAAAAAATCAGGCTGAGATTCAATGACAATGACAAACCATAAAATATTTTAAAGACTTATAAATCTAATTCACATATGAATGAAGAAATTATAATTAAAATTAAAAGATACTCAAATACTCAGAAATGAAAAATATTAAAATAGTACATAACACCTGCTGAAATCATGGAAAACACAGTGGGGAGTATTTGCTTAAATATTCATATCAATATAAACAAATGTGAAAATAAATTAGGTAAAAAGAGAATCCAGCTCCAAACACAAATGAAAGACCAGGCAATGAAAGGCTGATTACCTGGCTTGATTGATTTTATACCACTTAAGTGTGGAAATATGTATTGTACTCCATGAAATGGTACAAGTATTACAGGCTAGTCAAAAATTTTAAATAATTAAATAATAAATTATATTTTAAATTGCCAAGAACATGCAAAGAAGGTAAAGGAAAATAGCTACTAAAGAAATGGTATTAATTAAATGGAAATTGAATATTAAATAAAAGACTCAATAAGGCAAAACCACTTCTGAAAAATGGTAATAAAATATAAAAACTTCTGAAATTGAGGGAAGGAATGAAGGCACAAATAAATAATGGGGCAATGTAGGAAACACAATTGCAACTGCAGCAGAGATTCAAAGTAAGGGACAATATCATGAAAATATTTATTTCCTTACAGTTGAGAATTCAGTGAAATGGACACATGCTTAGAAAATTAGTCATTAATAAATCTGACTCCAAGGTGAACTAGGTATTTGATAAGACATTAAGAATAAGTAGCTTACAGAATCAACCCTTAAGGCATCCTGGTCTGGCTGAAAAGCCCATGAGAGTATTTCAGGCATGGAAAGCCAAGACACAGCAAAAAAATGTCCTACATGAAGGATCTCTGTGAGAGAGACCCCAGCGGAAAGAAGGAGCCATCAAAAAAGGATGTACTTTTCTCTGAAGGGAGGAGAGAACTTCCAGTTTGCTTATGGCCTTGTCTAAATACTGACAGAGTTTGTGGATTCAAAAGGCTCCCATAGCCTTGGCAGCTCATGACAAGATCCTCGGGAGATCACTGACATCATAGAGTGTTAATTTATTAAATTAACAACAGGAGTCACTGTGCACTTACTCCCCATGCAGGACCTCTGTCCTCGGTAAGTTGTATTATGATAATTAACTGTAAAACTTGCTCTCAAACAGATTGTTGAAATCTTTACTTAGTATAGAGTTGGTCTTCTGTGTATAAAGTTCATTGAAAATGAATCAATGGAGAATGGGACTGGGAATGGAAGAGGGAGGAAGAGGTGGGGTGGGAGTGTGGGTGGGAAGACGGGTATGGTGGGAAGAATCACTATATTCCTAAAGTTGTACTTAGGAAATTTGTACTCATTAAATTTGTACTCTGGGGAAAAAATAAAATAAATAATTTTTTTTAAAAAAAGAATAAGTAGTTTATAATCTTCCCTTTTCAGGAGAAATCTCTGTCAGGAGGGAACAGGAAGGAAAAAAGGAAGCTGGTGGCCCAAGCAGTGGTCCCTCCCCCAGGTGACTCTTTGAAGCACAATGACATAGCAAGCTCATGGATCTGGAAAGTAGAAAGCCCAGGTTTTGTAACCTGGTATCTATTGGCTTCCCTTGGTGGAAGGCCTAATTTCCTACTTGTCTTCAGCTAAGGTGGCTGTGTTGGTCCAAGGGCAAGTGTCCCCAGGCCACAGGTAGAAGTGGTTTGCCCCAGCTCTGCGGTGGCAGTAGGTGAGTCTCCATGAAAAGGAATGTGATCTGGGCACTGAAAATATGTGGACAGATGTTTTTGCACTGCCTGATGCCTTCCAAGAACTCATAGATGTAGATCCGGAGCCCTGTGTCACCATTGTCCTGGAGAAAATCCCTGGGCTGGAGAGCATGCTGAATGTGTTTGAGGTAGCTGTTTCTGTACAGGGAAAGTAAGCACATCTAACTCCAAAGCTTCCATTAGTTAGAAGGAAAATATTCATACTCCAGAAAATCATCTGACTGGTGACTTCTTGAAGTGCAGGTAGAATGGTCTAAATGGGCTCTCCCCATGATAGACGGGCAGAAGCTACGTTCTCCACCATCCAGGACCACAGACACAGCTATAAGGGCTTACTCAGAGAGCTGTGTTGTGGTCACTAGATCAGAGACATTGTCAGCCGTGTATGACTCCCCTGAGAAAACCAAAAAATGGACCCATTTTTGTGGTGTATATGGTTGATCTACTGTCTGCAATGCCGGATATTCCCAAATGGGCATGGGTTTGAGTCCTGGTTGTTCCATTTCCGATCCAGCTTGCTTCTGGGAGAGGAGTAAGGATGGCCCAGGTCATTGGGCCTTAGCACCAACATGGGAGACCCGGATGAAACTCCTGGCTCCTTGTTTTGGCCTGGCCAGACCTGGATGTTGCTGTTGTGGCCATCTGGGGAGTCAATAGATGGAAGATGTCGTGCTCTCTCCTCCTCTCTCTGTAACTCTGCCTTTCATATAAATAAATAAACAAACAAATAAATAATTCTTTTTAAAAAAGAAAAGAAACCTAAACATGAGAGTTAGCTTAAAGGATCAATAAAACAAAATTTTAATGATTGTATTTTAATGGCTTCAACTTATTTAATAAGATACTTTTTGTTACAGTTTGAATTTTGTTCCTCTTAAATTGTATTTCCCCTATTTTCCCAGCCCAACCACCATATCTAATGAAATCTCCACTCCCACCATTGGTGGCTTCACCTCTTATCCTTATTTGGTTTGCTCTCCTAGTTTATTTGCTCTGCATATTATTCATATGCATATCAACTTGTCTCTCCCTCCTAGAATTTCATACTGAGCAGAGGGACTCCGTTGTTTTTATTTATCCCTGCATCTCACTTAGTGCTAAGCCCTTCATAATACAAAACACACAGCTCTTGAATTATGTATCGACTTTAAGAATTAAGTATTTGGCCGGTGCGGCGCCATGGCTCACTAGGCTAATCCTCCACCTTGCGGCGCCGGCACACCGGGTTCTAGTCCCGGTCAGGGCACCGATCCTGTCCCAGTTGCCCCTCTTCCAGGCCAGCTCTCTGCTGTGGCCAGGGAGTGCAGTGGAGGATGGCTCAAGTGCTTGGGCCCTGCACCCCATGGGAGACCAGGAGAAGCACCTGGCTCCTGCCATTGGATCGGCGCGGTGCGCCGGCCGCTGCGCGCCAGCCGCGGCGGCCATTGGAGGGTGAACCAAGGGCAAAAGGAAGACCTTTCTCTCTGTCTCTCTCTCACTGTCCACTCTGCCTGTCAAAAAAAAAAAAAAAAGAATTAAGTATTTATTTTGTAAATTTCTGCATGTTAAATGCTTCATGAGTCACTGCTACTTGGCACAAACTTCTGAAATCATTAAGAAGACAAAGATAACATTGATAAAATACTTAACTTACTATATAAAATAATGCAGCGTATTGTCCATAAGTGAAATTGTAAAAATTAGAGATAGTACGCTTAAGTAACAATAATTGGAAAACTCATCTTTTACTGATCTTTGAATACTTTTTTTTTAAATTTATAATCTACAGTATCACCTATTCCCAGAAGTCTTGATATCATTAGCTGAAGGAATGTTTTTGGTGGCAGCTAAATTTTAATATCTGTTTACCAACCTAGACAAGCAATCAGAATGCAATAAGGTGTGTATGAAGGTAGATAGGACATCTCTGGTAGCAAGGAGAACATAGAGTTCTTCAGGTGGGAACCATCACAAGCACAGGTTAATTGTGCTGAGATTAAACCCAGGGCTGGAGGACTGGGAGCTGTGCAGAAGATTCTATCTTGGTCCTGAGTGGTCTTGAGATCTCTAAGCATCTCTACAACTCTACCTGGCACACAGCTGACCCCATGACCTACTCAAGCCCAAGAAAGCAACCCCTCCTAACTGTAGGGTGAAATGATGGAGCAACTCATATCATCCCTCCTAACAGGAATTCCCAAATCTAATCCACACCATTCCCAAGCCAAGGGCAGGGCTAGAAATTCTCAGCAACAGTTCTTGGACTACGATTTTGAACTGAAGGGCAGTTCTACCTTCTCCCTGTCACAGTTGGTTTCTCCACATCAAAAAGTTATTAGAAATTCTCGGAGGCTTCCAGCACACCGAGGCTGGGAAAATGTATCTGTCTGTACCATATCTGCACTGGTTTTCAGGAATCTTTGAACCAAAAGCAGGAAACAGTAAAAGGATCCATCTTAAGATCAGGCTAAATGACCAACTACATTGCCAGTCTCAAGGTGGCATTTTGGCATGAAACTCAATTTTCTGTTAGAATAATTTGCATTGGGATTATGGTCTAAATGTTCTCAAAGTGTCTAAGCTATAATTCTTTATGAGACTGCACTCTGGCATTTGACTGCAGCATATGCAAGCCTAACTTACAAGCTCAGTTTTTACATTTATCCAAATTCTCTACACAGTGGCAGCCAACTTTTAATGAAAAGCATTGCTCACAACATGATTTACTTGCTCTGTGCATTTTTCTTTCTAGAAATTGTGCTTTATATTAAATATAAACTGAACTTTTCCTAAGACTTCTGCTGTCAATTAAAATCTTTGCAAACTTCCAATCTTCCAAAACACCCAACCCTATGTAAAGAATAAAAAGACAATACATGCAGTTTGTTTTGCTTGACTCTGAAATAACTATTTAGACTACATAGAATGATCTTCTGTTTGCATAAAGCTTATATTACAAAGTTCATTGGATTTATACCTCTTATGGTGAACCATGCAATACTGAAACAAGCCTTGGCAAGACAAAGAAAAAGTAAAAAGGAGAAACGTTAAGAAAAAAAAAAATAATTACACAACAAAAGTGGAGGAATAGAGGAACATGGGGCTGCAAGAAACTGCAGAAGCTGCATTATCTGTGTATAATGTGGCTGTAATACCACACTGGTCAGCAGCTATAATGTAAAAGGTAATGTGTAAGAGTTTTTATATGCTTTTCAGAACTATAAAGGGAGTGTGAGTAGATTTTAAACATTTTGATTAGCACCACAAAGATTTTAATGCTTTATTTAAACAGTTTGCTATAGGGCAAACACATTTGGTAGACAAGTAAAATGAAAGCACGGGCATCAGTTTCTCTGTTTTCTATTAAGTAATGTTGCGAAGTAAGCAGAAGTTGGATTCAGATATCAGATAATTATCTCCACACTGTGTGTCACAGTAAATAATTTTAATTGGTTTAACTTCAGGGACCATTACTGGCCTAATTAGAAACATGAAAAGGCTACAAGTATTAGGAAATATCCTGAAGGAATGAGAACATTAGCAATTCTGTCAAGCCATTTTTAAAATAAGTACACAGTAGCAGCCACATTTCAGTGAAAGGCAGAGGACTTGAAAGGTGCTTTTAGGAAAACATTGCTTGTGAGTTTGTAATAAGAGAACCATAATAGGAAGCATAGAAATTGGCTAACAGACTGACAAGTGTGCTATTTCTGTGTTAAAAACATACTAATCTTGTTCTGATTGCTGTTTTTAAAAGATGCAGGTTAATGCTTTCCAAGTAAAGGCACAATATTTGAAGTTGAGTAAATCCTTATCAAGAAAGGATTGACTTACCCCAAAAATAAGTTTTTTGGGTAAAGTAGCTTAACTGATTCCTCCAGTGTGCAGAGAGAAGTACTGGGTGAAGAACTACGTGGGCTTTCGGTTGTTACTACAATAATCTCTTCATCATCTCAATTTTCCAAGATTTCTGAGAAACAAATGGGGGTTAGTCTTTGAAGCATACATATACTTTATATGTGCAGCTTTGCATGGCATAGTGTATATATAGAAAGCAGTTGTATTCTGGGGCCCGCGTTGTGGTGCAGCGAGTTAAGTCTCTGTCAGATGCTGGCATCCATGTTCAGTTATCAGCTCTAGTTCCTGCTGCTCCACTTCCAATGGAGCTCCCTGCTAATGTGCCTGGGAAAACAGCAGAAGGTGGCCCATGTGCCTGAAACCCTGCCATCTACATGCAAGACTCTGATGAAGTTCCATGTTCCTGGTTTCAGCTTGGCCCAGTCCAGACTTTCTAGGCCACTTGGAGAATGATGGAAGATCTCTGTCTCTCCCTCTGTCTCTGTCACTCTGCTTGTCAAATGAATATTTGTTTTTCTTTTTGAAAAAGAGGATGTGGCTGCATTATGAGTGAAAAGTGAGATATTTTGATGATTAAGTCAGATATAGGGTAAAATCCCTCAATAATTTCAAACACTAGAAGCCCCTGTCCAAAGAGTAAAACCTTTTTTTATCATAAAAGACACCTAAGATCCCTTAACATGTTTAAATGAATAGATGATATCAACAACCTCTAATCAATAGTTATATAATAAAATTTTATTCCATTGTTTTAGTATGTATATGGATGCTTTTATTTTTTTTTAACTTTTATTTATAAATTTCCAAAGTACAACTTTTGGATTATAGTGGCTTTTTCCCCCCCATAACCTCCCTCTCCACCCCAACCATCCCATCTCCCACTCCCTCTCCCATCCCATTTTTCATCAAGATTCATTTTCAATTATCTTTATATACGGAAGATCAATTTAGTATATACTAAGTAAAGATTTCAACAATTTGCACCCACACAGAAACACAAAGTATAAAGTATTGTTTGAGTACTAGCTATACTGTTAATTCACATAGTACAACACATTAAGGACAGAAATCCTACATGGGGAGTAAGTGTACAGTGACTCCTGTTGTTTGTTTAATAATTGACACTCTTATTTATGACGTCAGTAATCACCCAAGGCTCTTGTCATGAGCTGTCAAGGCTATGGAAGCCTCTTGAGTTTGCCAACTCCGATCTTATTTAGACAAGGCCATAGTCAAAGTGGAAGTTCTCTCCTCCCTTCAGAGAAAGCTACCTCCTTCTTTGATGGCCCTTTCTTTCCGCTGGGATCTCACTCACAGAGATCTTTAATTTAGGTTTGTTGTTTTTTTTTTTGTTTTGTTTTGTTTTTTTTTGTTTGTTTTTTTGTTTTTTGTTTTTTTTTTTTTTGCCAGAGTGTCTTGGCTTTCCATGCCTAAAATACTCTCGTGGGCTTTTTATTACATTTTTTAAAGATTTACTTTTTTGAAATTTATTTGAAAGGAACAGTTACAGAAAGAAGAGAGACAGAGAGAGAGCTTCCAACAGCTGGTTCACTCCCTAAATGGCCACAATGGCCACAATGGCCAGGACTAGGCTGGGACAAATCC
Organism: Lepus europaeus; assembly: GCF_033115175.1. Lineage (NCBI taxonomy): Eukaryota > Metazoa > Chordata > Mammalia > Lagomorpha > Leporidae > Lepus > Lepus europaeus. Next base: position 80,716,312 of record NC_084841.1, on the reverse strand, counting down.
AGGAGCCCAGAGCTTCTTTCAGATCTCCCTGTGGGTGCAGGGGCCCAAGCACTTGGACATCTTCTGCTGCTTTCCCAGGTGCAATAGCAGGGAGCTGGATCAGAAATGAAACAGGCGGCGCCGTGGCTTAACCGGCTAATCCTCGGCCTTGCGGCGCCAGCACACTGGGTTCTGGTCCCGATTGGGGCGCCGGATTCTACCCCGGTTGCCCCTCTTCCAGGCCAGCTCTCTGCTGTGGCCCGGGAGGGCAGTGGAGGATGGCCCAAGTGCTTGGGCCCTGCACCCGCATGGGAGACCAGGAGAGGCACCTGGCTCCTGGCTTCGGATCAGCGAGATGCGCCAGCCGCAGCAGCCATTGGAGGGTGGACCAACGGCAGAAAGGAGGACCTTTCTCTCTGTGTCTCTCTCTCACTATCCACTCTGCCTGTCAAAAAAAAAAAAAAAAAAGAAATGAAACAGTAGGTGGAGGCTTAACCTGCTACTCCACAATGCCCACCCCAATTTTATTCTTTTCAAAGTCATCTAAGGTTTAGCTTTTCATCTTCTGAAATGGCTAATGGTACTATTTGATGATTTTATTTGGTATACAGAAAGTGTAAATAGATAGTCCAAATTCAAAGTTGTAATCAATCATCAGCCACATTTTTAGCCATTTTATTTTCATTGAAATGCAAATGATAGAAAAATAAAACAGGAAAAGGCAGGCATGATAACTATGGACCACTTTTAAGAAAGTACACATCACCAAAGAAAAATACATTGTGTAACTTCATACTCATTTTTTGGGGGTTTATTGTTACACAGAAGGTATTATCAATACAAGTGTATATTTAAAATATTGCGAAAATTGGAGGTTGAGGGTGTGGGAAGGGGACAGTATTGGACACAGAGGTTCAGTGGCTATGCCCTATGTCAGAGCACTTGGCTCATGACCTAGCTATTCTGATCCCAACCCAGCTACCTGCTCATGAAAAACCGAAAGGCAACAGGATTGAAGAACTTGAGTCTCTGCCATCGATGTGGGAGACCCAAATGGAGTTACAGGCTCTTAGCTTCAGACCAACCCATCCCTAGACGCTGGAGGCCTTTGGGAAGTTAACCAATAAATAGATCTGTTTCTGTCACCCTGTTTTTCAAACAAACTGAAAATAATAAAATTAAAATTAATACATAAAATAATCAGAAAATTAATTCCATCAAAATTTGTCAAAAACTGCCTACATGTTTAAGAACTCACAGCACAGATTCTCCCATGTATGTATTTCAGAACAAACTGATAGACACACATTATGATTGGGCACACACAAACCCACAAACCCCACTCCATGTCATTAGACTGACTACCCTTGAATAATGCCACTAGTTAACATAATTACTAATGTTTATCTATTTTTAAATTTTGGTAAATTCTTATTTGACTGATGCATCTACAATATGTTAGACTCAAATTTTCTAGGCGATTTATACATATTCTCTCTTCCTTCAAGGAAGAATATATAACGTATGCCCACCAAGAAAATGGGAATCATTCATAAGGAATAATTTTTAGCTACATAATAGATTAGTTGCTTGTAGATTTGGTAAGAGAAACACATGTACACCCACACAATTGTTGATCATTATAAAATAATACTGCCTGCCCACCCAACACATGTTCTATATTTCAAATATCTTCCAAATGCAGAAGAGGGAGGGAAGAAGAGGGGGAGAATAAAAATGTGGTTGCTTATACAAATATACACGCTCATATACGTACACAAACATACATACATATGTTCATATATTTCAGCTTTGCCCATATGTTCCAAAAATAGCAGCCTGGAAAATTTGTACCCGACACATCTCTCTTTCAGAGTAAGTATACAAATGAAGACAAATTTTGCAGTACCTAAGATAATAAAGCAGAGAAAAGTTCTCAGGACACTTCTTTCTTATAGGCCTCTGAACATTACAAAACAGTCTCAACGGACAAAATTGCTTCTCAAAATTCCAACTTTTTTCATAGAGAAGTTTGAGAATATTTCCTCTCACTTCCTCCTCAAGGTAAACTGGCGATCCCTATACTCAGGTAAATGAAGAAAGGAGCAGAGCATTATGATTGCACACTTAGCTTAGCAGTTAAATGCCCATGTCCTGCTTCATGCCAGCGTCTCACCCTGGGAGGCAGTGGTGATGGTGCATGTAATTGGATCCCTTCCACCCACATGGAAGACCTGGATTGAGTTCCTGGCTCCTTGCTCTGGGATCCTGGCCCAGCCCTGGACGTGTGGGCATTCGGGTAGTGAGCCATCTGATGAGAGCACTCTATCTTTGAAATACATTTTAAAAATAATACACCATCGGCCGTCGCCGCGGCTCACTAGGCTAATCCTCCGCCTTGTGGTGCCGGCACACCAGGTTCTAGTCCCGTCGGGGCACCGGATTCTGTCCCGGTTGCCCCTCTTCCAGGCCAGCTCTCTGCTGTGGCCAGGAAGTGCAGTGGAGGATGGCCCAAGTGCTTGGGCCCTGCACCTGCATGGGAGACCAGGCGGAAGCACCTGGCTCCTGGCTTCGGATCAGCGCGATGCGCCGGCCGCAGTGCGCTGGCCATGGCAGCCAAGTGTCTTTGAGGCTTTCTCAATAACTGTATTTCCCATTATACTAAGTACTATAAGAAAAAATAAGCCAGTCCCCAAAGGAGAGAAGTAATTGGATAGAGTGGAGGAAAAATGAAAAATGGAGAGATTGTTAGCTTGGACTCACTTACTTCTTCCTGAACAACAGTAGGTCTCTACTTGTATCCAAGTGGTGATTTCAAAATCTCCCACTCTCCTTTTTTCTGCCTTGGCTTGGTTCTTGAAAAGAAAAAAAGATATGCTCATACAATCGTTTAATAAACTAAGGCATGAGCACGGGGCAGGGGAGCTTCAAAATTTCCATGGAAATTTCATTGTATGAAATAATCACTGAGGATGATGGGAAATGTGTTGTATTTCCTGAAGTTATTTATGGAAGAAAACATTTGGGGCACAAGAGTAGCAGTAATAGTTTTAAATTAATTTCATAAGTTTATCTTAAGTATTATATGAAAGTAAAGTTTATATTTTAAAAAAAACTATAAGACACTGAGTTAACAAAAACAATCCTTTTCTACTTTCAGCATTATTAATTAATATTTTAATATTATAAGAGGGAAAGGTATTACATATTACAAATAACAAAAATATTATTTTCCCCTCTGTAATCTCTCAAGGAGTTAGTAAAATGTTATATTAGTTGCTGAGTGTAAGGATTGATAGGTTAGGGGAGACTTGACCTCAGAGAGTTTTGGCAAGAGAGTTGATAGATTGCGTTCAAGTTCTGCCTGGCTGTTCTGCCCCTCTCTGCTTCCTAGCTCCCCATGTGAATGCTTTTCCACAGGTGACATAACCACTCACCTAATCTTGAACTCTAACTTTCAAACTGTTGGCTAAAACAAAACTTTTCCTTCCCAAGAAGTTTCTTGCAGGTAGTTTGGTTAGAGCAACTACAAGTTGAGTAGTACAACAAGGGATAGAATTAAGGTTTCAGAAACCTGGACCTCAAGGAATTTGACACTAAGTGGAGGGGGAAATATATAGAAAAGTTGAAGCAAAAAATAAAAATAAAAATAAAAAGATGATTTATAGATGGCATGGTTGGCTTCTTTTATTTTTCTTTCTTTCTTTTTTTTTTTTTTTTTTTTTTTTTGCTTTTCTTGTCATTGGGAAAAGAAAAAAGATGTAGTGAAGGGGTTACCTGAGAAGAGAGGCTGGGGGATCTGAAGGCTGAGCTGGATTCAAGGAAGAGCAGGACAACACGCACTAGATGGGACAGTTGGGTGAAGTCCCTCCATAGTCAAGGAAGTCATTGGAAACCTCAGTGTGTGGGGTTTACATAAGTGAGCAATTATAGAAAATAGATGCCTCAACGCTGATGTTGTGGTGCAGCAGGCCCACTGCATATCCAGATCCCTGCTAATGTGCCTGGGAGATCTGTGGAAGATGGCCCTAGTGTTCGCATCCCTGGCCACCCATGTGGAAGGCCAGGATGAAGTGCTTGGCTCCTGGCTGCAGTATGGCCCAGTCCTGGCATTGTGGCCATCTGGGTAGTGAACCAGTGGATGGAAGATCTCAGTGTGTGTGTGTGTGAGTGTGTGTGTGTGTGTCCCTCTCACTGTGTAACTTTACCTTTCAAATACATAAATACATAAATAAATACATAAATGCATAAATAAATCTTTAAAAAAAGAAAGTAGACTTCTCACTAAAAATTTATATAAACTTTCAGATAAGTTTATTTCTACTTTATTCCTAAACTCAATGTTTGGAATGTCAGTCTGAAAAATAGAGTGGCAGCATTTTAGATTATTATTATTATCAATGGAAATGTTAACTTCAGTCCATCTTCATCTTGACATCTATGTTGATGAAAGTGTTTTTGAGCTTTCCAGTAAGTCTTTAAACTTAAAAAATTCTAATGTAATAATTTCACTACATGATTTGCTACTTAACTCCCCAGTTTAAAAAGGGGAAAGAAACAAATGAACATTAGCTTTTCACTGCTTTGTTTGCATCCCTGTAGTTTACCTCTGTAAAGCAATTCACATTTTCATGCAAGACTTTTCCAGATGCTCTAGCAGTGTGAATTGGGGTTTATATCTATGACTATCTCCAAGTTTCTTTATCTGTCCTATGCAGCAGGTTTCTTATCTGACAGCCTTATAATTATGAAAGAAGCTGCATATTAATGATTCAGTACTTACATAAACAACTGGCCTTGGAGAAATCTAATAAACCAACTTTGTCGGATTTGATTTTGCCTAATTAAATGTAAATAATGTTAAATGTTGTATATGCCAGGATTTCTGTAGAACCTTATGATTTTTTTTATGTACACAAAGCATTATGAATTCAGAGTTTTTAACACTTATCTTCTGATTCAGCTATTAGGATAATATGGGTTGACATAGATATGCCCTATGAATGTGAGGTACCAGCACACATCTGCACACTAAGTGTTTATATATGCAAGGTACAATTCTCAATTGTTGGTTTTTAGTTTTTGATTTTTCTCCTTTGAAGTTGGCAGCTTGTACATTTTTATCTGAAGGTTTGAATCTGTATCATGCTTTGAAGGAACAAATGGCCTCCATGTGGTGTTTAACTTTTCCTTGCCCATCTCTATTACTCTGTATCAATATGGAATGCGTTCTGACATAGTTTTTTCACTTAAGCATAAGCACCTGATCCTTTCTATTGGTCCTTTGCTAACACATGTCTTCATTTAGGGATACATACAAGGACTGGGTTTTAAAATAAGAAAGCCATACTATTTAAAATATAAATATAATATGTCTCTCCATATTAAGCTTACATATTAAAATAAATGATATTCTGTCTATGTCGCAGTAGTATTATGGAAAGACTATCTTAATTGTGATTCTAATTTTGAAAAAATATAAACAAAAATTATTCTATTTTCTCAAGTGATCATTTACACAGATTTTAAAAGTATTTTGCAGAAGACAATAATATTAATGACTATTGTTACAGAGATGTAGCTCTGAGCCATCCACCCTTTCTTACTCAAAATTATTTTGAGTAGTTGCTTATATTGGTGACAACAGGAGATTGTACGGATGCAGGAGGCCTAAAGTAAAACAAAGCAAACATTTTGTGTAAATGATACAAAATCAGGAACTTTACTTCCTTAGCACCGATGTCTCTAATCAGCATAAAGAGTTGTCTCAATCTTTGTGGTCCCATAATGGTTCTACTTAGAAAACTTTCAATCACTGAATTATCTATTCAAATTATCCAACAAAGTTTTTGTGTTCACCATTATTTTGGATTCCTATATTTTTTGAGTTAAGGAGTAAAAGAGAAAAAAAAAGAATACAAAAACATAAAGACATAAGAAAAAGCAACTTATCTTTGAGCAAACAAAATAATATTCAATTATTAGTATTATTATTATTATTATTTTGTCTCTCAAAGTCTATGAAGGATAGTGGAAACTTTCTTGATAAAACATAGGTCACAATGACCCTAAAATTTATCCAGGTACTCATATGTCAAATGCTTTGTTCTGTTATAATGGGTAAGCTGATTATCTTTTAAAAATATTCAGTTTCTCTGTATGTAAATTAGAAATAGTATATGAGACAGCATATGTAAAACAACTAGTTTGTATACAGCATGTATTCACGATAGAGTTCTTCACTTTGCAAACATGCCTCCTAAATCCCATGATTCCTGTAGCACTATTGCTATTAGACAACAATCAAGAAACAGTAGGGTACTATCATATTATTTGATACCAATGGGACAAGGAAGAACTGACTACATTTTGCTTCTATTCTGGAGGATATATTGTTTGTAGAAAAATCTCAGATCTCTGTCTCTGGTCTCTCTCTCCCTTTGTCTCTCTCTTGCTCTCCAGCTTTCTGTCTTTCTACTTCATAAAAGATGAAATAATGAAATTTTAAAATAATCTTTAAAGGAAGTTGGTGCTTAGAGGCCTGTGAAGATGCCTGCATTCCAGTTCCAACTCTACTCCCAATTCCAGCTTCAATATGAATCCACACTCTGAGAGTCAGCTGAGATGGTTCAATTAGTTGGGTCTTGGCCCATGTACGAGGCCAGAATTGAGTTCTCAGCTCTTGGCTTTTAGTCCGACCCAAGCCTGGCCGTTATAGGCATTCAGAGAGTGAACCAACAAATGAGAGCTCTCTCTCTGTCTCCCTCTTTGCCTTTGTCTCTATATATTTATATGTTCCCTGCCTCTCACTATAATAAAATAAAAACTAACATTTAAAAATAGTTGAAGGTTAGAAAAACCTCAAGTAAAGAGCAGAAACTCTAAAAAATGGACTAATGACTCAGAATGGAACAATACAGAGTATGTCCACATGAAGTACAACGGGCATTCATTCACTCACTTAACAACAATCAACAACTACGTGTTATTTTTTGGGTGCTTGCTATCTCTAAAATGCTTTATTGTAAATGACAACACACCATGGATGAGTCTCTATTCTCATGCAGCTTGCCAGCCATAAATAAAGGAACAGAGAGACAGTGATGGAGCTCTGAAGAAAACAATGGCGGTTACAGACTAGAATGTGGGATTAGGGAATGTGATCATGCCTATTTCAGAAAGGAGATCAGAGACGACTATTCGGTGGAGGTGATATTACTGCTTAGGTGTGGATAGTGCAAGATATGTGTGAAGATATTGTGCAAATATGTTTCTTATGGAAAACACTGTAAAAAATTGTAAGGCTGTAATATACTTGGTTTTTTTTGTGTGTGTGTTTTTTTTTTTGTTTGTTTGTTTGTTTTGAGAAACAGAATAACCCAGTCTAACTGGAGCACACTGCATGAGATGCAGTACATATATGAGTGAGGATGGGAGAGAGGACACGGGTCCCTGTCATCTAGGACATTAAAGATGGTAATAAGGAGTCTGAACAGTATTTCAAGAGTATAGGGAAACTAGTGAGATGCCCTAAGTAGGAAAGAACCATGATATGATTTTTTTTTAAAATAAACAATCTAATAGTCAGTATTGGGCCAGGAGAAGAAACAAGGAGTCTTGTTAGGAGATAATCATGCTCCAAGTAAAAGATAACAAAGACACAAAACTAGAATGTGAGTTCTGGAAACAGTAAGAAATTATTGAATTTGTCATATGTTTGGAAGTTATTAGTGAAATGATTTAAAGATGGATGATTTGGCAAAAGAGAGAAGTCACAGATGACTTCTAGAATTCAGCCTGAGCAACTGAGTAAAAGGTGATGACACTACAGAGACAAAGGACAAATCCGCTTACTTGAGCAGTCATGAAGCAAAGAACTCTGTTTTGGATATTTTGGATTGAATGCACTGTTAAACATCTAGGTTCAGAATATGGGCATGAAGCTCAATGAAATGGTGAGAGCTGACAGTACACATTTGGGAGTCATTGGCAAATAGATGATGTTAAAAGCAATGGGATTGGATGAAATCACCCAGAGAAAATGTAATGAGAGGAGAGGAATAATGTCTGAATATTTAGGAATTTCAACATTTGCACGTTTGTAAGGAGAAAGGGAGTCAGAAAAAGATGAAGCCAAATGAAGAGAGTGCTTTGAAGAGGAAAAGTTTTAACTACATTAAAGGCAGTAGGGTTAGCTACATTAAATGCGTACTCCTTGGACGCTGTGTTGTGAAAATGAACGACACAAGGGGTGGATATGAGGTCAGCAGAGATGTCTTTTATTACATATGAGCTTTCACAGAGTTTGTGTAGGCAAACGAGTGCTTCACTCGAGAGGGAGATTTGGTGATGCGGGAAATGAAGGAAAAATTACACATGCGATTTCCTTGCCTAGGCACAAGCGGGAAGTGAGCAAACGTAGAGTGTGGCTTTAGACAGCAGCAGAGCCATTCATCCACATCAAGGGGACAGTAGACAGAGTATCACGTAAAAAGGCAGGTAGTATGGTTTATTTCAAGCAGAAATATTTGTTTCTCAGGCAATTGCTTCTTACAGCTTTATTAGGTATATTTGACATACGATAAACTACACATATTTAAAACATACTACTCAATATGTTTTGGCAAATATATTCCTCAGTGAAGCCGACACCATTACCAAGCTTGCAAACACATCCGTCACTCTCAAAAGTTTCCCTGCTTGCAGATCCAATGTGTCTCTAGCCCAGTCCTTCCCAGGAAACTACTGACCAGATTTCTGTCACTATAGAACATTTTGTATTTCCTATAGCTTTGAACAAATGGAATCATGTTTTATATAAAATGTACTGGGTGGCTTCCTTCACTTAGCATGATTCTTTTAAAAATCAACCAAGTTTTTATATGAATCTATACATATTCCTTTCCATTTTTGAGTAGGGTTCCATTGAATGAATATAACAATATTTGTTGGTTGGTAGTTTGTAATTTGTTTGTAATTTGGATTGTTTCCAGTGTTTTGACTTTTACAGAGTAAGATACTGTGAATATCCATTTGTAACTCTTTGCTTAAATGTATACCTTTTTTTTTTCTTTTCTGGGAAAATATATGGGAGTAGAATAGATTGATCAAATGGTGGGTATTATGTTTAATATTTAAAATCCAAAAATTATTTTCCAAAATAAATGTATCACTTTATATTCCCACCAACGCTATATGAAAGTTCCAGTTCTTCATGATCCTCATTAATACTTCATTTGTTCAAGCTTGTTAATTTTAGCCATATTATGGATGTTTGGTGGTATATCAGTGTGGTTTTCATTTGCATCACCCTAGTGAATAATAATACTGAGCATCATTTTATGTGTTTATTTGTTGAAGCATCTGTTCAAATGTTTTTGTCTATTTTGAGAAGGGTGTTTTCTTTTTCTTATTATTGAGTTTCTAGAGTTTTGTTTAATATATGTATTCTGAATGCAAGTCCTATTTTGAATATATACTTTTGCAATTACATTCTCTCTGTTTGTGGCTTGTATTTTCGTTCTTTTCATTCTCTCAATGGCGTGTGTGTGTGTGTGTTTTCTTTTTTTTTTTATTTAGTTCTTTATTTGACAGGCAGAGTCAGGGAGAGAGAGTTCCTCACTTTTGGTTCACTCCCCAAATTTCTACAATAGCTGGTGCTGGGCTGGGCCAACGCTAGAAGCTGGGAATGCGATCCAGGGTCCTCACGTGGGTGGCAGGAATTCAGTTACTCCCAAGGTCTACACTGGCAAGAAGTGGAGTCAGGGGCTGCAGCCAGGAACTGAACCATGTTCCGCTGGTATTGAATGCAGATGTCTTTACTGCTAAGCTAAAATACCTGTTCCTTCATGGCATTTTGTGAAAGCAGAACTTTTTAGCTTTAATAAAGTATTGCTTATGAACTTGCTTTATTATGGATTGTATGTGTGATGTCATATCAAGGAAATCTTTGCCTAACATAAAATCACAGGTTTCTCAACACTGTGCAGTGTCCAGCATCCAACTTTTTTTCTTTTTCAAAGCAGATTTTTTTCTTCTTTTTTTTTTAAAGTGTTTTTTTTTTTTTTTTTTTTGACAGGAAGAGTGGATAGTGAGAGAGAGAGACAGAAAGAGAGAAAGGTCTTCCTTTTTGCCATTGGTTCACCCTCCAATGGCTGCTGTGGCCAGCGCATCGCGCTGATCCGAAGCTTCGAGCCAGGTGCTTCTCCTGGTCTCCCATGCGGGTGCAGGGCCCAAGCACTTGGGCCATCCTCCACTGCCTTCCCGGGCCATAGCAGAGAGCTGGCCTGGAAGAGGGGCAACTGGGATAGAATCCGGCACCCCAACTGGGACTAGAACCCAGTGTGCTGGCGCCACAAGGCGGAGGATTAGCCTGTTGAGCCACGGCACCGGCCTCAAAGCAGCTTTAACAATTCTAGGTCCTTTGTATTTTTATATGATTTCAAAGTAAACTCATCATTAAAAAAAAAAAGCAAGCAGGCGAACAAAAAATTCCAATAGAAATTTGGGGGCATTGAATGTGTAAATAATTTGGAAAGGATTGACAGATTAATAATATTCAATTTTCAATTGACTAATGCATTCAATGTTTCCATTTACTTACATGTTCTCTATGATCTATCATCAATGTTTCATAGTTTTTAGGGAAAAATGTCATTTTTTATTTTGTTCATTAATTTTTGTCTATTTATTGTTATTAATTGCCAGTATATAGAAATACAATTGATTTTGCATATATAACCTGCATCCTGCAATATTGCCAAACTCATAATACTAGTACTTACTGTTTTTTGAGTTTTGATTGAATTCTCTACTTTAATCCTTATGGCTTCTACTAAAAAAGGCAATTTTACCTTTTTTTTTTTTTTTTTTTTTTTTTTTTGACAGGCAGAGTGGACAGTGAGAGAGAGAGAGACAGAGAGAAAGGTCTTCCTTTTGCCATTGGTTCACCCTCCAATGGCCGCCGCGGTAGCGCGCTGCGGCCGGCGCACCGCGCTGATCCGATGGCAGGAGCCAGGTGCTTCTCCTGGTCTCCCATGGGGTGCAGGGCCCAAGGACTTAGGCCATCCTCCACTGCACTCCCTGGCCACAGCAGAGAGCTGGCCTGGAAGAGGGGCAACCGGGACAGGATCGGTGCCCCGACCGGGACTAGAACCCGGTGTGCTGGCGCCGCAAGGCGGAGGATTAGCCTAGTGAGCCGCGGCACCGGCGGCAATTTTACCTTTTATGTCCCAACATGTGGATGCCTTCTACTTTTCTTGCCTGAGTTCGCTCTCTAGAACTTTCAGTGCAATATTCAGAAGTGATGAGCATGGAAAACATGTTCGAATCCCATAAGGGTGATGGTTGGAGTCCCAGCTGCTCCACTTCTGATCCAGCTCCCTGCTAATGTTCCTGGGAAAGCAACTTAAAAAGGCCCAGGTCCTTGGGCCCCTGGACCCACATAGCAGACCCAAAGGAAGCTCCTGGCTTCGAACAAGCCCAGCTCTAGGTACTACAGCACTTTGGGGGAATGAATGAGCTGAAGGATGCTCCCTCGCTATCATCCCTTCGCTTTCTCTGTAAACTCTGCCTTCCAAATAAATAAATAAATAATTTTTTTTTTCAAAAAAAAAAAAAAATCTATGGGGCCAGTGCTGTGTCGCAACGGGTTAGGGCCCTGGCCCAAGGCGCTGGCATCCCATGTGGGCATCGGTTCTGGTGCCAGCTGTTCCTCTTCCAATCCAGCTCTCTGCTATGGTCTAGGAAAGCAGTGGAAGATGGCCCAGGTACTTGGGCCCCTGCACACACATGGGAGACCTGGAAGAGGCTCCTGGCTCCTGGCTTCAATCGGCACAACTCCAGCCTTTGCAGCCATCTGGGGAGTGAACCAGCAGATGGAAGACCTCTCTCTCTGTCTCTACTTCTCTCTCTAACTCCTTCTTTCAAATAAAAAAAAAAAAATCTAGGCACTATAGTTTTCCCTTGACTAAGATATATTTCCTATTATTTTACTATTGATATAACTGGTTTTTTATATTTTTTATTTTTTATTTATTATTTTTTTTAAATTTTTTGACAGGCAGAGTGGACAGTGAGAGAGACAGAGAGAAAGGTCTTCCTTTTGCCGTTGGTTCACCCTCCAATGACTGCTGCGGCTGGCGCACTGCGCTGATCCGATGGCAGGAGCCAGGTGCTTCTCCTGGTCTCCCATGCAGGTGCAGGGCCCAAGCACTTGGGCCATCCTCCACTGCCTTCCCGGGCCACAGCAGAGAGCTGGCCTGGAAGAGGGGCAACCGGGACAGGATCGGTGCCCCGACCAGGACTAGAACCCAGTGTGCTGGCGCCGCAAGGCGGAGGATTAGCCTAGTGAGCCGCGGCGCCGGCCTATATTTTTTATTTTTTTGACAGGCAGAGTGGATAGTGAGAGAGAGAAAGAGAGACAGAGAGAAAGGTCTTCCTTTTTGCCATTGGTTCACCCTCCAATGGCCGCTGCGGCCCGCACATCTCGCTGATCTGAAGCCAGGAGCTAGGTGCTTCTCCTGGTCTCCCATGGGGTGCAGGGCCCAAGGACTTGGGCCATCCTCCACTGCCTTCCCGGGCCATAGCAGAGAGCTGGCCTGGAAGAGGGGCAACTGGGATAGAATCCGGCACCCCAACTGGGACTAGAACCCGGTGTGCTGGCGCTGCAAGGCGGAGGATTAGCCTGTTAAGCCACAGTGCCGGCGATATAACTGGGTTTAAATTTACAGTTTTGCTGTTTGTTCCATCTGTATTATTTTTCCTTTTTCTGAGTTTTCTGCCTTATTTAAGTGAAACTTTTCATTTTATCTCACTTACTGGATTATTCTTCAATAACTTGTTTAGCATTATGTTATGTTTCAAGGTATACATCTTTATCTTCTTACAGTCTAAATTCAAGTGATTTTCATTTATAGTATAAGAACATTACAATAGTATGCTTCCATTTTTCCACTTCTTTTACATTATACATTTGTATCCTAAATTTTGATTTTATATGCCATATAACTCACAAAACATTGCTTTTTCAGTTTAAACAGTCAATTATCTTTTTAAGACTCATATAAGATGTCTCTCACAAGAAAATCTTTTGAGAAAAAAGTCTTATGCATTTGTCTTTGTAGTTAAAATTTCATGCATTATTCATTCCTTTATGTACACCCTTATTTCAATTTGTATGATTTTCTTACTGCCTGAAGGACTTCCTTTACAATCACTGGTAATGAAAGTAACCTGTTGGTGAACTTTTTTTAGCTTTTGTACTTCTAAAAAGTCTCTATTTTGTTCTTGTTTTAAAATGCTTGTTCATTGTGTCTAGAATTTTTGATTGTCAATGATTTTTTTTCTTTTAATAATTAAAGAATAATGATTTTTCTGGCTTTTTGGTTGCATTATTTCCAACAAAACAAATTCTACTATCATCATTTTCTTTGGTCCTCTGTTGTAATATGCCATTTTCTCTGACTTCTTTTGTGATTTTCTCTTTCTCACTGGTTTTGAGAAATTTTGTTATCTTGTTTCTTAGTGTGGTTCTCTTCCTGTTTCTCTTTTCAGGTGCTCAGAGTTCTTCAAACTTTTTATATCTATAGGTTTACGTGTTTCATAAAATTGGGAAATTTCTAGACTTACATCTTCAGAAGTCCTCCATCCATCCATCTTTATATTTCCAATTGCAGATTTATTTTTCATCTGAAGCTGTCTCACATCTCTCTGAAGTTATTTTTAGTTTGAAAAATTATTTTTCTGTTTGCATTCATCTCTGTAATTTTTATTGCTTTTTTTTCTCAATTTCATTGTTTCTTCTACAAAGTCTGATTTTTCCAGTGATCTCATCCAGTGTACTTTTTTTAAAATCTCAGATATTTTAGCTTTCGTCCCCAGAAATTTTCTTAGGGTGTTTTGCTTGGTTGCTGGTTATTTTACATGTTTCAGTTCCTCATTTAACTTTTTTCAAATGCATGCAAATATAATTATAATAATTAAATCTACTTCTAATGTTCATGTTAGTTTTGATTGACTGGCTATTCATTATATAGTGTGTTTTCTTGCTTCTTTGCATGTCTAATAATCTTTTATTTCATATTAGGAATTGTTAATTTTACATGGTCACAGGCCAAATATTTTGTATTCTTGGAAATAGTCTTGAGTTTTGCTTTGGAATGAAATTAAGTTACTTGAAAGCAGTTTTCTGCCTTTAGGTATTTTATTATGATTTTGAAACAGATTTGGAGCAGTGCTCAGTCAAGAGCTGGTCATTTCCCACTACCAAGGCAAGACTTTCCTGAGTACTCAACTGAGCACCTCATGAATTACGGATCTTTCCAGTCCAGTCAATTGGAACAGGCATTGTCCTCAACCCTGTGTGATCTTTGCCACTGTCCTCTTTAATCCTTCTGAATGGATTTTCTCTGGACATAGACGGTCTCCTCACTGGTAGGATCTCATGGTTCTATTGAGCATTGTCTGCAGCCCTCTGCAGTTCTCATCTCTGGACTTCCCTTCTTTGGTTCATCTTCTCTGGACCTCTGCCCTGGGAAATGGAACTACCTTCGTCTCCCTAGGCTCTCAGCACTGTCTCCTTCCTGCAGGAAGCACATTGGGCTCTGAATGGGTTCCCTTGTGTTTTCTCTCCCTGTAGCACAGTCTGGAATTTCTCTAAGCTGTAAATTGTGAATCACAGGGCTTACCTGATTTATATCTGACTTTCATGCTTTGAAAACATTTTTAAAATTATATAATTTCCAATTTTTAATTTGAGTTTAGAAGGTAGCATAGTCTATTTGATACTGCTATTCCAGGAAAACCTAGACTTGATCATTTGTAATTAATAGAAGTTTAATGGGCTCATGATTCTGGAGCTATGAAGCCCAAGATCGAGGGGCTGCAGCTGGTGAGGGCTTTTTTGTTGTATCAAAGCATGGTAGCAGACTTGAGAGAGGGCATGAAGAAGCCAGACTCGTTTTTATATCAAACCCACTCCCCAAAATGACCTTAATCTATCAGGGAGGGCACAGTCCTTGTGTACCTAAACACCTCCCGTGAGGCCTGGCCTGTCCACACTGCTGCATTGGAAATTAAGTTTCTGGCACATGAACATTGAGGGGACACACTTAAACCACTGCAGAGGGTAAACCTGATCCCTGTTATTTCATCTTGGCAGGAGGTAGATGTCCTATTTTGTTTTATTTTGTCAGTAGAATAAAACCAAAGTCACCAGCTGAGAGTGTGAAGGGATGGAAGGGTTTGAGGTTTACCTAGAAAAATAAGGATGAGAAATGGCTCTCTCAAAATGTAGGAAAGCAAATCTAGTCCTAAAAGTACATAGTAAACATGCTAGACATTAAGCAGAAAAGTGCATAGCTTCAAAATAATGCTTTTGTTGCTAGGGTTAAAAGATAAATGTACATAAATTAAAAGACTCAGAATTCCTCATGCCAAAATTGCCTTTATTTTTAAATTCAAAGCCCACTGTGTGTTCAATTTTCCTGCATTTTAAATGGAGAAAGATTTAATAACTTCAATTAATTGAAAAGGAAATGCTCTCAGATGTCAATATTTAAAGGAAAATGTAGAGGGAGTCTACAGTTTTAACAAACATTTCATTATAAAAATATAGCCTTAACAATTTGGGTTGCTAATGTAAAGGAAATGTCAAATGAATAATTGGCTGCCTTTCAAGTGACTGCCTGATAAATTGGTTGAAAAAAAAAATGATGAACATTACTTTCCATGGGGTTGTTTGCCTTTCCGTAATGCTGGCTGGATTCCGTAAGGAATGTGTTAGTTCTGACAGTTGCACATCATGATTATTTTAACTTATTTTCAAGATTTATCTCTCTATATCTTTACAACATCTTTGGATAAATCCATACTGTGATTTCCTTAAGAATTCTTGTTCATTTTTTCCCCAGAAACCAAGAATGTTAACAAAGCAACCTTTGTTACCTTAAGACTCACATCTTGAATTTGATGTCATTTGTTGTACGTTTAGGCAGTACTTCCACTTTGAGTTACCTACTTTATGGTATGGAATCAAATGAAAACAAGTTGAACTTGAGGAACCGTTTGTTTGGATACAGCAGATGAATGCAGGAGGCAATAATGAATGCTATGTGATCACTGCCACCGTTAAAGATTCACTGTTATTAATACAAGGTGTATGGAAGCCAAGTGGAAGAAGAGAAAGAAAATTAAAAAAAAAATCTAATGTCTCTATTGTTCCAACAGACAATTAAATTTTCATATATTCAAAGAGAAAGACTCAATTAGGAAATAGACAATGAGAGTATTATTGTGGGCTTACTACTGAGGTAGATGAGGGAATATAATCTGATTGCATAGAGGCAGTAAGCAGCAGAGAGGTCATCCAGAGAGAATACAGTTGGCAAAGAAGTGGACAGAGGTGCAGGAGCAAGTGGAGGTAGAGTATATAACATAGCTGGAATGTAGAGTTTACGTTGGGAAAAAGGGAAGGCAAAGGTGGATATGAATGAGGCTGTGAGAGACCTAAAATTCTGGGCTAACACAAGCCTCGGACTACTTCAATGACCGTCTGATTGACCTGCCAGGAGTCTTCCACTGCATCACTGGGTGAAAAGAAAAAAAAAAAAAGTCACTTTTCTTTCAAAGTAACGGCACGTCATTAACTTATGCCATTTATGAAAAACTGAACATTTCGGTTTGGTCAGTCTTGCCGATCTAAAAGTGTTAGCCAGCCTAGATCCATCCAAGCTCACTGTGTGATATTTACTCTCTGGAATTCTATAAATCATCCTTGCAGTGTCTCCATGAGCATCTTGATTTAATCAATGACTAGAGAACCTTCAAAGAAACAATTTTTCCTTCTTCCTCAGTGTTCACCTCTACTTAAAACTTTTATCAGGTCATTTAGCTTATTTTTTAAATGTTTCATTGCCCTTATTATTTCTTACATTCTTAAATGATGTAAGAGTTGTAAATAATGCCGAAGAACAAAGCAATCCAGTGGTTGGGGAGAAAGCCCAGTATGTGCCATAATTTTCTGCTCTGAGTAGATCAACTGATCAATTATATGCTACAGTGATTTTACCAGAAAGCTTTCTAATTTTTTTTTACTTTGGCTTTAACAGAGTAAAACTCTCAATGGTTCAATATTAAGGGTTATGTTATAGATTTTGTTGCAAATGTTAAAGATACTTGCAGGTTACCAAGATAATTCTTGCTACCCTCCCACCTCCAAGCAAATCTGTACTCAAAAGAGAGATTTTTGAGCCCAAGAAAACACTCTCTCATTTGAAACAGTATGAAGAAGCCCACAACACAGTAAATAAAACATCAAGAAAATGTAAACATCTTTATGGTGGTGGAATTCTCTAAACACAGTGCAAGGCTCGTGTGATACGAAACAGCTGTTTCATATGTGTCTATAACTGGTTCCAAGAAGAAACTCTGCTCAAACCTCTAGCCCTTTCAAATCAGTTTAAAATATTTTTGGCACCCTTAAATATTAATGAAGGTCAACAGGCAGCATTGAAGTTTTTGCCCTTCAGGGACTGTCACTGGTCAGCTCCTTCCTGCTTGCTTCTGCGTCAATCAAACCACTGTCTTGTGGGTGTGTTTGTATTTCTCTCTACCATTAATGATGAGTGTCTTTGAGAAAAAGAGGATGTTCTTGGCTTAATGGGACATTGATGCTATGTGGGTAGGGGAGGAGCCCCCAGGCCTAGAGAGCCATTCGCTGTGAGGTGGAGTTGTAGACGGAGAGGAGATCGGGGCGGAAGTCAACATTTCTCCCAGACTGTGTAAAAGCCACTTCAGGTCACATTATCCCAACTTGACAGGCAACATCAAAGCAAAAAAGAAAGGAAGCTGTGAAAAGAATACTGTAATGATGTGAATTTCTTCATTTGTTTCCTCTGATGTGGGATCCAGATATTAGTATCATTCCAATAATGTGTGAACTCATTTCAGAGAAATCACTTCTGCAGAAGAACCTACTGTTGTCAAAATGAAAAATATGTTCAGGGTGGTCTTGGTACTACCTATTTGTACTTGGCACAATGTATTTTTTTCCCCAGCACCAAAATGGTTAAAACGAAGAAGCCAGGTTATTACACATTTCAATTCCAGAGTCAAATATAAAAATTTCTATTATAGGGACAATTAATTACATCTCAAAATGGCAAATGTGCATCCTTGTCAGGTAGAGTGTACTCTGATGGCCTTTCCTCAAACAGTGAATGTGGAGATTTGATCTCTTCTAATGGTGCTGAGAAAAGGGTAATTACGCTATGGTCAAAGCTAATTTGCTTTCTGCCAGATGAACTGTTGTATTTTATTGTACGCTGACATTTTAAAGTAATTACGGCACTGTTGACCTTAGACAATTCCAGTTGTATCGCTGTCTACAGCTGCAGCGCTCGGTCTACCTTTGGCTGGCAGACAGTGGCTGTAACGAGGTAATGACACGGACAAAGAGCACCATATGGGGCTCCTTTGAGATACACAAAGCCCAGTGAAAGGAAACAAGAAAATTTTAACATCATCATTACAGTCACACATCTTTACAGCTATAAAGGATCCGGTGCACACATGCGTGTGTGCTTACACACACACAAGCACACAAATAACCGAAACACTTTGCCTGCTTATATCTTAAGTGTGTGCACCGGTGAGCCTGAGCATGTGCGAGTGCGTACATGCACGCCTGCGTCTGTGTGTGTGCGTGTGTGTGTGTGTCTCTGTGTGTGCTTCTTTTGTAAATGGCAGCATGCATGAAGAAGAAAAAGAGGTCAGGTAGAACTGAACGTGACGGACTGGTCTTCCACTGACACGAGTTCAAAGGCTAAAGACTATTGATTGAGATAAAAGCCCAGGTTCTTATCTAATGTTAAAGACACTCCTTGTTGTCTGAAAGCTGTGCACATAATTAGGCAGAAAGAAGAGCACTTCAGCCAGAAAATCACTATAAACTGAGCTTCATTAAACTTAGATATTAGTTCATTTAAAGGAAGAAGTTATTATTCATTGATATATTTTAATGAGCTATCTGGCTGTCTTTCTTATGGTAAGAAATAAAAACGTGTTCAGAGTCCGGCCTGGTTAATGTATCCCTGCTAAGATAGCAAAAGAGATTAATATCACTTGGAAAGAAGAATGCTTCATCCTCTTCGAGCAAAAATGCACAAGGTATTGAACTACAGAATAACTGTCAAGGAGAGGCGGAAAAGAATTGGGCTATTCCACCATATTAAATGTTTTATTCTGTTTATTGGAATGTGTGAATAGGGACCACAGAAATGTGAGCTGGCTTACAAAAAGCTGCGAGTGTTGCCTACATCATAGCTTATGGCCTACTTATGCAACAATTATATGGAGCAAAGGAAAATCAATTTATTTTCCTTTGCATTGCATGTATATCATTCATGGTTGTCTCCTTCCTCCCCCTCCTCCACCTAGTAACTATTGATGGAGTGCATATGTCATTATTTCACTGAGGAAAAAATAATTAATACAAATCATGCTACGTATAGAGTGGAGATTGGATCTACTGTCCTCAATCTAGTTTAAAATGCAGAGTTGATTTTTTTCCCTACAGCTTGTTTGTTTCCTAACCTTTTTCATTTTAATGAGTGTTTGGATATCTCTATACCCATAGTCTTTGACGTTTTATAAGACTAAGTTCATTCAACAGAGTTACTAAAGAATTCCCTTTCAAAATTGGAATTACATGCAATTAAAATGTCTATTAAAATGATTATTTTTGAAGTGCTTACTTTTGGAATGTAATTGGAAATGCACCTTGCTGTAATTTCAGCAAGAAAGAAGTTCCTGAGGAGGTGCAGAAATCCCTTAGTAAGTCACATTTAGCTTTCTCTTTAGAACTTAGGCTAAACTACTTGACCAATACAGATTTCATTTTGAAGGAATTAAGAAAATATTAATGCTATAAAAATCCTTATTTACCTATTACATTTTATAAGAAATTCCTGCCATTATTAGAATGAGCTAGCTATTCCAGCCCTATTATTTTGAAGTAAATATACCCACACCAAATTATACATTAAAAATATATAGCCTACCCATTTTAATATGTGGATAATAATGACATGAAAGCATTCATGAAGTGATACACTAAAAAGTTGAAATTCAAAACTTTTTCTTATTCTGAGTTCAACATAGGAAACAAAATGGGAAGTACAAGCACCTGGTTTTTCTGTATTCTAATTTTTGTTGTTGCTATGGACAGTACATCCCTGACTTAAAACATTCACTGTATTTATGAATGATTTAAACATATGGGAAGCTACCATGTCCCACTTCTGGAAACTTGTAAAAAATACTTATTTCTTCAGCAGTGCATATAGTAAAGTGAATTTTTGGTAGTTTACTGCCTAATTTTGTCTACTCTCAAAGTCCTAAAATGTAGTGAAAAGACAAAGGGGAAAAAGAAGAAATTCCAGAAACTACATTAAAAAGAAGGAGAGAGAAAGAGGAAAGCAAGAGTCTGGGTCATATTTCTCCAAGAGGAATGGAGTCCGGGAGATACATGAGGCTAGAGTGGTCAGAGCACCAGGAAACGAGTTCTGATAGATTGAGAGTGAGTGGTAGAAAGAAAGAGAGTGACAAGAAGTAAGAAATCACTTCCTGGAATTAAGAGTGAGTGATGCAGCCAGAGAGGCAGAGAGACAGATAGATGGAGTTTCCCACACAGATAAGGAGAGAGCTACACCATGGAAGCTGAGACTGTGCGACCATTGCGTAAGAAGGAAGGAGCACTGGATGCAAGACAGAATGTTTATGGTGACATTTGCAAACATCCCATTTATTTTGGGACTGCTAGAATATTAAGACAAATAAATGAATAAAAGAAGTATCGCAACTAAAAAGGACAATAGCTCTGAGTTCTAATCCTCACTAAATTTTTACTGTTTTTTATGCAAATCCCTTAACATGCTATGCCAATTTTGTCTTCCATTCCATTCTGTGGATTTGAGTAGGCAAGGAAGCGTTGAAAAATGTTGTAATAATTACAAGACTAGGGTTAGGATATGGCATCTCATTAATGCTACTGATTATTCAAGAAAATAGGATTTTTCAGACCGATAAAAGGTGAGAGAATGGTATTCCTTTCTTGTACAAAACAAAAACGGAATGAGCAAATAGAAGGAGAGCTTTCTGGAAGGTTGAAAGTTAACAGCAGGCACTTAGAAGTCTTTGGAAAAGTTTTAGGGATGTGTTGGAAGCAAAACGATTCTCCTAACTCTAGTCAAAATGAGCTCATTTTCCATGCAAAGCTATTTTGAGCCATAAAAAGACAGTAACTCTAATCAACTATATAGATTCATTAAGGGCCATACTAGATGGAGGTCAAATATGTGACCCTCCAATCTGGGTGCACTTAGCTGAGGCAGTACTATCTCATCATTACTATCTTGAATTTATTGTCCATGAAATAGGCTGTTGCCTGCTTTTCTATCAAAACAAATATAAAGTCTAATCCAGCACGTAAAAATGAAAGTCAGACTACTGAGGTCTGTGTGGCTGGACTGGATACTCTGCAGAACAGAAGAAGTCTGCACGACAGTTTCTTAATATCGCCCATAAAATAATGCATTTTCTCCAACTTAGCCCCATTGCAGAGAGCGACTTTCATTAATTTCAGGAAATAGGAGCCGATTTTTGTATATCTGTCTTTCTTTAAATGTCCTCGCAGAAGAAAGTTTTAAACAACATTGATATTTTCCCATCCAGCTGGAGATTGGATCTGAAAATAAAGGCACCCAGGTTCTGAGCAAAAGATAAGAGAGGAAGGCAGCAATGTTGTCAGACAACTAGCGCGCAGGTAAACAGTGACACTTCCAAGAGAATGCTGGCATATCTTAACAGAAAAATGTATATCTATATTAATGCTTACACATTGTTATTTCTTTCTAAAGTGTTATTAAGATTTCTTTCAATAAGTGATGACTGGGAATTTGATGACACTGATTTAATTAAATGCTCAGTTTACAGATGATTTTAGCATTTTTAGGTTCAGTGTCTGCATTCAGCATTTCTAAAAGAATAAGAAAGAGAAGTAATTTAAGATTATTACAAAGTTAACTAAATTAAACCCAATCTTCAATTACTCTCAATTTCCTTCACTGTATGTAGTTTGGCCTTCAACAAAAACTTTCTGCCCGTTCTCCTGCAAGGTGAAATATTTATTGCTCTAATTTGAAGCAGCTGCAATTTTCCGTTTTTCTGGAATGCAGTTCTTGTGCTGCTTTCTATGAGATGATGCATTTTGCATAGATTAGCTTAAATTAAAAATCAGAACGGAAATCTCCCTTTTCATTTTTTCCCCCTCCTTTGGCTGAATGATGAGGAGCTGTCAGTGTGTGGACGCCTCTTTTCAGGGGATGTGTGAAGCTGTCACCCTGGAGTATCTGCAGGCCAACCCAGCAGTTACACAACACGAAATGTGGAGCGCAGCTCAGGATGATTGTCAAACGAGAACCACCTAACTGCCTGCCCGAGTCTTAGCAGAATGACAATTTGGGGACAGTTGAAGGATGCCAATACCTCTCAATATTTCAAAGCAGTATCTTTCCTCGGTTAAGTTTGCAATACCTTCTTCTGGGATCATATTATAACATTTAAGAAAGAAATCACCTGTAACTTACGACCAGATTGCATTAGTGCTTATGGAGATAAAGTCTAATATCTCAGTGGTTTTCTCCCATCATAGCTTTGGAGTATGAGGAATTCTGATCTGAGGACCGTGTACGTGCCACACTGGCATCTGAGCCTGTTTATGCAGGTAATGGCTGCTTTAGGATACCTCTGAACTGTCACGTACCATTTGAATTAATGAGGCCATCCAGGTCTAAGGTCCCTAAAAAGGCCTCTCTAGATTAGGGTCTATTAAACCTGCCACAAGCTGCTCACAGTTATAAAAGTGCCAACAGAGGCTATTTTGGCTTGACATTTTATCCTTTTCTTTTTTTTAGAATATTGAAAAAAAAATATTTTCCCATTCTTCAGTAAATACCCTGCTAGGTTCCATTGAAGAAATTCCTGCAGATTTGTTAGACACTCAAAAAAAAAAATCTTAAAAGCACATCAATACTCCAAAAAATATACAAATGCACAAATTAGGTAGAAAAGCACATATAAGAACCTGAATGATGAGTTAATACATAAACCAATTAATACTACCTTTCCTTTCTTGTTTTTAAGATTAGTAAATGCAGCTACATTGTAGCAAAGTAAAATAAGAGAACTTGGAAGAAATCATCATATGTACTTGGGGATAAATTGAAAATACTATCTCTGTTTAAGCATAATTCAGTATTTAGTTTAGGAAATAAAATATCATGGTGCATTCATATGAAAAGCACAAGCATCAGCAAATAAGACAAGATAATTAGCTTTCTAGAAGGACCACATTCACTACCATTTTCCTGACAATAACTTTTTCATCACAATATGGGCCTCATATTTTATTGTGCATCCTTTGTTTGCTTCCTGCATGATTTCAAACTCTTTTTCAAATGACAATGGTGTTTCTGGACTGGGACTATTATTCCATGAATAAATTTTTGGTTTTGCTTAGAAAAATTTGAGTGTAAAATCAATTTAACATTGCCCAGTCTACAAGGTGTTTAGCCTTTAATTTGCTGTACATTCACATGAAATGATCAAAACATGAGGTTATTTTTGGAATGATTATTATGATGGTGATAGGGCCTGACACTTGCGCCACTTCAAACACCCAACCACCAACAGTTCCCTTACAACAAAAGGGCTCCCAGCATAACACGTTTTAATAGTCAGAAGAGTTGTGAATTCACAGCTTTGCACAGCAGGTGTGGCTGCACATCTTTGCACCCCTAAATACACTTGCTCATCTAATCTGACAGATTAGACAATGGCACAAAACCCACATCACCCAGCCCTAAACAAAGACTTCATTTCGGGAGAGACAAAGCTTCGTGCCGACTGTGTTGCTACTAATAACTTTTGCAGGCGGAAAAACAATGTATATTTTATTAATGAAAAAGAAAGTGCAGCGGGGAGGATGAATGCCTTGGTTTCTCTGACATTTTAAATAATTTGCTTTCCCTTCCCGTTTGTGCCTTTTAAGATTTACCTTCACAGCACTCTTGATGCAGTCTTGTTAATTAACTGTCGTACTGGCAGCGGAAAAACCGAAGGCATCGCAGTTCTGGACCTTAAAACCCAACTTGCAAGAAAAAAAGAAAAAAAAAATCTGCTTTTTTTTTTTTTTTTCTTAAATACATTGGCACGCAACTCCTTTCATTAGAGCCAGAGATAAGTGGGACTTGGGGACACGCACGCTGGAGTGAAAAGCACTGGCTGACAACCTGATTTTTATGCAACTTCATCAGGGAGAGTGAGCTTGGGGAGGTGCGTGGTTACCACAAGGGAAGAGGCCAGGTGTCCGTGGGCGCCCCGGGCTGCGGTGAGCTGCAGGTCAGCCACCGACGTCGCTTGTGAGAGACCCATCCATCTGCAGCCAGGGGCCGGCACAGCCGCCCTCCGGCGGTCTCCTACCACGCAGAGCTTATGTCAGGTGTATGTGAGTGAGTTCGGTGCACATAGTAATTGAGAGGCAAATCCTGCAAGTGCTTGCAAGCAGCGGCTTCCGCCGCGCGGTCACGCTTCGCACAGGACAGGCTGCGAGTTTTTGTCAGCAGTGGGAGGTCGTGGAAGGCTGCCAGAGAAGACCCTCTGCCGACAAAAACACTTCCCGTCCTAAGCGGTCCCCGAGCCTCTCCTGGACGACCTGATGGCTGATGTTAAGCCCCGATATGATGCCTTTTGCTGGTGCTTTCCAGAGGCAGAGATCTTAATCTCAAAATGAAGGGAGGCGAGCACACGTGCACACACACGCACACCGCCAGAAAGCCTGTTGTTACTCGCAGCCAACTCTCCCTGGCAAGTTCAGGTGCTTTCCTGGCTGTTTGTGGAGATGCCCAGAGGGGGGCGTGGCAGGAGAGCAGGCTGAAAGTTATAGTGGGAACTCCTTCCTGGTGGTCTCTTTTGTTGCTGTTTAGGAAGGGCTTATGACCTATGTTGGTAAGGATCATCGGGAGGCTTTGAGCACAATGAGAGATTTTTCCCTCCCAGGGAAAGTACGGTCTTATTAATGAGAATCATAAGGTTTAACGTCACTTTCATGTATCAGTATGGTGTAATTGATCCTAAAATGAAAGCCTTCTTAGTGCACTCGGATACAAATGTTCAAATATGAGACGAAATGAACAACTAGTACTCAGAGTTTTCACATCCCTCACAACCTAGATTGGAAACTAATACACTTGACAAGACAACATTGCCCAGGTAAAACTGATGTAACTGATTTCCAAAACAACCTTTTGACTGGGAGGCAAGCACTGGGCCAGAGAATCAGTACCTTCAATGTCTCTTCACATTCTTGGACCCTCTTTGATTTGCAAAAATGTCTCTTTTGAAAACAGAAATGCATTACTGGGCCTCTATCCTGTGGTTGGAAAATAAAGCATCTGGTAGCTATAGTTATAAACACCACATTCTATTTAGTGGGTACAGGGCACTGCCACCTACGTGTTCCATTTCTATCATAATGAGGTCTTTGTTTGACTTTTTGATTTTTACCTGTTAGTATTATTCAAGCCCTAAAGATATATAAGAATAAATGCAAATTAAAAATGATATAAATGAGAATTTCACATATTCTTAATGATATCCCGGAGTTGTAAGATATAATTAACATTACAGAGTGCCTGGAGAACTCAGGCAGAAACAAATGAGAATTTAAGTTTTAGTATTAGAAGAGTGGTGATGCAAAACTTACAAGAATCTCTCTCCTGCTCTCTTCTCTCTTGTTCTTTATTTTCTCAGCGTACGGTTCAAGTGTTTTAATACTGATTGTGGTGTCCTGTCTCGTTTTGAGAGGAACCTGAGCATGGAGAACTCCAACACCTTCTGCGCAGGCACCATCAGCACAATGATATCTATAAGCTATGCATGGCCACCTTTATTGTTTTACTGTTTTAAAAGCTGTGTTCCACTTTAAAATTACATTAAGAATATAAATTTCCACCTCGAAATTATGACTCTGTGCAAGAGAGGCAGAATGTGTGCTTTGTAGCAGAAGATCCTTTTCATTTAATATTAAGCATTCATCCTCTCACATTTTTCTATTTTTGAAAACCATTTGAAATGAATAGACGTACACCATAGGATTCTAGACCCTGTAGAATTCCAGGGCCCGTGGCAGACTGAAGCCTAGAAGCCTCTTGTGCAGACGCTTCCAGCAGAATATTTGAAGTTGTTGCAGCTTAGGAAGAGGCCGATCTTCACAGGAAAGCCAGAATTTCTAAAAAAAAAAAAAAAAAAAAAAAAAGCCATTTTACCCTTAATCATAGACAAGCATTAAAGATCTTAAAACATGACTGTGATCAGGCAATTTTTTCCTGGCATACTTTTTAAGTGGAGACTAATGTCTGCACAATTTAGGATGAAGGCTTGGTGTTCTCATGCAGCCCAGACAGTCCCCTTTTGAAAACTATCACCTCTCTCATGTGCCTGAGTCCCAGAGTGTCCTACCTGTTAATATCACTAAAATTAAGGGAAAAGCTCAGAAATTATTCTGAACATATATGAACCACGCTTTGTCCCATCTGTCCTATGACATGGCTGGGATTGGCCTTCATGCATCCAGGAAAATTGCTTCCTATCAGTCTATGTAGAATGGCAAGTCCACATTCTTACTCCTTTTTATGATCATCAATGCTTATTTTTAACCACCCATGTGAAAGAAAGTATCACGAGATATTAAAGAAACAGAGAAAATTAATGATGATATTCTGGATCATTTATTTTCTTTCACTGAACCAGTTCAGAGTTTTAGTTCAAGTTTTAGCTGTGAATTAACTCTGCCTAGAGTTTTATGGTATGAAGGATTTATGGTGCTTTTCTATTTAGTTAGCACGAGATACATAATTCTAATACCACTTATTTAATATTAAAGATATTGATTTTACAAATTGAAACTGAATTGCTAATTGCTTACCATTAACAAATATTTGTGTTGCTGTAATGGAAAATAAGAGTTTGGAAATGAGGGCTAAGGACCCAATTTATTATACACGTGGACTGGTTCCTTTTTGGTCATTTCCCTTAATGTAGCTATAATACCAAAACCTTCAAGTGGAAAGATTTCACAATTGTTACTTTGGTGGATAATTAGTATTCTATGATTACCAGCCTCTGACGTCACTGACACTGGGCCACAAAGAGAGAGGCAATAGAAAAGAGAGATGGAGTGTGAGAGTTCAGGGACATTGCACAGTCGGGAAACAAAGAAATGTGTTTATCTGTGGCTGCGCGTGAAGTCACTAATCACTCCTCTCATCCTGTGACGTGGAGCAACATTTCTTACAGCACATAGCTACAGATCATTGATTAGAATTCAGACACTGTTGTCTGCTGAGATTAGAGAGCTACCATGTAGAATTCTTGTTCGAGAGAACCCCAAAGTTTCCCTGGAAAACTCACAGGTGTTCCTGAATCCCCATTAAACATCCATGACCCTCTATGGTCATGATCTGTAGTCCCAGTCAGATCCACAGGGCTACCTGGAAACTGTTGTTTGTTTCTCATCAGTCCTCTCACCCATGCTACACAACTGTTTCAAACTCCATCTCCTCTATCCAAATCATTCACTCGACTCCTGTCTCTTACTCTCAGGAAACAAGCTTTCATTCCGCTCCATCAGAAAACTCCAAGGCTTTACAATTCGACTGCTTCGACTTGTTGACATTCAACAAGCACCTGCCAGAAGTCCTCTTTCTCCGCTCCCATGCCAACAGTGCTGCACCTTGGTAGTTTTCTCTATCCTTTTCCACCTCTGCCTGATTTGGCTCTGGCAAGGACTCTGTTATCATTGAAAAGCTTATTCAAATACTACATGCTTCTCAAACTTCTTTGGTCATTCCTCTTCTGAGATCTTTGCTTAGTTGCTTTCCTTTGTTTGTCTTTTAAACATAGAATTTAAATGTGATCCTATCTTTAAAAATACATGGAAATTATGCTAAGGCCTGGCACAAGACGGATCAAGATTTTTGTCGGTTGGTTGCTAGACAGATAAATAAGGAAATCTTGTCATCTCTTCCTTTTCACTATATTGCAATGGTAGTTGCAGTCAATCACAATATTCAACTAATACTCTGTGTACACAGCACAAAGTATGTGCTGAATTGCCACAGGCACTGAAGTCTGTTTACAAGATTAATACCCTTCTGCCCATTGGGTGAGGCTCACACTAAGCCTTGCCATCATTATTAGCATGTAGAAGAGCTCACCTGTTGTGTATCATCTCGATCTTTGATTTCATCCAGCTGTTTGCACTCTGTCCACGAACATTTTCATAAACTCTTCCAAGCTTTATGACATGGATACAACCACACCCGAAGAGTTTGTATCAAGAAGTACCTCTAGAATTTGCGTGGACCCTTTGAAACTGTTGATCCCAGGGCTGGCGCCATGGCACACTTGGTTAATCCTCAGCCTGTGGTGCCGGCATCCCATATGGGAGTCGGTTCTAGTCCCGGCTGCTCCTCTTCCAGTCCAGCTCTCTGCTGTAACCCAGGAAGGCAGTGGAGGATGGCCCAGGTGCTTGTGCCTCTGCACCCACATAGGAGACCAGAAAGAAGCACCTGGCTCCTGGCTTCGGATAGGCCCAGTGCCAGCTGTAGCGGCCATTTGGGGAGTGAACCAACGGAAGGAAGACCTTTCTCTCTGTGTCTCTCTCTCACTGTCTACAACTCTACCTGTTAAATAAATTAAAAAAGAAAATGTTGATCCCTAGGATTTTCTATGAAAGACAAAAGTTAACATATATCAAGATCATTTCATTAGCAAATACATCTTTTTTTTTTTTTTTTTTTTTTTTTTTTTTTTTTTTAACAGGCAGAAGGGTCTTCCTTTGCCATTGGTTCACCCTCCAATGGCCACCGCGGCCAGTGTGCTGCGGCGGGCACATCGCGCTGATCCGAAGGCAGGAACCAGGTGCTTCTCCTGGTCTCCCATGTGGATGCAGGGCCCAAACACTTGGGCCATCCTCCACTGCACTCCCGGGCCACAGCAGAGAGCTGGCCTGGAAGAGGAGCAACCAGGACAGAATCCAGCACCCCGACCGGGACTAGAACCTGGTGTGCCGGCGCTGCTAGGCGGAGGATTAGCCTGTTGAGCCATGGCGCCGGCAGCAAATACATCTTGGTCTAAAAATTTCAGACCAATACCTTGGTCAAAAAAGGAATTTGTACTAAATGACCAATTTTTATATGCTTGACACTCTCCCTTAAGTTGAATATTAAAGAAGTAACTTTAGTGCTTAATATTAGGGCCATACTGCAGAGATAGATGAATCTGGAAGTGAAACTCTATTACACAAAGACTATCATAAAATGTTTAGTGAGAATGTTTGCATAATAGATTGTGAAGTTCCTTAAGTTGCCTTGGGTTTTCACTTCATTCATGAAAACACAACTTTCATTAAGGAGAAGAAACAGAATTAACAGAGAAAAACAATTCACCTCTACCTTGAATTTTAAGACAAGGAAGTACAGATTTTTGAGTCACTTAATAACTATAGGCTCAGGGCATGCATTTCACCCAGGATGGTTTGCTAAAATAAATAGGTTTTACTCTCATACTCTGGGGACTTTCTCAATGGAGTCATCACCATGGTTATTTACACTGCTTTGTGACAGCAAAATATTGAACTGTCAGTGTTAGTGGAAAGAACATACATTGAAGAGATCATGGCATTGATGGCTGGTTCCTTTTCAGAACTGATGTCCTCATGAGTTGTTTTTCTTAAGAAAAACAAAGGTGGGATCATCTTCCCATTTATACATTAAGTTATGAAATGATAACATTGAAATGAAATATAATGTTAGAATGGATTTGTAATTTTGTCTTTTGAAAGTCCTTAGAAATAGATTTACCCTCTTGTGCGTGATCCTCGGGATGATGAAAGACAGTCTCACAGTCACATGCCGTGCTCAGGGAGATAAAGGAAGACTCAACTAGAATGCCTCCATTCCATTGCTCTGTGCCTCTACAGCCAGTACCTACATGTTGCTTTCCTCGTGCATCAGGACCTGACAAAAATAGGCTGGCACTAAAGAGATGAGGGACAATGGCGAGGCACACATATAAACTCTTAGAATGGAGCTATAGATGTTAGTGAAGGTTTTCTCGTCAGTAGTAATGTTTGACAAAGATGTTAGAGCATCTTACTTTTATTTTTCCTTTTAAAAAATCACTTGTCACATTTTTCCCCACAGGGTATGTGGCAGAATAAAAAGGATGCAGGATGGTAGTGATGCACCTGGACGAGTCTTGTAGGGTTCCAGATATTAGCTTCATGGATTCTACTTCTCTTTTGTAAAGATCTCTATTTATATAAGGATCATTAGCATCTTGAAAACTAAGTAGGTTGGTATTGAACTTTTTTTTAATCACTGAAGAACTATATTTTCTTTCATTGTTGAATCATCACAGTTAGCAGAAATAAGACATGCCATATCCAAGGGAAAGGAACACAATAATATCATGTGTCAAGAGAAGCCTTCAGAAACCAGCCATTTTTTCACTGATTTTTAAAGTGAGTAAACAGAATATTTGCCAGATATTGAACAAGTTCCACTGTGAGAAAGAAATCTGCTGCATCATATAAGGCATAATTTGGCAAATACACAACACTCCAGATAAGTTAGAGATTTGTGAATTTAGATTATAGCAGAACAATGATCTAACTAATTTCATTATACTATTAAGAAAATTAACCCAAAGGTAAAAAGTCCTATAACAACCCAATTACGGAATTATGAATACTTTCTGTTCTTGTCTTAGAACTCAATGTACCGTGTCACAACATCTGTTTCTTAAAGCTGACTCCGTTGTTGACCAAAATCATAACTTTTTGATGAATACATAATTAAACATGAAACATTTTATATAGGGTGCCAATAAATCATCCCATGTTAATATTATCCATCCTGTTTTCTGACAGAAAAATCATACTAAAGTTGAATGCTTTCTGAAGGTAGTTTCTTGGGAACGAAAAACTCCTAATTGTTACCAGCCACTTTGGAAAATAAAGCAACACCTAGAAATAATACACTTTCTTGTACAGAATATTCAATGTTATGAGGGACCTTGAAAGTTTGGAAGAGTACAGAAGTTTATACTTTAAAAGCACTCTATACACAGCTATAGCACAGTAGTTCAGGAACAAACTTTTCAGGGGATATCTGATCTTCAGGATTGACCTATCATGTTATTAAAAATGTCCAGTTTTTAACAAAAGAATTAAGAGTCTTAAAAATAGGAAAATGTCGTTCAAAGATAGGAATTGACATCAATAAATAGAAATGGTCCCCAAGGAATCTCAGGCATTAGACTTACTAGACAAAGACTTAAGTAAGGTATTTAAATATGTACAAGACATAACATAACTGAAATAATTTCTAAAGAGTGAAAGTAGAGAATGGCTCCTTAGTAATTAAAGAATACCAGAAAGATATTTATTATATATGGGTATTGTGTATTTATAAATACTTGATCATATATCAACATATTAGAATTATATATGTTACAGAGTTGAAAGTACAAAGATTAAAATGAAAAATACACTAATGTGATTCAAGAGCAGATTTAAGTCAGTAAAACAAGGAATAAGTGAATCTGATATTAGATCATTTGAGAATATCTACTCTGAGGAGCAGGAACAGAGATAAAAAATAATTTTCAAAAATATGAAAACAGTCTCAAAGACCTATGGGAGACCATGAAGCAAAACAGAAAACAGCATACATTGAATTCAAGTCCCAGAAAGGGTCGAAAGGAACAGAGTATTTGACAAAATAACAATTGAAAACATGCCAAATTTGATTCAAAATTAATCATTACATGCAAAAAATAAAACAAACTCCGAATTATATAATATAAAAGAGATCCACAACTGGGTACATCAGAGAGACAAAAAGAGTGAGAAAAGTCTTGAAAGCAGTAAGAAAAAAAACACGTAAATGAGATCATAAATAAGAATAAGATGTGATTTCAGAAACCATGGAGGCCAGAAGGCAACAGAATGAGGTAATCAAAGCACTAAAAAAAAAAAAAAAATCAAGAATTCTTTTTTATATCTTATTTATTATTTTTGAGATAACATTTTAAATTTAATGGTGCCATCAAATAAATAGTTTAACAAACAAAAAGTTAAAGAGGCCACAGTACAGCAGGAACATAGATCTATATATGGTAAAATTATTCTTCAAACATGAACATGCTTAGACATTCTCATATAAACTAAAACCGAGTTTATTGCTGACATATCTGCCAAACAAGTAATTCTTCTGGCTGAAATAAAAGGGCAATAGACAACATTTCAATCCATATGCAGAAAGGTACAGGGGTAAGGAAATAATATAGGTAAATATAAAGTGTATTAAAAATAAAATACTATATGGGGCCGGAGCTGTGGTGCAGTGTGTTAACGTCCTGACCTGAAGTGCTGGCATCCCATATGGGTGCCAGTTCCAGTCCCGGCTGCGCCTCTTACAATCCAGCTCTCTGCTATGGCCAGGGAAAGCAGTAAAAGATGACCCAAGCCCTTGGGCCCCTGCACCCGCGTGGGAGACCTGGAAGAGGCTCCTGGCTCCTGGCTACGGACCGGCGCAGCTTCAACTGCTGCAGCCAATTGGGGAGTGAACCAGTGGATGGAAGACCTCTTTCTCTCTCTCTCTCTCTGCCTCCCCCCTCTCTGTGTAACTCTGACTTTCAAATAAATAAATAAATCTTTAAAAATAAAATAAAATACTATAAATGAATTTCTGCTTATAAATCTTATTTCCCATTTTATTTAAAATAGGACTGCTTGAAGCTATAATTGTAAATCTGTTTTCAGGCACAAAATGTGTGAAACAGTAATTTATAACAGGAAAAGCAGAAAGATGGAGTAGGAATGGAGCCATATAAGAACAAAGCTTTCATATACTACTGAAGCCATTACAAATTAAAATGTTCATTGTAAGCTTCAAGGAAATTAGAAGAAAGAAACTAAGAATATATAGTAAAG
The DNA here is from genome assembly GCF_033115175.1 of Lepus europaeus. Lineage (NCBI taxonomy): Eukaryota > Metazoa > Chordata > Mammalia > Lagomorpha > Leporidae > Lepus > Lepus europaeus. The sequence goes on along the minus strand of NC_084841.1, from coordinate 80,683,215 downwards.
TATGTGACAAGGAAGCTTAAATAACATAACTTCAAAGAAAAAAGATAGATGGAGACAGATATTTCATGCAAATGCTAATTTAAAAAAAGTTGAAATTGCTAAATAAATAATAAAAGATAGAACTTAAAGGAAAAATTGTTAATAGAGAAAAAGAAAGACATTCTATTTTGACCTAAAGATCAGACTATCAAGAAGATAAAACAATTATAAATATACTGGTAAATGAACCCAACAACACAGCCTGAAAAACACATGAAGAAACTGACTATTGAAGGAGAATATAGATCAATAATAATTATTCTTCAATTCTTCAATGATAGCTAGAACTAGACAGAAGATCAATAAGCAAACAGAGGATTTCAACAACAGTACAAGCCAAATAGATGTAAGGGGCTTGTATAGAACATTCACCCTATAATAACAGAATGCCTGTTCTCAGACGCACATGAAACATTATCCATAAATAACCAACTTTGGATCTCATGCTGAATCTCAGTAGGTTTAAAAGGATTAAATATGTAAAAGTATGTTATGATAAATGATGTCTAACTACAAATCAATAAAGACAGGAATGGAAAATTCAAAAATATGGGGACATTAATCATATACCCCTAAATAATCAATTGAATAAAAAAATTGCAAGAGAAATTAGGAAACATTTGAAATGAAAGAAATTAAAAAAAAGTTATCAACTTTTTTAAAGATTTATTTTATTTATTTGAAAGAGTTACAGAGAGAGATAGAGACAGAGAGAGAGGTCTTCCATCTGTTGGTTCACTCCCCAAATGGCCTCAATGGCCAGAGCTTTGCCAATCTTAAGCCAGGAGCCAGGAGCTTCTTCCAGGACTCCTATGTGGATGCAGAGGCCCAAGGAATGGGCCATTCTCTGCTGCTTTCCTAGGTGCATTAGCAGGGAGCTGGATTGGAAGTGGAAGAGCTGGGAGTTGAACTGGGGCTCCTATGGGATGCTGGTGTTTCAGGCCAGAGCTTTAGCCTGCTGTGCCATAGTGCCGGTCCCTAGTTATCAAATCTTATGAAATGTTAAAGGAAAATTTGTAGCTATAAGACTTTCCTTAATAAAGAAGACTTCATATAAATAACTCAATCTTCCATCTTAAATTGGTAAAGGAGGGGTGTGGGTGATCCTGTGCTTGGCTGGGACCCTGCCTGCCTACCCCAGGAGGTTAGGAGGGTGTGGCACCCCTTGCCTCCTGGGATGCCTTGACTGCTAACAGGCAGAAGGAGCCCCAGGAACATTTCCCCCACCCCCACTTCCTGTTGAAGGGTGTTGTAATTACCAATCAGGCAAACAGCTCCTGGGTGTGCCCAGGCCCATTAGGACCAACTGGAAAGATACCATAGGCTCTGTGACCTTCAAACTGATTGGAGAAGCTTAGCAGCTTTAACCTATAGAATCAGTGTTGCCCTTAACTAGCTATACCCCTTCTGCTCTTCCTGCCCTTTAAAAGCTTAAGATTGATCCAGCTCCCTGCTAATGTGCCTGGGAAAGCAGCAGAGGGTGGCCCATGTCCTTGGGCCCATGTCCTTGGGCCCCACATGGTATATAGGGATGAAGCTCCTGTCTCCTGGCTTCAGTCTGGCCCAGCCCCAGTCTTTGCTTTCATTTGGGGAGTGAACCAATGGATGGAAGATTGCTCCCTCTCTGCCTCCCCACCCCCTGAAACTCTGACTTTCAAATAAATAAATAAATCTTAAAAAAAAAAAAAAAGAAAAAAAGAAACTTGGCCGGTGCTGCGGCTCACTAGGCTAATCCTCTGCCTTGCAGCGCCGGCACACCAGGTTCTAGTCCTGGTCAGGGCACTGGATTCTGTTCCGGTTGCCCCTCTTCCAGGCCAGCTCTCTGCTGTGGCCAGGGAGTGCAGTGGAGGATGGCCCTAGTGCCTGGGCTCTGCACCCCATGGGAGACCAGGATAAGCACCTGGTTCCTGCCATCGGATCAGCGCGGTGCGCCGGCCGCAGCGCGCCAGCCGCGGCGGCCATTGGAGGGTGAACCAACGGCAAAGGAAGACCTGTCTGTCTCTCTCTCTCACTGTCCACTCTGCCTGTCAAAAAATTAAAAAAAAAAAAAAGTTTTTTAAAAAAAAGAAACTTAAAAAGGAAGAGAAAATTAGACTCAAATTGAGAAACAGAAATCAAAGAAAAATTGGCTCTGAAAATATTTTAAAAATAGGCAACTTGTAATTAATGAAGAAAAATTAGAGAAAACCAATATAATCAGAAACGACAGTGAGAAGATTATGACTCACGTTATAGAAATAATCAGGGTTACACGTGGGAGACCCTGAAGAAGCTTCTGGCTCCTGGCTTCAGATCGGCACAGCTCTGACCACAGCGGCCAATTGGGGAGTGAACCATCAGATGGAAGACCTCTCCCCCCCACCTCCCTGTGTAACTCTTTCAAATAAATAAATAAAACTTAAAAAAAAAAAAAAAGAATGAATCAGGGTTAAAGGCAGGCATTTGTCCAAGTGGCTGAGACACCAGTTAAGAAGCCTGCATCCCACATCAGAATGCCTGGGTTCAATCCCCAGCTTCAGCTCCTAACTCCAGCTTCCTGCCAGTGCAGACCCTAAGGTCTCAGGGTTGACTCAAGTGACTGAGGCCCTGGAACTATGTGAGAGACCTCGACTGTGTTTCAGGCTCCCAGCTTCAGCCTCCAACCAATTGTAGCCATCTCAGGCATTTGAGGCATGAAATGGGAGTGCTCGCTCTCTCTCTCTCTCCATATATATATATATATATATATATATAAAATTATATATGTATGTGTATATATATGAAGAGAACAGATTCCATTTAGTTCATAGATACAATCTAAAAATATAATGATATATTTCTTTCTCCCTTCCTCCCTCCCTCTTTCTTTTTTTCCTTTCTTATTTCTTGATTTGTTACTTCCTTTTGTTTCTTTTTTTAATTTTGAGGTAACAGATTTTTTTAATTTCCATTATAGTCCAGGGCTTAATGTTTCACTAAGCAAGGAGTTCAACAAGTAAAAAGACCCTAGTTCAGCAGGAGTATAGGCAAGGGGTATAAACAATAATCAATTGAAGAGATACCCATTTCATTCATATATAGTTTATTTTAAAATAATCAGAGATGATTAAAATTATAGTAATATATCATTCTTTACCATTGGTTTGACAAAGATGTAAAACAACTTTGACAAAACTATATTTGCAATATCACTGATACACACAGGCATTTCTTCTTTACTTTTGCTTTTCTTTTTAACATTTTTTTCTTTTTAAATCTTAGTTCCCACATATAAGGGAAAATATGCTGTATCTGTCTCTCTGTATCCAGCTTATTTCACTCAATATGATGTCCTCCAGTTGAATTCATTTTAATGAAATAGTAGAATTTTATTCTTTTTTTATAGCTAAATAACATTCCCTGTGTCTCTCTGCCTCTCAATTAAATAAATACTTTTAAAAAGGAAATTAGTGTAATTGTATGAGAATACTATAAATTATTGTATTCCAAACAGATAACTGGGATGAAATGCACAAATTCTCGGGAAGACATGCATTGCAAAAAGTGACTCAGTAAGAAATAGAAAATCTGAATAGAACTGTAACAAATAGGCAGATTGAAGTAGTAACCAAAACAATCACAAACAAACCACAAAATCGGCCCAGGACTGCACAACTTCACTGGTATAGTGTACCAAATATTTACAAATGAGCTGACATAAATCCTTTTCAAATTCTTCCAAAAACTATAACTAGAGGGAACACTTCTTAATTCCTCACTCTGTGAGGCCATTGTTGTCCTAATACCAAAGCTAAACAAAGACATCACAAGCAAAGAATACTCTAGAGAAATATTCCTACAAATGCAGGGGCAAAATCTTCAATAAGATACTAACAAGCTGAGTTCTTCAATATATACAAATGATTATGTACAATTATCTAACAGAATATATCCCAGGAATGAAAGGCTTGTTCAACAAATTAAAATCAATCAAGACCATATTAATGGAATAAAAGGAAAAAGCTAAAGATCATTTCAGTAAATACAGAAAAAGCATTTGACAAAAACGGGCACATTTTCATAATAATAAACACCTAATACACTAGGAACACCAAGGGAACAGCCTCATTTGATGCAAAGCATCTATGGAAAACACAGTTACCATCATACTTAATGGTGAGAAACTGAAAGTTTTTCCTATAAGTTCAAGAACCAGACCTGGGGATCTTCTCTCATCACTTCTATTCAATATTGCACAGAATTTCTATCCAGGTATCCAAAATTTAAGCAAAAAAGTAGAAGACAGAAAAAAAGACAAGAAGGAAAGGAAGGAAGGAAGGAAGGAAGGAAGGAAGGAAGGAAGGAAGGAAGGAAGGAAGGAAGGAAGGAAGGAAGGGAGGGAGGGAGGGAAGATGGATAGAGAGGAAAAAAAAAAAAGTCACCAAATTGGAAAGGAAGAAGTAAAACCACATATAGGAGTGTTTTTTAAAAAGCTTATAGAAATGCATATTATGAAAAAACTGTGCAGAGATTTAAAAATATTTTAGCACTGAAACAAACTTATCCTTTATTTCCATTTTTACCAAAAATTCTTGAAATGCCATGATATACACAAAATATACCAAAGAATACATCCGTATACACACAGTCACAGCTAGCAATAGCTCAGCAATGTTACAGGTACAGAATATTAATATACAAAAATTTAGATTTATTTTTGTATTTCAGGATTAAATAATCTGAAACAAAAATTAAGAAAACAATTTCATTTACAATAGCACTGGAAGGAATAATACACTTAGGAAAAATTAACCAAGGAAATGCATTATTTGTATCCTTTTTTTAAGATTTATTTATTTATTTGAAAGAGTTACACAGAGAGAGAAGAGGCAGAGAGAGAGAGAGAGAGAGAGAGAGAGAGAGAGAGAGAGAGAGGTCTTCCATCCACTGGCTCATTCCCCAATTTGCCACAACTGGCAGAGCTGTGCAGATCCAAAGCCAGGAGCCAGGAGCTTCTTCTGGGTCTTCCACGTGGGTGCAGGGGCGCAGAGACTTGGGCCATCCTCCACTGCCTTCCTGAACCACAGCAGAGAGCTGGACTGGAAGAGAAGCAGCCAGAACTCAAACCAGCACCCATATGGGATGCTGGCACTGCAGGCTGTGGCTTTACCCACTACGCCACAGCACTGGCCCCTTATTTATGTTCTTAAAACTATAAAACATATTATAATAAGTGTTAAGATTTAAATAAGTGAAAAATATCCTTTGTTCATAAATTACCAAGTTTACTACCGTCAAGATAGAAATACTTCAAAATACTGCCATACATATTCAGTGCAATGCCTATAAAAATTCCACAGGCTTCTTCTTCTTCTTCTTTTTTTTTTTTTTTTTTTCAGAAAAAGGGAAGGTGATCCTAATGTTTATGAAGTTCAAAAAGCCTCAAATTGTGAAAACCAGTCTTCAAAAAGAAGAATAAATTTACAAGGCTTATTCTTCCCTACTTCAAAATTTACTACAAATCTGCAGCAATCAGTTCAATACAGTACTGGCATGAGGTCAGACACATAGATCAGCCAAATAAAATGCAGGGGTGGTTGTTGCAGCACAGGGGATCAAGCTGCTGCTCGGGTCACACACATCCCGTATCAGAGAGCCTGGTTCGAGTCTCAGCTCCTCCTCTTCTAGTTAGCTTCCAGCTAAAGCACCTGTGAGGTAGTGAATGTTGGCCAAGTACTTGGGTGCCCACCACCCACATGGGAGATGTGCATGGAATTTTAGGCTCTTGGATTCTGCCTTGCCCAGTCCCAGCTGTAGCAGACATTTGGAATCAGCGATAGAAGATCTCCCTCCATCTCTCTTTTTCTGTCTTTCCCTCTGTCTATCCCTGTATCTTTGAAATAAACAGATCTTTTTAAAAAGTGAAATAAACTTCAGAGTTAAAAATAAACTCATTCATCTATGCTCCCTTGATTTTCAGCAGAAGTACCAAGAATGTTCAATGAGCAAAAATTATTTTGCCAATGGATGGTATTGGAAAAACAAGATATCCAAATGCACAGAACACATTTGAACCCCACCTCACAAAATATACAAAACTTAACTCAAAAAGGATCACATACCTAACTATAAGTGCTAATACTAACAATTTTTAGAAAGAATAGGTAAGGGCCAGCGCCGTGGCTCACTTAGTTAATCCTCTACCTGCGGCACCGGCATCCCATATGGGCTCTGGTTCTAGTCCCGGTTGCTCCTCTTCCAGTTCAGCTCTCTGCTGTGGCCCAAGTGCTTGGGTCCCTGCACCCACATGGGAGACTGGGAGAAAGCACCTGGCTCCTGGCTTCAGATCGGCGCAGTGCCAGATGAAGCGGCCATTTAGGGAGTGAACCAACAGAAGGAAGACCTTTCTCTCTGTCTCTCTCTCACTATCTACAACTCTACCTGTCAAATAAGTACATAAAAAAAAGAATAGGTATAAGTCCACGAAGTCCAGTGAAGATATACAAAAGGCCAATAAACACATAAACTTAAATTGAACATCATTAGTCATTAGGAAAATGCAAATCAAAAGTTCAGTGAGACACAGTCACACTCACAGGAATGGCTATTTAAGAAAAGAGAGAAAATAACAAATGTTGATGATGCTTTGGGACGCTGAAACCACATACATTGCTGGTAGGAACATAAGTAGTGCAGCTGTGGAAAACCCTTGACAATCCCTCAAAAAAGTAAACATAGAATTTCCATATTCCACAGCCATTCCAACTCTATGTATAAACTAAAGAGAACTGAAAACATTCATGTCACCACAAAACATTTATACAAATGTTCATAGACAGTGTTATTCATAATATGCAAAAAGTGGAAAAAATCTAAACTTCCACAAAGGTAGTTTAGCCAACAATGGAATATTTGGTCAAAAGAAATGAGATACTGATTTATTCTAAAACATCGAGGAATCTTGAAACTATTATACTAGGTGAAAGAAGCCAGTGACAAAATACTTCCTACTGTATGAGTTCATTCATATCAAATGTTTAGAATAGGCAAATTCATGGAGATAGAGAGTAGATTAGTGCTTAATAAGGGGGATAGGAGGTGGGAACAGGAAACCACTATTAATGTATACACCCACAGTGCATCTTTTACGGGTGATGAAAATGTTCTACTATTAGTGGTGATGGTTGCACAACATTAAAACTATATTAAAATCAGTTAATTAGACATTTTAAAATGGTGAATTCCATATTTTATAAAATTTATCTCAATAAAAAGATGAAAAAATTTTTAAAAATCATGGAGGTGGTGACATTGTAGTTCAGCAAGCAAGCTAAACTGCCATATGCAGTGCCACATCCCATATTGGAGCACCAATTCAAGTTCTGGGCTTCTTCACTTCTGATCCAGCTAATGTGCCCGAGAAAGCAGCATATGATGGTCCGAGAACTTGGGCCCCTGGCATCCACATGGGAGACCTGAATGGAGTTCTGGTGTCCTGGCTTTGGCCTGACCCAGCCCCAAGCATTGGAGCCATTTTAGAAGTGAACCAGCAAATCAAAGATCTCTCTCTCAAATATAGGAAATAAATCTTTAAAACAATAATTACAGAGTCCTTACCAACTTGAATTCCCAAGTGGATAGGAAAAGTCCCAAAAAGACAAATCTCATGTTATTTCTAATATGTGGTAGTTAATACATAAACTACAAAAAAAAAAAGTATGTGAGTGAAACACATCTTACAATTTGATTATTGTATATAACCCTTATCTATACTCCTGAGGAACATGGGCTTTCTTTCTCCTTGTTGAATTCTTTATTTAGTGGAAGATGAAGTTTGTGATTATAAACTGAAATTATGTTTTCCCAAAAATAAAAAGATAAATAAGAAAGGAAGCGGGGGGCGAAAGGGAAGGTGTGAAGCATTGTTGCACTCTTAAAACTATATATGTATATATATATATAAATATATATATAAATAATATAATATTTATATATATATATATGTGTGTGTGTGTGTGTGAAACCCATTCTTTTCATATAAATACATTTATTTTAAAAAAGGAAAAAAGTCCCACCAGCCACATGGAAATAAGTGACATGAACTTGGGTTTTGAGTCACCAAAACTTGGGATTGTGAAAATAGTAGAACCCCATTTAGCTCACAGAAGCAGGCAATGGATAGGAAATGCCTATATTCACCTACAAATTACTGTGCAAAGCCCATGTCCTCTTGAAATCTCTAGGCAAAGTTCAAGCATCCCACAAGTGTCAAAGTTCAGATTTCTTTAGCCTTTTGGAAGGCCCTCTTGATTTAGGTCTCTGCATGTCACTGAACATATTTAATTGCTTGAAAGTGATATGGGTATCAGTAATGGCTTGAAAGCCGAAAATACAAAGCAAATATTTGAAAAATCAATCTATATGTAAGCATTTATTTGATGATTCCAAACTTTCTTTAATTGTTGTTGGATTTTTTTTGTCTCTGTGATTTCATTTTCATCATGACCTTAAAGAATCAAAGCAGGAAAATTAGATGCTGGGTAGTTAGGTTCTTATAACTCAGAAACTCCCATTGCTATTTTGAAAATTAAACTGCTTTCAAGTTGTCCTAATATCTTTCATATTGAAATATGAATGTCATTGTGCTATATATAGTCAATAAAACTTGACATAAATTGAAATTTCACAGGGGCGGTGGTAGATTTATTGTCTATGCATCTGTCAAACTTCAATTTTTGAAAGTCACTTCACAATTTCAAAATATGTCTACCTTTTCATATTTTCAAATCTTTACCTCCTAAAAATTATAATAGATATGTGTTTGTGTTAATTTTGTGAGGTTCACATTTGACACACTTTTGTGCCTTAATTTTCCCATTAATGTTCATAGGAAAGATTCTTCTTAAATTTATGTTCATAGATGAGTACTCCATGCTTAGAGAAGGCAAAAATTATGTCCCAGATTTTAGTATGCCTTTGAAATGATTCTATCATGTCACAATTTTTATTCCCAATGAATGGTAGAATTTCTTGTATCTTTAATTGGTTTCTTAAATATTATTCTTTCAGTCATTTTATTTAATATTAAATATTTCAATATACAAGTTCAAATAAATAAGTTTACATCACTGTTTTATTAAAAATATTTACAAATTTTAATATAGTCTAGCAAAATCTGCACTATCTGATCCCCTCCTGTAGTTCTGATCCCACCTCTGTCTAGAATCAAGAGCTCACTCATGCATGGGACCGTCCTCCTAGCTGATCTATTCTTACCTTTACTACAGATTTCATATGGCTGGCTCCTTCTCCACTTTGTGGTCTCAGGTTAAACTCCACCTTGTTAGAGAGAGGACTCTCTCTACTCATCCCAGCACAATAACTTTCACCCCATCCTTTGTGATTTTCATGGCACTTGCATAATTTTCTAGCTTATGTATTAGTCTCTTTGTCTATGGTTGGTGTTGTACCTCTAGAATGAAAGCCTCAGGAAAACAGATGATGTAGACATAGAGTCTGCAAAAATGCTAAAATTGTTGAATAAATGAAATAATTGAGTAATACTTTGAGTAGCTCTGCCATGTCTCATTACAAATGATGTTCCCTGTGCTTCATCCCTCTACCCAAAGTGTGTGCACCTTCAGACATAACTTCTCCAAGTCTTTACACATCTCCTTAGTCAAACAGTTAATCTCGAGCATTCTCAGCTCAGAGGAGCTTCTACAATCAGAATCACTTCTAAACATATTAATAATCATTCACTTGTACCATTCACTTTTGTGCAAATGGTGACAGAAGCCAGATTTGGGGCCATGGAGTGCTGCGTGAAATGTGTTTGTTTTCCTCGACCTCAGTGAGCATTTCTATGCTTGTCTAAGGGCAGGATTTGGCCATGTGTGGTTAGTTGATTACAACAAACATATGGGAAAAACGGCTGAGAATGCTCAAATATTGAAACCATATGTTACTGCATGGGAAACTATGCTTTATTAAAAAACAAAACAAAAGCTGAGAATCCAGCTAGAAACATACAGTTCAGAGCTTTGCTTCCTGCACTTAATAGCCCTCTATTTATTAGAGTGAAAAATTTACTTGTAGATAGAACACAGTCTTTACTTTTCAGAATCGTTTAAATATTTCTTCTGACTTACAGATGGTTCCAAAAATCAAACATCTTGCAAAATTTTAAAAATCATTTAAAGTAAAAGTATCGTGGATCCTATGAGGTTTTTTTAAAATTCTTTTTCAAACGCCATGAATATTTCATAGATTTTATTTGTGACAGATCTTCAGAACATTCATGGAAATGCATACTGTCAAACTATACATGGATTTTAAAAAATTTTTGCTCCAAATAAATATACTTCTAGTTCCATTTTACCATAAACTTTTGGAAGTACTCTTCTACATTGTTTATTTAAATGGGATATTTTAACTCTTTTTCTCAATATCTCATCATCTTCATGGAGGGATGGAACAGAAAGGAATATGAATGGCAAACTTATGAGATAATGCCTTATACTGAAACACTAAGATAATTCTTATCATAATAGAGTTTGTGCCAAGAGTGATGCTAAGCATCGCTGGAGGACCTTAGATGCACACGCAAAATCCACTGAACATCACTGTCCCTTGTCAATGCAGGTGCATTAGTTGTTGGATGAATGATTACAGCTAAATAAAAATGCTGCCAAATCACCTGTAAGATAATACTGAAATATGTGTCCTGATTTTTAAGAATTTGAAATGTGAAAAAAATTATATTTAACTCAATGAAATCAGATAGTTAAACAAATTGGAATTTTGGCTTATATAAACTATCAAATCCAAAGCACTTTCAGAAATTCAAGTCAATGGTTTCAAATTCTTTTGAGAAGTCCAGAAGAATGAAAATTGAAAAAATATGTATATAAATGGATTTGTGTTTGGTGTTCTTGGAGAATTCAATTTAAATACAATGGCTGAGATGAGGTAATAAGTTTAGGAAGTAAAGGAATGAAGAAAAAGAGAAATAAGATGGAGCAAGACTGGATCCTAAAAGTGGATTAATTTTGAAAACAGAAAATATGGGAAAAATGTGTACACATTGGTGAGTGAGTCAGTGGAAAGAGTGGGCTTCAACATTTTAGAAGGAAGAAAGCAACTGATGGAGAAGAGAGAACAAAATTATGGACTTGACCATCAGCTTAAATGTTAATGCAGAGTTCCATAGTGTGGAGGAGCAACTCCTGATAGGAACTCAAGATATGTCAGCTTTAACTATCACCCCTAGGCAAATGGATCCCTAATGCTGTCTCTTGATCTCGTTCATGAATTGCCCTTGGGTGGGAGGGTTTGCCATTCAGAGAAACACAACAAGGGCAGCAACATTATCCCCATCCATCTCATTCTGCTATTGTTAACCTACAGATACACATCTATTTTTGTCTGACAATTTCCCTCTGAAAGTTTCACACACCCCTACTGTTCTTTTTCCACTTTTTTCTCCAAAATGCACTTCTTAATACATTGACAATGTCATCATATGTGAGTTAACACTTAGAATCTACAAAAGGAAAAAGTTGGATATATGAATGAACAAAAAAAAGATGGATGATTGAGTTTACTGAGCACTTATTAATGACAACAATGTGTGTACCTTCACATATATAAGTGAACAAAAAAGGAAATGCCTTGCTTTTACTGTCAGATATAGCAAAACATATAATATATGTCTATTTGTAACAGGTCCTAAATTAAATAAAATGTATTCAGAGGACTGAGAATGTGAACCGCAAAATTTGTGTTTAGTTTGGTCGATCAGAAAAGGCATCCATGAATATTTAACATTTGGGCAGAAAGCTAAATGAAATGGGAGGAGACACCATGCATATATTTGGAGGAAAACTTTTTCTGGTAGAAAGAGGAACAAACTCAAAAGTCCTACATTAGGAACATATTAACCTGTTTGCAAAGTGGAGAGGCCATGATGGCTTGATCAAAAAGAATGGTGAGGAAGACCATAGAGATAATGGTAGCCCGGATCATGCACCAGCTTTGTGAACGTGAGGTAGGGTTGTTGGATTTAATAAACACAGATCTAATATGTCTACTCAAATTTGAATTTACATAAACAATGATTATTTTCAAGGTATGTATGTCCTAAATAAGACATATGTACTTTTCAAATATTTATTTTTCATTTGAAATTTATATGTAATGAGATGACTTGCATTCTATCTGAACCCCTACCATGATGATATCTTTGGATTTTACTCAATGAGAAAGAAAGGTGCTGGAGTATTTTGGACAAACAAGTGGAATAATATGTTGTATGGAAAATAAATCACGAAGTGGTAATAATAAAATATAATGAGGCTGGTTAAGGAGTAATTGTTCCATTCAAGACAAGAGAAAATGGTGGCATACAGCGTTGTGGTAAGGAAGGAGCTAGTAGTAGCAATGATAGATTATGTATGTGATGAAAAAGAAAAAATGCAGTCAAAACTGATTCCAAGATTTTTTGTCTAAGTAACTGTTAAAACGGAGCTAAAAGTTTCTGAAATGGCAAAGGTAGGAGGAGAAAACAAGTTGAGGCATAAGATAGGCTTTAGGAAAAAAAGTTAGGAAAGTATATTCAAGGCATAAGTTTTCCATTTTAAGAGTAGCATTTAATGATTTTTCAGTATATTTAAAGTCATCCATCAGTGTAATTTAATTTCAGAACATTTCCTTCACCCCCAAAAGGTCTTTTGTACCCATTTTCAGTGACTCCTTATTACAAGTTCAACCCCTGACAACCACTAAACTACTTCCTGTCTCTGTAGGATTGTTTTATCTGTATATTTCACATAAGTAGAATCATATGTAGTCTTTTATGTCTGGCTTCTTGCCTTTCATAGTATGTGGTGAGGTTCATCTATGTTGTAACATGTACCAGCACTCCAGTCGTTATTTGTCCCACTGTATCAATGTATTACTGTTAGGTAGGAAGTCAGTTATGAGCTTATGTGTGTGTGACAGGCCTAAAGAGAAGACATCTATATGCATCTGCATCTCAAAGTCATCCTAACAATGTTTCAGGGGAAGCCCAGATTTCACATCCTGCCTGCCCTGCCCCCTTTTACCTGATAACCTGCCAGGTGGAGGCCCTCACCCCTCCTGCTTCCTGCCTGATAAATCTTCCACAATCTCCCAGGTGCAGCCCAGTATCTGCATCTCAAACACCCTGCTCCCTTCCTCAGATCTGATAACATTTGCATCCATAAAGTCCTTTGTTTCAGACCTTCAAGAGAAGTTTTTCTATTTACATCCAAAAAGCCCTTTGTTCCAAGAGGAGCAGAGGTGGGGAAGCAAGACCCATCTCCTTAAAACCCCCAGCCTCAGCTGGACTGCGCGCTCAGCTCTCTGCATCTTTGCTGAGTTGCCCGCCTGCCCTGCCCTGGCCTGGCCTGGCCAGGTGTACTCTCCACTCACCCATGCAGCCCCCCCCCTCCCCCAGTCTGAGGGACTGGGCACTCTCTCTCAGGTCCTGTCTGGAGAGGTGCCCATCCGTCCTTACAGATGTTCCTTCTTAATAAACCTTGCTATTTTACCTCCCACTACTCTCTGTCTCACGCCTGAATTCTTTCTTGCGCGAAGACAAGAACCCTGCAATTTCTCCGGTAACATTACCAGTCAAACTGTATCGCCAATCAGAATGTATCACCAGTCAGACTGTTTCTAGTTTGGAGCTATTAGAAATAATGAAAACTTGCACATTCATATGAAAGTATCTGTATGTATACATATTTTTATCTCTCCTGAATAGATTACTTGAAGGAAAGATTCTGGGTGTATGGAAAATTATGTCAAGGGTTTGGTTTTGAACTAATCCAAGTAGAGATGTTGAGTAGCAACCTGATATATGGGTCTAGAATTCAGGAAAGAGGTAAGCATAAAATTGGAATTTAACATCATACACATGATTTTAAAATTACTGGGCCAGGTGAGATCACATAAGTAGTAAATGTAATTAGAGAAGAGAAAAGGTCTAAGGATTAACTCCTTGGAGAGATGAACTTAAAGGCTAGGAAAATTAGAAGGACTGATGAAAAGAGAATAAAATAGAGCAAACAGAGAAAAGGTCAAGACAGACTGTTTCTGTGTCCTGAATATCACATCCCCTTGACTGATCTCCAGGTTCAGCCGAAACTGCACTGGACAGTTCCTATCCATGCTAACAGCTGCCCAGGTTTTTCTGTTTCTGCCTCAAGGTCTTTTCCAAAGTGGAAAAGTCTCACTCAGTACTGGTGGTGGTTTATGGAATCCAGGGTCCCACAGGCAATTGTCAGTAATGAGAAAATGAGACTCCAAATTGTGCCCCAGTCTCCTAGCCTCTGGCAAAGATGATTCTGAGATTGGTTTGGCAAGTGAACATCACTGGTGATTTTGCTGCAAGCAAAGACTGACTGGAGTTGATTCACGGGGAAATGAGAATGAAAAAGAGAAGAAATGTGATGCACCTAGGATCCATTTCTAGGAATTTCCTGGAAAGACAATGTAGAGCAGTGTGGTGATAAGTAGACAGAGATAAGAGTGAAGAGAGCTCTAGGGAGGGATTTGTTTAACAGACTGAGGATGTTGCATTGTGTGGAGTGAAGAGAAACAATGATCATGCAGGAGACAGAGGGAGAATGGCTAGAGTGGTATCTTTGAGTAGATGAGAGATATGATTAGGGTACAAGCACAAGGTTTTACCTTAGGAAGACAGATTTGTATCGGTTTTAACAGATAAAGCAGAATTTGGGGATATGGATGAGATAATCTTGATACATCTAATAATGGAAACATGTGCTTGATCATTGATTCAATGAGTGAACTCCCTCCTGAACATCTGGATAATGGAAAGTCCATCTTCTACTTGAAACCACAAACATCACTGGCTTTTTATATTTTAAAACAGTCCATGTCATTTCAGCCAGTCCTTGGATACCTCAATTTGCTCTGCATGTTACTGAGCCACTGAGTATGAGTGGAGCTACAAAGTTTTGTGTATAGGAGAGAGGGGCATATTGGCTGCAAAATAAGACCAGTCACAGCTGATGAGAGGGTAGGCTAAATATCCTGATCTGTCAGTCAAGATGAGGATCGGGAGATATGCATGGAGGAAAACAAAGCCCTCAGGAGAAAAGATCCTTTGGACAGTCACAACTGTTAGCGGGCAGATTTAGCTACAAAGCATGATGCAATGTTGACTTCTTCAGCATAGGTGTATACATTCCATTGTGTTTTGTACTTGAATCTCTTACATAATTCATTAGGTTTTTAAAAAAGATTTTATTTATTTATTTGAGAGAGAGAGAGAGAGAGAGAGAGAGTTGCAGACAAAGAGAGGGAGATACAGAGAGAAGACTTCCATCTCCTGGTTCATTCCCAGATGACTGCAAGGGCCAGAGCCAGGAGCCAGGAGCTTCTTCTGGGTTTCCAATGCAGGTTCAGGGAGCCAAGGACTTAGGCTGTCTTCCACTGCTTTCCCAAGCCATAAGCAGAGAGCTGGATCAGAGGCAGAGAAGCCAGGATTCAAACCGGCACCCATATGGGATGTCAGAGCAGGTAAGGGCTTAGCTTACAAGGCCACGGCACTGGCCCCCATAATTCATTAGTTTTGAATAAGGAAATTAAATAAAGCTCTCAATATTCAAATATGCAAAGTGTCAAGCAAAGGTATATGGTAGATAAATTTTTACAATAGAGATTGGATAACTGGTCGTGTTAGTTCTATGTCTGCCAGAGCCAACCTGTAAAACCCTTGTCAATTCAAAATAAAAGAATGGCTTACATTGACATTTAACCAACACCTGATGTGGTCAGATGCTTATTGATAGATGCTGGAAATAAAGATGACTTACACAGTCTCTGCTCCCATGGATTTTCAGAAGAGCACTATTTAATAAATGCAAGTATTTGGCAATAAAATAGTTAATGATAAGTTTTTCTATGAGTCTGTGAAGTCATGATAGAATAGGAGTACCCCAAAAAGGGTTTCAAGTGTGAAGAGGCCAACGAAAGTGGACCATTTCAGACGAGTAGTCAAAGTCACCTCACTTCTTAGATCAAAGCTTTGCAAACACTCTCCATGGAGTCCCTTAAGGGCCATAGTTTCTGGTGAGAACTTCAGGAAGGAAAAAGTTGATTTGAACAATCAAGGCCTCTGACACTTCACTTTGTCTTCAACCAGAGACATGCTGGGAAATTAAGACAGGCTCTACTAACTTTAAAATGCCTTTATAACAAAATAATCGCTGGGTTATGTGGCCCCTAAAGTTCCAGATCTAACATCCCATGGACAAAAAAAATCTGTGAGTGCTATTGTACTCATTAGTATTATTTTGTCAATTTCAAGAAAAGATATCCTAAGAACTGTAATGTGGCTGCCAATTTTGATGGAGAGGGGCAGGATAGTGGCTATTGGAGGAATCAAAATGGACCGGGAGGCATTGGGTAAGAGTGAGAATCTGCTGAAAGGAAAATACATTGCAGATGAACTTCGCTTCAGATCAAATCTTGTCTCTAAAATGTCAACTAAAATATTCAGATGCAAGACTATAAAGTTATAATTATAACATGCATACACATGTATACATATTCATATATTTATGTGTACATTTTATAAAGGTACCTGCAATTTATAAAATTGCAATAGGAGAAGATGATGAAAATACATGATATGTGTGGCCCATGTGCCCTAATAGTATTCCAGACAAAAGATTGTTTAAAAATTGCTTAACAAAGTTTACAAAAATTTTTTTAGTAATTTTCTTATTTATCATTTAATTCAACACTCTGGCCTCAGAATCAGCCCTCAAAACATTCGGATCTGGCTGAAGAGCCCATGAGAGTATAGTAGGCATGGAAAGCCAAGATATCATGGAAAAAAAAAAAAAGACCTAAATGAATGATCTCTGTGAGTGAGATCCCAGTGGAAAGAACGGGGCCATCAAAGAAGGAGGTACCTTTCTCCGAAGGGAGGAGAGAACTTCCACTTTGACTATGACCCTATCGGAATAAGATCAAAGTTAGCGAACTCTAAAGGCTTCCATAGCCCTGGCAACTCATGACTAGAGCCTAGGGAGATTACTGACGCCATGAACAGGAGTGTCAAATTGTTAAGTCAGCAACAGGAGTCACTGTGTACTTACACCCCATGTGGGATCTGTCCTTAATGTGTTGTCTAATATGAAGTGATGCTATAACTAGTACTGAAACAGTATTTTTATACTTTGTGTTTCTATGTGGGTACAAACTGATGAGGTCTTCACTAATTATATACTGAATCCATCTTCTGTATATAAAGAGAATTGGAAATGAAAAAAAACAACCTGGTGTTAAAAAGGAAATGGCATAGAAAATTAATTAATTTTTTAAAAAAAACTATTATGTAGGATCTCTGTCTTTAATGTGCTGTACATTGTTATTTAATGCTATAATTAGTACTCCAATGGTAGTTTTTTCACTTTATGTTGCTATATGGGCAAACTGTTGAAATCTTTACCTAATATGTACTAAACTGATCTTCTGTATATAAAGAGAATTGAAAATGAATCTTTATGCGAATGGAAGGGGAAAGGGAGCGGGAAAGGGGAGGGTTGCGGGTGGGAGGGATGTTATGGGAGGGGGGAAGCCATTGTAACCCATAAGCTATACTTTGGAAATTTATATTCATTAAATAAAAGTTTTAAATAAAAAAAAAAGTTAAACTTGTCAAATGAACACTTCATATCCCAACACATGGAGTATTAAATTTGATTATAGGTTAATTTTCTGTTGGTCACAAATTCTCCTTAGGACAAGTTACCTTCATATGTAAAGCAATTTCCAAAGCTGTAAATAGTATCGCCAACAAAGCAAAGTTGTGAAAGCTTTTTTATATCTTCAAAAAGAGTAAAGTTTCAGACAAGGCTAATTTTCAGAAAAGGGCTGGTGTTACCGTGTAGGTATGTTCACTGCAGAAGTAAATGCCCTGTTTTTCTCTGGTCTTTTTGCTCAGTTTCTCCTTTTTGTTGGCCAAAACCAGGCAGTTTTACGTTAATCAGTCAAAAATCAAATAGCTGAAGACTTGGAAACTCCAATCTTCCTAAAAGTAGGAGGGCATTTCAAAAAGTTCATGGAAAACAGAATTAAGATGTTCCTTGTGGTGAAAATTTTTTGAAGTTTGTGCCTAGTTTTTTCAGGATATGCATGAAGATTTCCATGAAGTTTTTAAAGACCCCAGATAATTCTCATTTGAAAAAAGTCATTCCTTCCTTTGCTGAATATTATTAGTGTTCACAAACATAAACTCCTAAAGAAAATAGAAAGAGTTTCTTCTTTAACCTTTAAGGTTTTCACTCAGATTGCTTTAAAAGTGACACAGGCATTGCAGTAAGTCTACTTAAGAGCTTCCTTCATATTTCACAGTATGCCAGCTTCCTTTTGCTGCTCTACCATGGGTAGCTAAGGCCATTTCTTTTGTAAAGTGCCATTTACCTTATAAGCTTATCAATTACTATGTTCAGTTATTCTAGGTTTGTGTTCCAAAGACTGTCACTTGTATCAAGAGAATAGAAGACCTTTTAGAGATTCCCTGCATTGTTTTCATTATAGAGAAAGTGCATTGAACAAGTTTATTTCATGTACATTCATTTTTATGACTAGATACTGCTAAAGACATTATTGCTTACAAAAAATACAGATAGAGATTATATATGAAATACCATCTAATCTTCTTTTATCTCATATATGCAAAGTCAATATATATCTTTAGGATTGTGGTTTTAAAAAGTGGAATTTTTAAATGCATTTTTAAAATCATTTACATTTACACTTTAGCTTGCTCTGCTTAAATCCTACTGATGCTACTGACTTTTGCAGGTGAACTAACTTTGTGACTTTGAAAAGTGTTCTTTAGAGTGTTTTCTATGCCATCCATTTCCCTGTGCACCAGAGGTGACTGAGAAGCATATGTTTGTTTGTTTGTTTTTGTTTTTTGTTTTTTTTTTTTTTGGTTAGAAACATTACAGTAAGCAACTGTCTTCCATGCAATTTTCAAAGAAGAATCAATCAAGTTTTGTGTGGTGAGGTGCAAATTTTCTCTCAGTTTTAACTGATTTGGCTCTTGCAAAGGTTAAGGTGGTTTAATGGTTGAAAGCGCATAGCAGTTGCAGCTAGCTGCACAAGTCAAAGGCTAGAGAATTAGGATTTCATTTCCTTTTAGCTGTTGCCATGTCTGTTTTCTGTCCAAGCTGCCTCTTGCTGCCGTTTAACCCATGCTTTTAAAAAGACAAGAGGGGTTGAGAACTCGCGGGCCCCTGGCTTCGTTTTAACAAGGCGTCGCTAGCACTTTGGTACATCGTTTGTCATAAATGTCAGAGGTCACCGCGTGTTCGAAACCTCTAGCCAGCAGATGGTCATTATGACAGCAGCTGTGTTTCAGAGGCAGAGGATGTTTTGCAGTGTTTACTTTAGTGTGGTAGTGTCACACCTCTCCGTGCATCTGAGAAGATTCTAGCCGAAATCAAATCACCCTTGTGCGGACTGCGTAGGGGACAGTAACAGAAAAGGGATCCTTTTCTAAAGACGTTCTATTTGGTTATTCTGGTCCAGCATTTACACTATGTAATTTTTTCTTTGTTTCCTCATGCTCAAGTTCTGGTTATGAACTGTCCAGTGTCATATTTCTGGGAAGAGTTATACAAATATAATTAAGTTAAAAAGCGAATTGTTGAAATGTGCTCACTTGAATTTCTGGGTTCAGAGTCCAGAGTGCGCCCCCTTACACTAGGGACCCCAACTGATCTCTTGAATTTCTGTACTCTGTTTGCACACATCATTGAAACTGTCTAAAACTATCAGAGCTATATATGAATGTCTATGTTAAAACTATCATTATCCAATAGCATCATCAGATAGAACCAAAAAGATATTATATTCTACAATATTTATAAATGTGATTGTTTGTTTAAATATTCATAGCCTGTTCATTATTTCACCCTATTCATTACTCATAGCATTTTATATTCAACTATTTTTGACAAGTCCTGACATCTAAAATTAAAAAGCAAAACTTGAATCCAGTCATATTTTTATTAGAAAAAATTGCAGAATTCATGAAGAAATAGGCATTTATGTTAAACCAAGAAGTCCATGATTTCTCAAAATGAATTGATTATCCTAAGCCTAGGATTAGCAATAAGGACTCGTACATAAATGACTCAATTATACATTTCTATTAAAATTAATAATAATGAAGAAAGAAAACTACTTGAGGCAATTTGAAAACAAAATGTGAGGGAATCTCTACCACTACCCTGATAGACACTTTCTACTGAAAACCTGAATGAACAGGAAATGTGGGTGATTATTTCCTGGTATAGGTGACACAATGGGCTTGGGAAAAGATGCTGATGGCAATTGGGGTTAGGGGTAGTGTCCATCTGCCAGTATATATTTGGGAACACCAACTTTCTCAAAACTGAATCTTCTGTGAGATTCTTCACCATCATTGCAATGATTTATGTCTCACAGAAGACAGAAGGGACAACAAGAATTGTCACTCTGAACTTTACTTTGATCTATAAGGGAGAAATGGCCAATGATCTAGAAGTGACAGCAACCTTGGGAGAAATTAAGATACTTTTTTTTTAACTTTTATTTAATGAATATAAATTTCCAGTATACAGCTTATGGATTACAATGGCTTCCCCTTCCCATAATTTCCCTCCCACCCGCAACCCTCCCCTCTCCCGCTCCCTCTCCCTTTCCATTCACATCAAGATTCATTTTCAATTCTATTTATATACAGAAGATCAATTTAGTATAAATACTTCAACAGTTTGCACCCACATAGAAACACAAAGTGAAACATACTGTTTGAGTACTAGTTATAGCATTAAATCAAAATGTACAGTACATTAAGGACAGAGATCCCACATCAGGAGCAAGTGCACAGTGGCTCCTGTTGTTGACCCAACAAATTGACACTCTAGTTTATGGCGCCAGTAACCACCCTAGGCTGTCGTCATGAGTTACCAAGGCTATGGAAGCCTTCCAAGTTTCCCGACTCTGATCATATTTAGACAAGGTCATAAAAGACAGAGTGAGGATAGTAACCAATGATCCTAAGAGTGGCCTTAACCAGGTCTGAACAATTATACAGCATTAAGTGGGGAAGAGGACCATCAGTACACACAGGTTGGGAGTAGAGCCATTGGTGGTAGAGTAGAGGTTATGATTACAAAGGAATGAGGCCCAAGTGCACTAGACAGGGTCTAGAACAAAGGACAGAGTCATTATTAGAGGAGCTAAGAAAGGTGCTGTCTAAGCTACAAGTAATTTTTCTGATTGAGAGGCAAATAGAACCTGATAGAAGGGGCTTGATAATAATCTGGTGGGCTTTAGGCCTTGTAAGTTAAGAGGCCCAGACCTATCTATCTCTTCACATGGGGTATATCCTAAGGGAGGTGTGAACCTCCTAGGGGAAGGCACTCTGTTGACTTTCATTACTTGGCTGGCCTGGGAGGAGAGCTGGCCAGGTAAAGGCAGGGGGCATCTCTAACAAGAAATTTACAGTTCTGCCTGCAATGTTGCTGACCCTACTTGGCTGTCCCCTCAACTGCAGTGGTCCCTTTGGAAGTTGGGCTGAGTGAAGGGCTTTTCAGCTTGGAGCCAATAAGATCTGTGGCTCTGACCTGGGCATCCTTCGATTCCAGGGCAGGTCCATTTCCAGTGATCCAACTCTTGGCAGAGCTGCCAGGGCTCTTCACAAGCTGACTTCAGCTGAAGCCCAGGCTTACCACATTGAAAGCCACTGCAGTGGACTGGCCTGTTGGGTCTCCTTGAGGGCAGATCACTGTACAGATCAGCCATTAATAGGCCTGCCACCCATTGCTTCTGATGCCTAGCTTTCTTTTCCTCCTGGTTTGTGTTAAAGCAGACCAGACGATGCAAGTCAAGGGAGTGCCCGTGTCCCATCTCTAATCTTTGGTGGCCTGAACTACAAGTCTATAGTCACAGGCATGTTCTGTAGTAGTTTTTCTAAGGTAGACAATGCCCATGAGGAAAATTATATTCTCACTTTAAAACTTTCTTTCCCTTTGGTCTGAAAGGGAGGTTTTTTTTTCTACTTACTGTATACTTCGCTGATGGCGATGTGAATCTAGCTATGAGATTATTAGTTAAGTTCTTATTTTGGCTATGCTATTACAGAAAAATGCTAGCTTTTAATAGAATTAAGTTTAGCTGCATGCAACAGAAATTCCAAATTCACTGGATTAGGGCCTAAAATTTGATACTTCACTGATAAGTCCAGAGACCAACTCTCTAAGGTTAGTGTAGCAATGTTACAAATTAGTGCAGGTCCCCGGCGGGCTCCTTGCAGCTTCTCCTTCAGAGCAAAACAGGTAGAGTGCAGACACAGAGTCCAACTTCCCTGCTTTCTAGTTATTTAATCGTCAGCAAGTCACTTCATCTCTATATGTGTAAATAGATTTATAATCACTAACTATAAATTACTTTAATGGAAATTGTTAATTGGAACTGTGGATAGCAATTTGTAAGAGCTACTCAAAAGTAATAGTAGTAACATTTCATGAGTGCTTCTCACGGCCAGACACTGTTCTTAACTCTTTACTAGCTAAGAAAGGTACACATTGTAAAGTGCAGCATCCAATCACCTGTCCAGGCAGTGAAGCTCCACAGCCCCTCCTCCTCAGTACTTACAGAGATGAAGGCAAAAAGTATTTATGAAAAAATTGAGTTTATGTGCTGTTAAAAATATGAAATCCATACATAGTTTCTCATAATACTCCGTGAACTTTCATAATTTTCCATGAATTTTTAAGGATCTGTGAGGTGATTTTTGTGAGACATGATTAAGAAAATATGTCCAAAAAATGCAATACAATTCCTGGCACGTAGTAAAGACCCCATTTGCCTCTGGTGATTAATCTTTATCTTCTTTAGGGCTACTGCATCTCTTGTCCAAGATAGCTGCTGGAGCTCTCATCATCTCATCCTCATTACCTTCGTCTAAGGACACCTTATCCATACATATAATCACTCTTTAATATCCAACTGGGTATAATTAAGGTCCACAAACAAGGTCGGTGTTGTGGCACAGCAGGAAAAGCAGCCGTCTGCCATGCCACAATGCCATATGTGTGCTGGTTCAAATCCTGGCTGCACCACTTCTGACCTAACTTCTTGCTGATGTTCCTGGGAAGGCAGTAGGTGATAGCCTAAGGGCTTGGGGCCCTGCCACTCACATGGGGCACCTGGATGGAGTTTCAGGCTCCTGGCTTCTGCTTCGCCCAGCCTCAGTGATTGCAACCATTTGAGGAGTGAACCAACAGATGGAAGATTCCCTCTCTCTCTTTCTTACTCTTTGTGTGTGTGTGTGTTTGTGTGTGTGTCTACCATCCCCTGTGACTCTAACTTTCAAATAAACAAACAAGTCTTTAAATAAAAAAGGTTCATGAATACACCTGGCCACAGTTGCTGAAAAACTGGGTCTTAATTCTGTGCCCCCCAAAAATTTGTGAAGTTTACCATTCAAGAAATAAAATAAAACTAATATTGGGAAAAACAGCTAAGAGTTTCTGTAATACATCTTCTAGAAATTTATAAAAGTATAAAAATGGTCTCTTATTCTCAGATAAATGTTCACCTTAGATTTTTAGGAAAGCCTTTTTAAAAAATAACTAGCCAAAGTTTTGGCATAGCACAGTCTCTAGACTCTCCTACTCTCCCCTCTGTTCCCCCAAAATGATTTTGAAAGACAAAATAATTAAGCAAAAATAAAAATAAAATCAAATTTGTGAGTAAGGAAGGAATATATAAAGAAACCCCAGAAACTGCTTTGATGAGTTCATGTTTACAAGTAAAATATCATAGCTCTCCATGACCAAGGAGTGAAAGCCAAGGAAGGCATAAGCTTTAGGGATAATACAGAAGCAGGAATGCCCACGTTAGCTTGGAATACAAAGGTGATCACAAAGGGAAAATCACCTGTCTTGAGGAAATGAAGGTGAAACACAAAATTACTCATCTTTATCTTTATCTTCAGCCTCCAAAATCTAGGCTCTTCATACTGAGAAGAATACAGCTAATATCAAGAGTGGCTATGCCAAGGGAAGGCATTTGGTACAATGGCTTGGTCAACATTTGTGACACCTGCATCCCAGACACCTGCGACTCCTAGAGTCTGTCCAACTCTGCACTCAGTTTTACCTTCCTGCTAATGGAGATCCTGAAAAGCAGCAGGTGATGACTCAAGTAATTGTGTCTCCAGCACCCATGTGAGAGACCTGGATGAGTTACCAGTCCCTACTTTTGGCCTGGTCCAGTACTGGCTCTTAAGTCATGGATGGGAGATCTTGTCTCTCTCCTCTGTCTATGTGCCTGTGTTTCTCTGCATTTCAAATAAAAGAAAACAGATCGGCTGTGTGTTTCTTGCACTGTCCTTTTCATATACTGTTTATACTATCTGGAATATTTTTCACATCTTCCTCACTCAGGAAACTGCCATACAGCACTCAAGAATCAGTCTACACAATCCTAGAAAGCCAGGGAGAGTGAGAGGGTTTCAGGAAGACGTAGTTAAGAGCCTTTGCACATGGCGTGGGTAAGGCGAGCTCACAGCCAGATGGGTCAGATTCAGGCTTTTAGTTCCACATGTCACAGCTCGTCTTCCACAAGGTTGCTGGGCACACATGGCTCCCACACATGACTGCATGCTCAGATGGGGAAAAGTGGGAAACAAAGGCACACATCAAATCCAAAGAGCTTCAAACACAGCATAAGGCACCCTTCACATTTGGTGGAAATGTTACAAAAGGAGATCAATTTGGTAATGAATTTAATATGAGCTTCAGTGACTTCCACATGTCTTTGAATGTCTTAAAAACATCTTTGGAGATGTTAAGTTGTCTTTTCTAGTTGTCAGCTTCAGTTTCCTTCACTATAAATGAGATTTTTGGACAAGTTATGACAATGGAGTAAGGCAATACACATAAAGTTTTCTGCTTTGTTGTTGGCACAAAGTACTTGTTCAATCTAGGTAGCTATAAGTCATAAATGGGCAAACTCCCTTACCTAAAGTATGTAGCAGGGATGAGTTAACAATGGCCCAATTTTCAAAGAGCAAATGCTTTTTTTTTTTTTTTAATCTCCTCTTGATGAACTTGCATGCCCTGATTGAAATCCTCTTACTTCTTTCACCTGTCTCCCAGTCCAGGTCTTCAGTCTGACCTCTCTGTCTCTGTCAATGTCTTCACCTTTCCTGGTTATCTAGGCTCAAATATTGAAAGTATTACCTGATTTTTTTTCCTCTCTCATCCTTGCATCCATTCACTTGTCAAGGTATGTAGATTCTAAATGCTCCGTGTCACTCACATCCATTCCCATTAACAGAGTTCAAGTCCTCATTTCTTCTCCCTTGAACTGTTTTAAACCATCCTACCTGCACTTTCACCTTTTTTTTTTACCTCCCCCACAATAACTCATCCTCCAGAATTCTTCCTGTTGAACTTTGTCTCATTTACGTGAACCCATCATTTCTACCTGTCAGTTTCATTCAAAATCCTAATTCTGTCATTTACAGCTTATCATCCCTCCCTCAATGTATCCCCTACCTTGCTTTCCTTTTCATTTCCCTAATCACATAATTTAAAAATATGCAATAACAAAGCAAAGAGCTCTCTCCACGCAATTTGGAGCCATTTCCAAAGTTGATACCAATTTCATAAACTAAAGCTTTATCTGTTCCTTCCATCTACAAGGTGACACAGCATGATAAACATATTTTATGGCCTTTCCTGGCACATAGGCCTGGTTTTATATTCCAGATTTTCACTTAGTATAAAGTGTTTAGTACATTTTAAACACATTAAACATCATGATACTTAGCCTACTGATTAAAATGCCACTTAAGATACCTGCATCTCATTTCAGAATGCCCAAGTTCAAATTCTGGCTTTGTTCCCAAATCTAGCTTCCTGCTAATGCACACCCTGGCAAATAGTAGATGATGGTTCAAGCAGTTGGGTCTATGTCACTCACATGTGATTCCTGGATTGAATTTCTGAATTCTGGTTTCAGCCTGGCCCAGCTCCTACTGTTGCAAGCATGTGGATCTCTTTCTCTCTCTCCACCTCTTAAATAAATAATTTTAGTTAATGATAATTGCACCACCAAGGTATTCCCCATTCCCCTTTCTGCTAATGTGCACCCTTGGAAGCAGCAATGATGGCTCAAGTAGTTTGGTTCCGCCACCCCTATGGGTGACACAGATTGAGTTTGGTCTTCCTGTTTTAGTCTTTAGGGAGTAAACCAGTAGATGGTAGATTGATTCTCTCTCCTTCTCTCTCTGTCTCAAATACAATAAAAAAAAAAAAAAATTAGTGAACTTCCTAGGAAGAAGAAGCAACTCCTTGAAAAATTTCTGAAATAAGAAAAAAACAATTTGGAATATTCTAGAATTTGAAGATACAGGAAGACAACACAATTGTAATTGAAACATAAGCAAATGAGAGAACAGTTCAAAATAAATTTGGAGATGCGGTTTAAGAAACATAATTCCACATTTAATGGAAAGCTTTGTAAATGCTTCACTGATATTTTATATATATATATATATATATATATATATATATATATATATATACAGAAGATCAGTTTAGTATATATTAGGTAAAGATTTCAACAGTTTGCCCCTATATAACAACACAAAGTGAAAAAAATACTGTTGGAGTACTAGTTATAGCATTAAATAACAGTGTACAGCACATTAAAGACAGAGATCCTACATAATATTTTTTTAAAAAATTAATTAATTTTCTATGCCATTTCCAATTTAACACCAGGTTTTTTTTTCATTTCTAATTATCTTTATACACAGAAGATCGATTCAGTATATAATTAGTAAAGATCTCATCAGTTTGTACCCACACAGAAACACAAAGTGTAAAAATACTGTTTCAGTACTAGTTATAGCATCACTGCACATTAGACAACACATTAAGGACAGATCCCACATGGGATGTAAGTACACAGTGACTCCTGTTGCTGACTTAACAATTTGATGCTTCACTGATATTGGTAATTCTTATTTCTACTTACATGCAGAATATTCATCAGCTCTCCTTTTATTGAAACTGATTATATTTGTGATAGTAACACAGCATATGATTTTTTACTTTATTTTTTTCTTCTTGAAAATTAACTTTGAATGCTTGTTTGCAAAACCAAGAGTATAGTCTCAGCAGAAAAATTAGCAATCCTTCTTCCTACAGCGTATTCCAAAATGGGAACTCTCCTAGGCTGCCTCCCTAAGCTACAAGGCAACAAGGAGTTAAGTGGAACAGGGTAGATTGTGGAATTGGAATACATGGCTGAGTCTCCCCTAGTTCCTTACACTGGAAAAATGCGCATCTCCAGCAGCCATGGTGAGACCTAAACGTACTTCCAGAGGCAGTTGTGAGAGAGTTGCAGCACCTAGTTAAGTCTGTTGTGGGTCATCATTGTTATAGTTGAAGGGAGGCCATTTTGGCACAGTGACTTCCCCTGCAATGAAGGGAAGTTGCTTGCAGTTGCGCACTGCTTGTCAGGAGTACCCACTAGCAAAAGGAATTCTATTGTAACTCTCATGTGATACATACCCAGCTGTCATGGAAAAGAGCCATTTTTTTAAAGACAGGCCAATTAACTGATTTCACAAATAAGCTGAAATGATAAGCCAAGACAAAAGAAATGCTGTTGCTTTAACATTAAAGAAAATTTCTTGTTGATTTCTCTCATATCTCAGTATAGTGAAATCATTTGGGACTATTTCACACAAACCTGGATACGTAATGTAATAAGATGAGAATGAAGAGGAATGGCTCCTCTGCCTTCTTTCCCATACGAGCATGCTGCACACATCTAAATTCTGTGTGTTCTTTTCTCACTTTCTTCCCCTATCTGTGGCCAGATGCAGAAACTCCAGTGGAGCATCCTCAAGACAAAGGTGGAGCCATGACAGGGACGGAGCCTAAGCTCCAAAACCACCCCCCAAGACCCTGCAATCAATACTGGTGTGGCTGTGTGATGTGAGCAAGAAAGCAGGTAAAGGCCGGCACCACGGCTCACTAGGCTGATCCTCCACCTGTGGCGCTGGCACACTGGGTTCTAGTCCCGTTTAGGGTGCCAGTTCTATCCTGATTGCTCCTCTTCCAGTCAGCTCTCTGCTGCGGCCCAGGAGTGCAGTGGAGGATGGCCCAAGTGCTTGGGCCCTGCACCCGCATGGGAGACCAGGAAGAAGCACCTGGCTCCTGGCTTCGGATCGGCACAGCACCAGCTGTGGCAGCCATTTGGGGGAGAAGGGTAAACTAACAGAAGGAAGACCTTTCTGTCTGTCTGTCTCTCTCACTGTCTAACTCTGCCTATCAAAAAAAAAAAAAAAAAAAAAAAAGAAAGAAAGAAAGCAGGTAAAACCAATAT
This sequence comes from Lepus europaeus, assembly GCF_033115175.1. Taxonomy (NCBI): domain Eukaryota; kingdom Metazoa; phylum Chordata; class Mammalia; order Lagomorpha; family Leporidae; genus Lepus; species Lepus europaeus. The sequence continues at coordinate 80,654,745 of NC_084841.1, read as the reverse complement.
AGGTTTTGATTCAAGTCCACTTCTGCTCCAGCTCCCTGCTGATGTCCTGGAAAAGCAGTGGAAGATGGCCCAACTGCTTTGGCCCCTGCCCTCACGTAGAAGACCCAGAAGAAGTTCACACCTCCTGGGTTTGGCCTGTCCCAGCCCTAGTCATTGCAGCTACGTGGGGAGTGGACCAGTAGATAGAAGACCTTTTCACTGTCTCTCTCTCTGTCTCTCTTTCTCAGTAACTTGGCCTTTCAAATCAGTAAAATGAATCTTAAAAAATAAAAAAAAAAAAAGAGACATCTTGCCCAGTAAGACATTCATTGAGATTTTTGGAGTGTATGTTTTATCAATTAGGGTAACCTGATTAATAAATCCACATAAATTCCAGGAACCCCCATCAATGTTGTACTCTCAAGAGATAAGCAATTAAAAAAAAAAAAACCTGAAAATTAGCATCTTTCACTCCAAAACAATTATCCTCTTTGGTTGTTGATTTCTGCCAACAGTACTGCCATTCTGAGTGTCACAGGCGCAAATTCTTGTTGTAACCATTAGCTGTGTTTTATCTTCAGATATAATTGGTAGCCAAGCCCGAATTTACAATGATTCCCACATTTAGCCTTCTTCATTTTAGTTAGACGTTTAGACCTTTAACCTCTTTTGTTGATCATTATAAGAAGTAATGAAATCATATTTACTGGGTTTTCAGGCTGTGCTGGGCATTTAGGAATGTATTAGAGTCCAGCCAGGAGATAGAAATGACAGCAGGAATTTGAACAGGGAAAGATTTAGTATAAACAATTGTTAACTATCAAATTAGAATTTGAAAATTTCCAATTTAATAAAAATTTAATATAAACAATTTATTTATTTATAATTTATTAAATCATCTATGTTTATAATTTATTAAATTATTCATTTATATTTTAATGAAATTTAATGTAAACTAGTAATATAAACATGTATAATAAATTATATATAAACATTAAATGATATATAAGATATTAAAATAGTTTTTATAAACTATAAGCTATTTAATATAAACAATTGTTAACTATCAAATTAAAATTTGGGAAGGACTCCAAGCCTAATGAAATAGCAAATGCAAAAAAGGAACCACTGGCCGGCACCGCGCTCACTTGGCTAATCCTCTGCCTGCGGCGCCGGCACACCAGGTTCTAGTCCAGGTCGGGGCACTGGATTCTGTCCCGGTTGCCCCTCTTCCAGTCAAGCTCTCTTCTGTGGCCCGGAAGTGCAGTGGAGGATGGCCCAAGTCCTTGGGCCCTGCACCTGCATGGGAGACCAAGAGGAAGCACCTGGCTCCTGGCTTTGGATCGGTGCAGTGTGCCAGTCATAGCAACCATTTGGGGGGTGAACCAACTGCAAAAAGGAAGACCTTTCTCTCTGTCTCTCTCTCACTGACTAACTCTGTCAAAAAAAATAATAATAATTAATTAATTAATTTAAAAAAGGAACCACTATGTGTAGGACTAAGGACAAGGAGGAACTAAGAGCACAGAACAGGAAACTCCTTGCCTACGAAGGATGAGAATCAGATCCTATCAGAGAGAGTATGGCAGTCACAGAAATCCTATGTCTCCTGTTGGTTAAGAAACTTGCTGAAGGGAAAAGTGGGACTACCTGCCCCTGAGAGTGACCAAAAAGAGCCAGAGTAACCAACTGGAGAAAGGGACAGCATCCTCATCCTTAGGAATGCCCCACTGAGTGGTTGACAAATTTGACAGAAGCTGTGGTCAGGTCAGAGCAGGTTCTTACAAAAGTTTTGCCAAGTAGCCAAGAAAACTCAGAGGGTGTGATGGGGCTTGTCCCCCAGAAACTTCTGTTTTCACTTTTTCTGATATCCCCCAGTCCTCCCTGCTAACAAGTCAAACATTGGGTCCCTTGATGAAGGAGAAATGTTTACATGACCTGTCTGTAGAATTACAAAGCAGGGCATAGAAGAATGTGATGCTGGACTGAGAGACAGTGAGATAGCTGGCACAGGGAATCAGAGAATAACAAGGAAGCATCCATTTTCCATTAGCTCTGTAACTACTTGGACTGAGATTTAAAAAGTAAATATTTATAGTAGATGTGGGTAAGTGCTATGATAGGGGTATATAAAGTGTATAGTGGAAAACAGACAAGGGCACTTAATCCAGACAAGGACATGGGAGAATGATTATGGAAGGAAGAGCTGAGACTGTGGCTGAGTTTCAAGGGATGATAAGGAATTAGCTAGATAGGGCAGGAAGAAGGAAAAGAAAGCTTTCTAGATAGAGGAAATTGCAAGGGTAAAGGTTAAGAGTGAGAAAGAGCATTGCTCCTACGGTAAAATGCAAGTTATATAAATTAGAAAAAATAGGATCATAGTAGGTAAACATGACCTAGATCACTAGTTTGTTTTTTAGTTCTATTTTATTTTTTAAACGTTCTATGAAGTTTGGGTTTTATCCTGAAGACCTTGAAGAACAACTGAAGGACTGGAAAAGGCTGGTGGAGGAGAGTCAACATCACAAATACAACACCAAAATTCCATTGTTGTCGTGATTTCAATGTATATCCCACGACAATTGGTCTCTGTGCTCAGTGGTGAACTCTGATGCTAGCAGCAGTACCCAGGCTCAAAAACAATTTGCTGCATGAATGAATGAGAGTTTATTTTAAAGGTGATAATTGACTTGAGTTATAAGTGATTCATTATTCAATTACAAAAGTTTAAGAGCTGCATGAATACAAATCTCTAGCTTCAAAGAGTGTTCTGCAAAGAAACTTAGTGTTGAGAATTGCCAAGCTTGAAGCCTTGAGTGTGGAAGAAAATCACTGAAGGAGAGTATGAAATGGATGTTATGAAATGAGGATTATGACAGAAAAAAATCAGGAATAATGAATGACTTCCAACAAGGTCTTGAAAGAGATAATTTGAAGAAATAAAAATGGCAGAGATCAAGGATGCAGTCATGAAGCCATGGTTAATGGTTTCAAACACAGCATCGTAAGAGTTATATAAAATGAAAAGCAATTTTAATATATTTATAACTACACTGTAATATAAGGTGATTATATGAGGGCACTTCAAAATGTTTGTGAAAATGAAATTAAATGATTAGTAGATTTTGCTCCAAAACTTATGTTTTTGAAATCCATGCATTATTTTTTTCATATTACACATTTTCCATGAGCTTCATAATGACCTCTCATATGCACAGATTTCAAAAATTTGGGCACTAAAACAATCTTTATATTCTACTTTTCCACAAATATTTTAAGGACATTCACACATTCCACAGAGTACACATCATTACATGGATATCTAGGACATTACAGAAAGAGTATCTCTTTGCCTCTCTTGTCTACTGGTTCAATTCTATTAATCTTTTAGGTTCCAAGTTAACTTTTAATTTTTTAATCCAGATTCATGATCTACCAAAATTAAATATAATCACTTGTACCAGGAAGCAAATTTTCCCAAGTCAGCCAGTCAGAACAAATCTGTCTATGGCACTCTGAGAATAACACTATGAAAGAACTCTGTACTTACTATATGATTTGTCATACCACTTTCAATGATTTCATGTTTCTTTTGCTTGATTGTGTGCCTGGTAATAACTGGACATTTTGATTTTGAAGAGATGGAGAGCACACACTCAATAATTGGACATTAAATATTGAATACTTAGTAAAACATAAACCACAACAAATTTGATCCATAAAGTTAGTACAGAAAATCCCAACCATCCATTACACAGATTTTTTTTAACTAGGAATGATATTTATAATAGCAGCTCTGTGTGGAAATCCATTCCAAGTTCTAAATTAACAAGCTGGAAACAAACATTTTGAACTGTATCCTTGTTTAATTTATGCATATTTCATCTAGAAGAGTTAGGAGCTCCACATTAATTTACACACTCTGGGTAACCAGGAGTCCTGCCGAGTATTTTAATCTCAAACACTGGATGCACACATTGATTCCAGAGTCAGTTTGTCTTCATTCAAATCCATTCAATACTTCCTAACCTCATGTTTTGACTTCTTTACAGACTCAGTTTATCCACCTTTAAAGTAGGAATAATAGTAACACTTTCACAGAGTTGTTGTGAAAGTAAATGAAATTGTTCAGGTAAAATCCTCACAGCAATAACTGGTACATTGCTAGTTTGTTCACTGTATTATGGCCCATTGTATTTTTTTTCTTTTTAAAGATTTATTTATTATGTATTTGAAAGGTAGAGTTACAGAGAGGCAGAGGCAGAGAGAGAGAGAGAGAGAGAGAGAGAGAGAGAGAGAGAGAGAGGTCTTCCATCTGCTGGTTCACTCCTAAGATAGCCTCAATGGCCAGAGCTGTGCTGATCTGAAGCCAGGAACAGGAGCCAGGAGCTTCTTCCAGGTCTCCCATGTGGGTGCAGGCACCCAAGGATTTGGGCCATCTTCTGCTTTCCCAGGCCATATCAGAGAGCTGGATCAGCAGTAGAGTAACTGGGACTCGAACTGTCACCCTTATGGGATGCCAGCACTGCAGGCAGTGGCTTTACCTGCTATGCCGGCCCATTCTATTTATTTATTTATTTATTTATTTATTTATTTATTTTTTGACAGGCAGAGTGGACAGTAAGAGAGACAGAGAGAAAGGTCTTCCTTTGCCTTTGGTTCACCCTCCAATGGTCGCCGCAACCAGCGTGCTGTGGCCCGCACACCGTGCTGATCCGAAGGCAGGAGCCAGGTGCTTATCCTGGTCTCCCATAGGGTGCAAGGCCCAAGGACTTTGGTCATCCTCCACTGCACTCCCGGGCCATAGCAGAGAGCTGGCCTGGAAGAGGGACAACCGTGACAGAATCCGGCACCCTGACCGGGACTAGAACCCGGTGTGTCCCTAGGCAGAGGATTAGCCTGTTGAGCCATGCACCGCCCCCATTCTATTTCAATCAGAGCCATCAGCATATTTACCTAGGAATGTGTCTAACTTCCACTTTTCTGTACTTTGATGTTTCGGAGTAAGCAAGCTTGTGTCCTGCAACTTGCTGCCCTTTATAAAACAGCAACAACACTTTATCATTACAATTTGCATTTCAGGTTACAAATATTTTCATGTTTTTCATTTATAGCCTTTTAAAAGATGCTTAAATGGGTGGTCAGAGGCCTTAATCCTGTCCAGCAAGACCAGATTTGAGTATAAAATCATCAATTTAGAAAAATTGTAACTTGTTAAAAAATCTATATTAAACAATTGTTAAGGGATTCTGGGAATCATATACACTTTTGAATGGTGTGTTCATCAAAACAAAATACATTAATATAAAGTGAACAAATTACAAACAAGAAAAGTCAGTCTAATAATTTTTTACTCTTTGAATATAGCCTTGTAACCAGAACCCATATTACATACAGATAAAATTCTTTTTATAACTCAAACTTTTATATTATCACATTTTCTCAAGTGTAAAATTACCTTTGGTTTGGTTTCTACATTTTAAAGTCCAAGATGAAAGCTTTTCAAAGGAAAACAATAATCAAATTACTAAAATGGTACATTCACAGTCTTGTCATACAATGGTACATAATTGATGAAGGTGCTTGTGTCAGGAATAAGTATTTGCTTTAGCAGTCAATGACTCTCATTTACTCCAAAAGAAAAATCTACCCTTTCTATAAGGGCTTTTCAAATAATCTATCAGCTATATTATACATATATATATAGTACTATATATATATGTATATATATTATATATATATATTATATATAATATATATATTATATAGTACTATAAATAATCATTAAATATGCTTATTCTCTACATGTGGATTTTCAGTAATTAAATTCAACCATTTTATTAATAGTGTTTCCCTAAGAGGCTAATCACCAGTCACAATACTGAAAAAGTTAATAATGAAATTTAAATGACACTTGGAAATTGTGGTTGAATCCCTCATGGACATTCAAGTTTTATTTCTCATCAAGACATCTACCTAGAGAATCTTCAAGATCATAAAACACAAATACCTTGATATTTAGTGGGAGCGAAAAAACATGTTGCTTTCTTTCTCTTTCTTTTTCCCTCCCCCTAGCCACACTCGGCCCATTTCCATCTTCCTTGGTGGGTAGATCCTTGAAGATAACTCTTCAAACATGAGTTTTCTTTCCCCACAAAAGTACAAGGAAAATAGCATGGTACTCAAAAAGATACTCTGTCTAGAAGTGAAAAATGAAAAATGTAGGAAATTGTGATGAGGATGTTCTAACCACTTCTTTACAGCCTTAATTAAATGGCATCAAATCTCAGCCACAGCCCTGAGCCATGGATTTCAGGATATGTCTGGTAAAAAGAACTAGGAAAAGAGAACAGAGAGATGGATGGTCTGTAAGTAGCCAGCCACTAATTAATGGAACAAGAGCCCTAAATAACTCTCAATATTTAGGTTTGCTGGTTTAAATGTGCCTCTGGGGTGGTTATTAGCCTGTTTGAGAGATGGTCAATTCATTCATGGGACAATGTAGTCCCCTCAGAGGCACTGCTGTGAAGGCAAACAAAGAGTTGGGGCAGCCCCACCTTTATCCATTCTCCACTATTGCACACCCCTGTTCACAAAGCCCCTTTCAACTCTTTCTTTCTGGTAGATGTTTACTTTTTCTAATCAAGTCTCTTTTTGCTATCTCATGCATTGCATTCCCAACCCTCCACCAAGCCAGACCTCAAGAACTCACTAACCATAAGGTTGCCTTCAAAGAAAACAGACTGCAAACCCAGGGTTCCATCATTTTTGTGTGAATTCTTTGTGAGTTTTTGCTTTTGAGGAACCAATAACTGAAGGTACCCTTGTGCAAGCTAAAACGAAGTTCCTAAAGAGTAGGGCACGGCAGAAACAAAGGGAAGTTATTGTTTAAGCATCTTAGAGGCCGCTCATTCCCCTGCTTGAGGTTTCAAATAATCAGGCATGGGCAAACATTGCCACCTGAGTACTATAAGAATCCCAGAGTCAATATCTGCTGTGTCAAAAAATTGAGTTTTTAGTTTGGCTTATTTTTAGGTTTTTTTTCAGCAAGTAACAAATTTTTGAATCTTTGAATGTGAGATGGATAAATGTGTATATGATATTACTCTATGAAATTATTTATGTATAGGATATTTTCTAGGGTTTGTGATTATTTATATGTAATTTTTCAAGAGCTTATACCTGTGAAGGCATTGTGAGGTTTTCAATTAAGGCATCTCTTAAGTTATTAATCAAGAAAAATGAACAGAAAAATATCCAACAAATTTATAATCTTGTGAAAGATCTCATCACTGGGTCAAGGAAATATTTGTCATGATATTAACATCTACAGTTGGAAATGTTAACACTTGTGAAGGTTTATACACAGTTCTCTGAGTCACTGGTGTAAAATAGAATAGATTCTATTCATCCTCATCATTGGGCAGAAACTGCAGCATAATTCAAAAACTGCTTTCAATAATAAAAAGCTAAATACTTCCAGAATCTATGAGAAAATTTTATTTTCAATTTAGATTAAGTAACAGGTCATTGAGTCCAATGCAACTTACCGATTTTCTAATGTATATTGTGTGAAATAAAAAAAAAAATCCTTTTTTTCAGTTTCAATTTAAAAAAAAAAATGAAAGCCATATTTCCAGCTCTATAGGAATTCAGATCATAGCAATGATTTATAATCTCATTATACAACTATATACTTATGGGTTTTAAAGCCCCTTTCATGTAAAAGTTAAAATAATTTTCTCATCTGAAGGAGAAATGTGACTATTTCCCATACCTCCACCTTTACTTTTAAAATGCACTCATGTTAAATTATTTAAGCTTTGGTTTTTAAATTATTAATTAAATACTTCAGATTTTACCTCTTTAATCAGTAATGAAGAGTTATATAAGCACACTTCCAATGTTCAGCCATTTTCTTTCCACATGTAACTCACCTGTATGATTTTAATTGGGACAATCCCGCTCTTCCAAAATCCCAAATACTTTCAATATGGCACATGTCCATGCAAGCCATGATGACCCTTAAAAGCAGCCATAAATTTAGTGGCTGGGAAATGAGAAGGCTTCACAGATGACTTAATTTGCTGTGGGAACCTGCGCTTCCTCCGCGTGTAACCTCTGCATTTTGTTGGCCATGACCTTCGGCAGCATCCACCTGCTGGAAGCCATGTTTGATTCTCTGGCCAGGGAAACGCCTGCTTGACAGCAGAATGGTATCATAGGACAGTGTGATGGAATTTTTCTTTCTCTGTCATCATTAAGGGGGTTCCCCCTATGGTGAGGGAATGAAAAGTACGATTTAATGTTCTCTGGAGAGTGGCAGGGGGAAAAAGGCTCAAAGCTTTGCATGCTGCTTTCCGAGTGGGTCATTTCAGAGCTTGTGGCGAATGGGATGTCCCAGTGGAATCCGCCATAGACTGGTCTGAAAAGAAAGGGATTAAGATCCTTTTAAGGATGGAAATGTAACAAAAGGCCCACTTTTATGATGTAGCAGCATAAAATAAGAGGCTCTATTGTGTGACTGATTGCTAAAGATCTTTGAATCGGGTAAGCCTAGCCTGGTAGGCCCTGTTCCCTGAGGGTTTAGACGCCTGCACAGGATCATATGTCTACACTGCAATCAGCGTCCTGCTCTCATTTAGGGGCAAGTAAGAGATTATCAGTTTGTTCCTACATGATTTTTTTCCACACCTACCGAAAAGTGGCCTGTAGGGAGATTATACTCTAGTGAAAGTTGCTGCTAATTAAAACAAGTAATTAGTGTTCCTCCAGGCTTTGCGGTTTCACTCACTTTTGCCTGCCAGACAGCATTAGTTTAAAAGCAATCCAATTTCTAGCAATAACAGACTGTAAAAAAGTCATTTAACAAGTATATAAGTGTAAGGTTACAGTTCAGGCGTTGATTTATCTCTTCTGGGCTATTTAGAAAAACTGTAGCAAAGTTGAAGAGAAAGAAAGTGAAATGGCTTTTTTTGGTTCCTGAATTTAACGTTAAGAAAAAAAAAAAAAAAAAGAACACATGCCTCAGTCCATTTACAAAAAAAAATAATAATAATAATAATGATGATGATGATGATACGCAAAAACTGAGGGCATAAGAGACTTTCCAAATTGCATTAGGCAACCAAAATTGGATTTAATGCTGTTTTCTCATACAACCCTCACTTAGCATTTTGTAAACAGATCATTTCATTACGTCCTTTTGTTTCTTCTCCCGCCTTTGCTGAAATGGGGACTTTTTATTGAGTGATTCTCATTGAAATGAATTGGAGCAGTAGAGTTGAACACAACACATTATTACCTCTTTTTTTTTTTCCAAAATTCCAAAATGACTAGAAGGTTTCGTTTTGCATATCTGGTGGGAGAATTTACTTAAACTTGAGAAATCTTGAGAGAGATTAAAGGGTTTCATTATAAAATGATATAAGAGAAATTAATATGAAAAACCATGTCTACACTGAATTCATGCCCTGCTAAAATTATTGTCTAATTGCTCAGTTTTTGGAACTTGACATCTTTTTTAATTGCTGCCTTTGCTGCTTAACATAATCTACTTCTGAGGTTGATATCACTAAAGATATTTGTGCTATTGTGCAAGCAATTCAATATAGCTTATCATTAAAATCAGATCTAATTCTACTTTCCCTTTAACAAACGGGTCCATATTGTAATTAATGCAAAATTCTTAGATTTTTTTTTATTTTTTAAAGTGACACTATGCTGACTATTCCTCTACAGGGGAAAAAAAAAAAAAACCTTTTCCTTTCCTATGCATTTTGTATAATGCTATTCATACAAATAATACTGCATACCTGACATTTACTATAAACTGTATAAACTGTGTTATAAACTTACAACACAAAAGTTAGTTATTATCTCATAGTCAACCAGTGGATTTTGAGTTTATTCATCTTTTCTAACAAATTACAAATAATAAAGTATTGAACACCTTGATTTTTATCATTTCAATTTCAAATAAGAGAATAGATATAATATTTTAATTCATTTTCCTGATATTTTTATCAATTAGGAATATCAAATTTTTTATAAAGTCTGATTGCCCATCTAAACTAATGGAATAAGCTTTCAAGATGTAACTTTTAGACTACATTTGAGAGTTTTAATATACCCTTTTCCTTACCTTGAGCTTATTTACGAATTTTATTTGAAGAATAATTGTTTTGACTACAAAGATTACAAGAAAAATTTTACATGTAACATGTATAAGTAGACTTTCTCCAAAACTGTGCTTAATTTTTAAAAATATCTATAAGAAGAAAAAAATAACTTCTTGGTGACAACTTGTTTTTTAAATAAGAAGGAATATGTGACATAATGAAGACAGCTTTAATTACCAAGTATATTTATTGTATAGATCATTTTTCCAATAAACATTCTCATCGTCAGAAATTCTAAAATTAATTTTCCCTGCAGAAAGTTTACTGTGGTATATGGAAAATGTTTCCACCATATCACGCCTTTTTCCTGATAATTAGAAGTATATACAACTGGCACTTGGAGAGAGCTGTTTTTGATTTTGGTTGCTTTTGTTTAGTGATAGAAAGTCTTCTTTCCAAGTCCAACACTGATAGTATTTGACTTTCTGAAATTGAATTTGGGCTGCAACTATCAAGTCTCCTTCAGAGCTAAGGATTTGCTTTTTATTTCAGGGCTGATGAGCTGGAGAAAGTGACCATGGCAGCACAAGCCCAGGGCACCAGAGGGCAGGACTGCACAGAGACCTATAAGGACAGGCTGAACTCTTGATGGATCCTGATGGAAACAGGAGGAACGAGGGACGCTGTAATAGCTCTCATTTTACGTAGTAAGCCACATTTGCACAACAATTCCATTATAATACCAAGATAATCTTTAGAAGTAATTTTAAAAAGCAAATGTCTAAATGCTGAGTCTCAAGTAAAAGAAAACAATTTTCCTAAGCGAAATGTCTTCCATAAGAGATTTCAGTGGTCATTTGATTCTGTTTTAAAGATAATTTGACCTTATGATTCACCCATTTCTTAAATGCACATCTCAAATATAATTGTTTTCATTTGGAGTTGAAGTTTAAAAAAAAAAAAACAGTGAAATAACCTTTTGTGATTTGTTCTACTGCTTTGCAGTGCTTTTGTCTAACCACAGGGGACTCTCAGTATACAATTATTAGTATTAAAATTGATGTCTCCAGGAGTTCAAAATCAATTTTGTTTAAGAAATTATATACTGAAAATAACGGCAACTCCCAAGTCCTCTTTACACTGTTTTAAATATTCTTTGCAATACAGCTCTTTAATCTATGTCTACCCAGCCAGATCTCACAGTCTTGAAGAAAGGGATGATATTATCTTTACATAATGGAATAAAAATCAATAAGTGTTTATTGAATTTAATGAAATTAAATTTCTTTGACATCTTTAATCAATACTTTACTAGAGCTATAGGGGTAAATATAAATTTTATTGTAGCAATCATTCAGGAATTTCTATAAAGGCTAAAATACACAAAAGATTAAACAATCTATTGAAGCATGGTATTTGAAGGGCAGTCGTGTGTCATTCTGTACTAAGAAATTCCTCTACGCTATTCAGGATTTATCCTCTACACACAAGAGATTTTTACTCTTCCCTGGGTAGGAAGAGTAAAATTAGCATTCATGAAAACCTGCGTTGCCAGGAATCAAGCCAAGGACTGTACATAGAACAGCACTTCAAAAAGTTTGTGGAAATTTTGAATTCCAAGATGAGTTTATCTGGGCTCAAAACATTTTTAAATGTACATGTAGTTTTTTCATCATCCACATTCTCCATGAACTTTTTGCGGATCCCCTACATATTTCTCAAGATTTACAATTTTGGAGATGAATAATCAGCAGATTAGCCATACATAGCATACTCTCCCCCTAACGATAAGGGGCAGATGATTTGTTTTAAAAATAGACCCATTTGTTGAAAAATAATTGTGGAGTACCTGCAATGTACCAGTCACTGTGCTAAGCCGCTGAGTACATTGAGCGAGCTGTGGACAAGACTCGGGAGCTCCTGCTGACTGGAAACACACATGTGGCAAGAAAGGAAGGCTGTGCTCACATAACCAAGTGGGTACAATGTTAGCGGAGCTGGTAAGTTGAAGAGATAAAAGACAAGATTCAATAATTAGTAAGCAAGCTTGCCTGCAAAGTAATGCTGAATTTTTCAAATTATTTGGACTTTTTGAGCCAAAGTACAGACCTTTATTTTATTTTTATTATACTCACATAGTAATTCCATAATTTTAAATAGTTTTCTGTAGACTAAACTTTTTGATTCCTGATATTTGTATTTATTTTTTTTATTTGAAAGGCAGAGAGAGAGAAAGAGAGATCAATAGACAGTTCTTCCATCCTTGGTTCACTACCCCAATGACAATAACAGCCAGGGCTGTGCCAGACTGAAGCCAGTAGCCACAAACTCAATCCTGGTCTCCAAAATGGTTGGCAGAGACCCAAGAAGTTGAGCCATCACCTGTCACCTCCCAAGGTGCACGTTACCATAAAGCTGGCATCAGGAATAGAGCTGGGAATTGAATTCAAGTGCCAGTATAAGACGTGGGAGTCCCGACAAGCATCTCTAACTGCTGCACCAAATGCGAAACCCTTTGATATTTTCATTCTCTGAGAAGTCTCTAGCCTTACAAACCATGCCACTCACGACTCTCAGAGCCAAGACAAATCACATGCAGCTTTTCCAGGGTTCTTGAGAAGTTTTGAAAGCTACCTCAGCCCTCTGTCTAAGAAAAGTTGACTTCTGTTCTCAATCAACTCACTGACCTTTGTCCCATGTGATCCTGACGTGCTGTCTTCTCTTAGAAGCTACGCGTCTGCTCTTGTATTTCTTACAATGGAACCATTTGGTTATCTGCGCTCTTCTTCTTCAAAATAATAACTACCATTCAATAAATGCCTTTTATTTTTTAAAATATTTATTTATTGAAAGTCAGAGTTACCCAGAGAGAGAAGGAGAGGCAGAGAAAGAGAGTTCTTCCATCCGTTGGTTCACTCCCCAGATGGCCACAACAGCCGGAGCTGCACCAATCCAAAGCCAAGAGTCAGGAGCTTCCTCCGGGTCTCCCACACAGGTGCAGGTGCCCAAGGCCTTAGGCCATCTTCTACTGCTTTCCCAGGCCATAGCAGAGAGCTGGATTGGAAGTTGAAAAGCCGGGTCTCGAATCGCATCAGCGCCCATATGGGATGCGGGCACCGCCGGCGGAGGCTTTACCCGCTATGCCACAGCGCTGGGCCCCAATAAATGCCTTTTAAATGCAAAACACTATTCTAAATACATTTCTTTACAATTCTATCTCATGTTATTCTCCAAATGACATATAAGAGAAACTATTGCAGCTATGAGCATTTTACAAACTAGGAAAGTGAAGTACAGAGAAGTTATGCCCCCATGACCACACAATTAGGGTGTGAGGAAGCCGGGATCTTCAGAAGGCATTTCAGTGGTATTGCTGTTAACGCCATGTTTCCAAGAGTTTTATAACACTGGAGCCAACTTGCATTTAGAAATGGATGTTTGTGGTATCAAAGCTCTTCTTCCTACACCATTTTTAAATGTCTCCCTAAAGTCCAGAATATGTGTTCATTACACTTGCTGTGAATTCTAGGTTAATAGAACTTCCTGGGTTTCCAGATACCACATTTCCAAGTCATTTTTGTTTTTCAATTGAAGGGAGAATTATTGAGTAGAAAGTGCATTGACTGTGTTGTCACTCAGGGCAGCACCGAATCTAGCTCCTCTCTTTACAAGCTGTGTCACTTTGGGCAATTGGTTTAATTTCATTTAGACCTGGTTACTTTATCTTCCTTTGAGAAGAATATCCGTATTGCTCAGTTGCTACGCAGATCAACTTATTACAAGTAAGACAGTTTGCCATGTGCTTTGCTCCAACAATGTTGAATTTTAAAAATTTGTAATTAAGATTCATCTGACAATTCTTTTCATTGTTCATTTACAGTTTGGGAGAAGGGGCCAGCATTGCAGCATAGCAGGTAAGGCCGTTGCCTGTGCTAGAATCCCATACGGGAGCTGGTTCTTGTACTAGCTGCTCTACTTCCTACCCAGTTCTCTGTTAATGGCTTGAGAGAATGGCCCAACTGCTTGAGCTCTGGCCCCCAAAGTGATAGATCTGGATGAAGCTCCTAGCTGCTGGCTTGGGCCTGGCTTGGCCCTGTTCGTTGCAGCCACTTCTGGAGTGAAACAGCAGATGGAAGAGCTCTCTCTTGGTGTATATGTCTCTCCCTCTCTCTGTAACTCTGACTTTCAAATAAATAAATAAATCTTTTAAAAAATGAAGTTTGAGAGAGTAGCTTCCCAAAATTTTGCTCAAATTGTATCAGGTATTCTGTGTTCAGTTTCATAACTAACCATTGTCTGAATAGAGTCTGCCACCCAGTCATTCATCATTTCTCACTCATTTATTTATTTCAGTTTAATTTTTTTAAGAAAGCTTTTATTTAATGAATACAGACTTCATAGTAATAGCTTTAGGAATATAGTGGTACTTCCCATCCTCACTCCTGTCCCACCTCCTACATCCTCTCCCATTCCATTCTTCATTAAGATTCATTTTTAATTAACTTTATATACAGAAGACCAACTCTTTACTAAGTAAGATTTCAGCAATTTGCACCCACACACACACAAACACACAAAGTATAAAGTACTGTTTGAAAACATGTTTTACAGTTACTTCTCACAGTACAACTCACTAAGGACAGAGGTCCTACATGAGGAGCAGGAGCACATGAATTCTGCTGTTGACTTAACAATCAGCACTCTTATTTATGACATCAGTGACCACCTAAGGCTATTGACCTGAGCTTCCAAGGCTATGGAAGCCTTTTGAGTTCACAACTCCATCAATACTTAGAGAAGACCATAAACGAAGTAGAAGTCCTCTCCTCCTTTCAGAGAAAAATACACCCTTCTTTGATGGCCCCTTCTTTCCACTGAGGTCTCACTCACAGAGAGCCTTCATGTAGAACATTTTTTACTACAGAGTCCTTGCTCTCCATGCCTGACATGCTCTCATGGGCTTTTCAGCCAGAGAGGGTGGAGCTGAACAGTTCAGCACACAGCCCCACAGACTTACCCCTAAGGGTAAAACTAAAAACTTGCCATGGGACTCCAAATCCCATTAAGCTGGTGGTAATAATGCCATCGTGTGTGTTAAAGTGATCATATTAAATGTGTAATTGATCATATAGTTAGGATTAAGTGTCAAGGAGATCACATGAATAAGACCAAGTGTCTGGTAATAACAATAGATATAATTAAAAAGGAGAGAATGTTCCAACATGGGAAGCCGGCCACACAGCAGACTCATAGAATGACAAATGCCCTAAACTACGCTCTGACCTCAGAAGCAGCCCTCATTTATTTGTTAAGCAAGGCAGCAAGCAAGCATTATAACAGAATTATTATGCCAGGCTCTATGATAAACAATATTCAGAAATATGGAAGAGATGGCTCCCACAGTCCAAATGGTCACACTCATATGTATTGATGGAGGCACAAGTAAAATCAGCAAAGGACTAAGATTACGTGAAAATCTATATTGAGAGAGCATTCTCTCTCTGTCTCTGTCTCTCTCTCTCTTCCTCTTCGTCTCTCCCTCTCCCTCTCTCCCTATTGGTGATCTGTGTTCAACAATCCCCTCCTTGTGGTTTCAGCTGTGAAGTTAGCAAGTCTACCTAAATTTCCTTCTAAGCTTTATTTTGGCTCTGAAATTCTATGTTTCTATAATGGTGTAGTGGTTGCTCTTCTCTATTTTAATTCTTATTTAAATTCCACAGACAGTATTTCCACTCTAAACTTTATAGAATTTACTGGAAATAGAATGCCTACTTTGCAACTAGTATCATTTAATACATTTCTACTAGGTCAGTCTTGTACATAATATTATGTTTAAATCCAATACAGCATAAATGCTATCTACCTGAAAGATTTTTTCTTTTTTGTAAAAAAATAATGTTTGCCTATTTCTTTCAGTGATTTCTCAGGACCTTCTCCATACCATTTCCTTCTTTGATTATTATTATTGCTGTTTCTTAAAGTTCCCTATAATGTTATGTTGGCTTTTACTCTCCTGTCTCAAATTTTATTAAAGCAATACTTTCTGGTACATATTATTTTGTCCTGAATATATCCAACAGAAGACAAAGGATCTTCAAAATGTTCATGGGAAATACATATTATAAACAAAACTATGCATAGATTTCAAACCTTTTTTCCCCAGAATAAATTCATCTTATAATTTCACTCTCCATGAACTTTTTGAAGTATCTTCATACACAAGGAATTGTACTGCAGGGATCACAAACACACACGTGAAGACGCATTGCAACTTCAATCATGGCACCCCTGCATTGAACTTCTAGAAAGAGTTAAGGAAGAATATGCTGACACACTGTTGTCTGCAGATTCATATCGAGTAGGCAAAGTCAGAAACTTGATGACAAGCCACCACAGTCCAACACACCAAGGGCATAACATCCTTACAGCTCTCTAACACCCATGTTCTAACCTTTTCCTCCACTGCATTTATACCACATGTATTTATTTGCTTATCATCTGCTTATGAGCCTAGTATATAAGCCTCACAAGAAGAAGAAAGTTTGATTATGATTCCACTAGTAGGACCTTTCCCAAATCCTTTCTGGATGAAAGACATGAACTGGATAAGGTAATAAAATATGATGAGATTGAAATGCTTACATTAATATTATATAGTCTACAAAGTGTTACTTGTAATTAAGTGATTATTTTGACATTCTAGAGCAGGGGTTGGGAAACCTTTTATTCCCAAGTGCCATTTTGGACTTCTGTAACATCATTCAGGGGCCATACAAAATTATCAACTTAGAGGTTAGTCTGCTGTAGATTTGTTGAATTTCGAGTCTCTCCTAGTTACCTTGGCAGGGCCAAACAAATGATTCTGAGGGTTTATCCAGCCTGCAGGCCCACCACGCCTGTTCTAGAACAAAGCAGTTTTAAAATTGATGTATGATTTTAGAGTTGGAGTCAAGAGTCCAAATTTCTATGTTTTGCTGCAATTTGGAAAATGTTGACTCATCTTGACAAAATGGTTACTGCCATGAAACTTTATTGTGGTAGCCATAACATGCTGATAAAACTCCAGAACGAAGAGGGGCACACTACAAATTTCGTTCATTTTCAATCTATATTAACTATTGCACTCATGAAAACAATCTTATTTGGTGCTGTCCATGTGCTTGTCACCAAGAACACAGCTGCAAATGCAGAGAAGAATAAAGTATTATCACTGCTCCTTAATAGTTCCTGAAGAAACGGCATCAAAAAATGTGGAGTTGGAGCGGAAATGGAAAGACTGGTATCTAAATCCAGCAAAGAATCAGGCTCTGCATAGAGGTTAGAACAAGAGAGGAGAGGAAAATCAAGAAAAGCCTCCCATGGAGACCATCAATGAACTGCATTCTTAAAAACGCAAATCAGAGTTATGCAAGATGGTCAAACTGCTTTCGCACATCCCACTTGCTAGTGCACTCCCCAAATGTCCTTCATAGCCAGGGTCGGGTCAGATCAAAGAGTCCATGGCTCATTCCAGATTTTCCATGTGTGTGTCAAGGACCCAAGTACTAGAACCATTGCCAGAAAGCTGGATTGGGGATGCCAGATGTTGGAGCAGGCACTTCGATGCAAGATGTGGCTGACCCAAGCAGCAACTTAGCTGCTGAGCCAAAGACCCACTCTGTTGTGCTCTATTTCAGATATGAATGCAAAATTATGATTCTATTACTTACTTAATTACTTAATGCTACATTGGAAGCCACTGTTCCTTACAGGTAAAGCTTTCGTAATTTCTTACTGAGTCCAAATGCCAGAAAATGTCATCTAATCTCTTTACAATCATGTTTTTATACTAAATGCAAGCCTTTCCTTTAAACTTTTCTCAACATCACTACCAAAATCTCCCACGAAAGGCGTCCAATTCTCCTCCCTCACCTTTTTTCCTATTTTTAGGCTTTCCTTTTGCTTCCATAGATATAAGTGACTAAGATCTCACCTTGCGCAATTTTCCCAGCCTTATCTTTATAAATCTACTTAGATCTCAAGGCTTTCTGACTGGTTCTCACTAGTATGTAATCTATATGAAAGCAAGACTTTTACCTGTCTTGCTAATTGATACATCCCAAACTTAGAATAGCACCAGACATATATGGGAACCCAATAAATACCTGAGTAAATAAATTGCTCATTTTTAGCAAGGTTCTCATGTTTTTATGCTTTCTTCTTTCTGTCCTTTGTGTTAGATGGATGTACATTTCATTTCTCAATGATATAATGTAGGAAGGCTTGTTGAAAATCAGGATAGAAATATGTGCTCACTGCAAAAAGTATAAAAATGTGGATAATTTCACTCTACCAATATATAAGTATTGCTTACATTTATGTATGTGCCTTTACGTGTGCTTTGTTGCTTTTTTCTATGCACATAAACTAAATTTATATTAATTAAATCACAAATGTATAGATGGGATTATGATAGAATACATTTGGTAAAGACATAAAAGTTCAACTGGGAGAAAAGACAAATAGTTTTTCACATGCTAAGTGAGATTAGAAGAGATCAATCCTTGCCTTGTAATAATTTTTTAATATTAAACTTTGAATATTTTACCTGAGTTTCCTGAATTATAACCTCAGTAGTAATAACCTTAGGAATCACTCTGTGGATTTGAAAATTGATCTGAGAGGCTGTCTTAGGAAAGTTTTCTTAGTTCAGGTTGCTATAAAAAAATTACCATAGACTGGGGGACTTAACAGTTTCATTTTTCATAGCTCTGGAGGCTAGAAGTCTGGGCTTAGGATGCCAGTGTGGTTGGATTCTGGTGAAGGTCCTCTCCCAGATTGGAAATGCTAGCTTCTCCTTGGACCCTCAAGCTAGCTCTCCAGATTCTTCTCACAAGGTCACTAATTCATGGGGGCTCCACCTCATGACACGTGTCTTCCCTAAGGCTCCATTTCTAACACCAACACATAAAGGATTAGATTTCTTTCTTTCTTTCTTTCTTTCTTTCTTTCTTTCTTTCTTTCTTTCTTTCTTTCTTTCTTTCTTTTTTGACAGGTAGAGTTATAGACAGTGAGAGAGAGACAGAGAGAAAGGTCTTCCTTCCGTTGGTTCACTCCCCAATGGCCGCCACAGCCGGCGTTGCACTGATCCGAAGCCAGGAGCAAGGTGCTTCCTCCTGATCTCCCACGTGGGAGCAGGAGCCCAAGCACTTGGGCCATCCTCCACTGCCCTCCCGGGCCACAGCAGAGAGCTGGACTGGAAGAGGAGCAAATGGGACTAGAACTGGCGCCCATATGAGATGCCGGTGCTACAGGTGGAGGATTAACCCAGTGAGCCACAGTGCCGGCCCCAAGGATTAGATTTCAAAACATGAATCTGGGAGGCAGTGGGGGACACAGACACCCAGTCTCTGATGAAGGAAAAGCATGGACTAAATTCCGCATGCCCACTTAGGACGGTAGGGCTGGCAGAACAAACAGTGATGCTGCTTCCACTTCCTTTTCTTTTGGCTTGCTGTTACAGTTAAAAAGCCATCACATTGTTTACTCTTGGTTCAACATCATTGGAGTTGCTGCAGATTAACAAATTAGTGAATGTATAATTTTGACTGAAAATCCACAAGCCCAGTTAACCAAAGTTTTCAACATAATTTGTAAGAACTGAGTTTATGAATTTGCTAGAGTCTACCATTACCATTTTGCTATAAACTTGCCTAGTGAGCAGATACCTTGATATCTTTTTCCAATATATATGTTAATAAGAAATATATGGCCTTATTCTACTCTCATTTTGATCTTTACTTCTCAGTCTCAATGACACACTGCGTCTTAACAGTCGCTATTTTAGGTAAGGTGAAGTCCCAGAGCATGGGTTCAAGGGTGTAGCAAGCACATTTTCTGCACTCATCAAACATTTAACTTTCCTCCTCTCTTAATATTTACTATCTTCTTGAATAACTCACAGGTACCCAAAAGTTTCCAACAATGTCTTTCCCTGCCTATTTGGGTGAAAACACTCCTAGTTATCTTCAGAGTACAAGTGAAGCTTACTTGGTAATACCGCACTGCAATTGACTCCAAAGACCACAATCCAATGCTTAGTCCTCTAGTTTGTAGCCATAGGACGTTAAGCAAACAATTCAGTTTTCCTAAACCTGAGACTTGACAAACGAAAAAATTAGATGAGATCATCTCTGAGGTCCTTATGATTCTTATATTTTATAATCCTATTATAAATTGCTCCAAATTACAAAGATTCTTAGGGTTCTGTATAATTAAATTTATTTCATGTCTTCATTTTTGTTGATGTCCTTGTTTTTGTCTGAGAGTTTCTTTATAACCACCCTGATAGACATGAGTCCCTTCATTTGTCCTTTCAAGCTCCAAAATGTTTAGCAATTAAATTAATCAAAATGGCATAACTCATGACCTCTTTCATAGCAGAAATTTCAATGTGAAATTTGAACTAGAAAGTTATGCTGTGAAGGCTTCATAAAATTCAATTTTCCCTTTATAGCATTGTTTTTAATTTTGGAAGTTTGCTAATGGGTTGTACATTACCCATATCAACAGTTTAGAGCACCATTTAAAAGGAATCAGATGAAAGAAGTTTATACTGGCATTCGTGCTGCACACCCCCCGCCCCCATTCATGCTGGGCATACCAGCTGAGAAATGTGACTGAAGGTTCTTTGCATCAAAACTACAGCACGGAGAGAAGTGTGTGTACTCTCCATCCAGCTCAGGGTAGAATTGTCCACCAGGGAGAACCAGCATCCCAGTGTGACCATAGGCCATTCTATGCATTGTCTGTGTCAATGTGATTTGGCATTTTTAAAAATTCCTTGAGGACCACTGCTGTGGCACAGTAGGTTAAGATTCCATCTGTGGCGCTGGCATCCCGTATAGACACTGGTTCATGTCCCAGCTGCTCCTCTTCGGATCCATCTCTTTGCTTGTGGCCTAGGAGGGCAGTGGAAGATGCCCCAAGTCCTTTGGCCCCTGCACCCACGTGGGGGACCTAGAGGAAGCTCCTGGCTCCTGGCTTCGGAGCAGCCCAGTTCTGGCTGTTGCAGCCATTTGGAGAGTGAACCACTGGATAGAAGGCCTTTCTCTCTCTCTCTCTCTCTCTCTCTCTCTCTCTCTCTCTCTCTCTCAATCTGCCTCTCAAATGAATAAAAATAAGACATCTGCAAATAAATAGAAAGTCCTTGAGTCAACTTTTAAAAGGAACACTAAAATGGCATTTAATATGACATAGACCCAGGAAAATTAAAAACAACACAGTAAAGGTGTTTTAAAATTTTCACTGCCTCTGTTGAACAATCTAGTTTAAATAATCTAGTAAAGAGAAAAATCATAACAATTATATAATAAATACTTCTTAAGATGTTATTTATTTATTTAAAGGCAGGGTTATCGAGAGATGGGCAGAGGAGACAGGAGAGACAAAGAAAGAGAGAGAGAGTGAGCGAGAGCTTCCATCTGCTGGTTCGCTCCCCAAATAACTACAGCAGTCAGGGTTGGATCGGGCTGAAGCTAGTAACCAAGAACTCCATTTGAGTCTCCCATGTGGGTGATAGGGACCTAAACATTGGGTCAGTTCCCTGCTGCTTCCCCAAGTGCATTACCTGTAGGAGTGGAGGAGTCAGAACTCCAACTAGTGGTCATATGGAATGCCAGTATCCCAGGCACCAGCTTAACCCACTTTGCCACAGTGCCACCCCTATAATAAACATTTTAAGGCATTTTTAGAAATATTTTCATTAATTTATTTGAAAAGCAGAGTAAGAGAGGGAGAGAGAGAGAGAGAGAGAGAGAGGGAGAGAGAGAGAGAGAGAGAGAGAAAGAGAGAGAATCTTCCATCAGCTTGTTCAGTCCCCAAATGGCCACAATGATTGTGGCTGGGCCAGAACAGGGCCAGGAGCCACGAGCTTCTTCCAGGTCTCCCATGTGAGTACAGGACCCAAGCACTTAAGGCTCTTCCACTGAATTCCTAGGCACATTAGTAGGGAGCTGGATTGGAAGCAGACTAGCGAGAATCAAACCATCACCCTTATGGATGCCAGTGTCACAAGGAGCAACCTATCCATCCACTACACCATGATGCTGGACCCTATATATCCCATTTTAAATCTAATCTTAGTATTGTATTTAAGAAATATATGTTAACTTAGACCTTAAGAATAAAAATAATCAGCTGTGGTTTTAGAATTATTAATATTAATAAAAACATTACTTGAGGGCTTATTTTATCACCACAAATTGAAGAGTTTAAAGCCAATGCTAACTTAACATGGCCATATTATTTTAGTAGGCACTCTATGCGCTTCCTGTACTTGGACATCCCTTTTTTTCTCCAAATTGGGGAAGTTTTCTTTAATTATTTTACTAAATACTAGTAATACTAGTCCATTCTCTATTTCCACACCTTCAGGAACTCATAAGACTTGAACGTTGGGTCATTTGATAATATCCCATAAATCTCCAATACTGTTTTTAAGTTTTCTACTTTCTTTTTTTTTTTTTTTATGGGTCTGGCTGAAAGATTTCCAAAGATTTGTCTTCTAGCCTGCATATTCATTTTTTTCTGCCTCACCAAGTCTTTCCACCACATTTATTTTTTCTATTGAATTCTTCATTTCTAATATTTCATTTTGATTTCTCTTTAAAACCTCAACTTCATGGGAAAAATTTTCATTCATGTCATGTAAGGTTTTCTTTAGTTCGTGGGTTTGCTTCGGATAGCTTTTTAGTAATCTTGTGATTAATCTTTTGAATTCCATTTCTGACATTTCATCAGTCTCTTCATGCTCACATTCTGTTATTGAAATGTGTTCCTTTGGTGGTGGTGGGGAATCATGATGTCTTCCTTATTCCTGTTTTTTTAATTTCTGTATTTATTTTAAGCATTTGTGGAGTTACTTGCTGGTTTTTTTCCTCTGATGGCTTTTGTCTTGAACTATGCCTCTGTGACTTAGTGGAATATCTGCACTTTCAGTGAATACCAAGAGGTAACTGCTGGGTGTGGCCAGAGAGCTATGGTCAGTGCTCCAGGGTGGGGTGAGTATCCAGGGTAACACCTATGTTGGGCGTGTAGATCTCCTCTTGTTAACAGACTGGGAAGAATGACCTGTTGGTGTGATCACCCCTTCACCTTCTCTCCTCCAAGCTGAGCAATGCCTGGGTGTAGGCCTCCAGCAGGTTCAACACTCACCTGCACTGCCATATGAATCACACAAATGATCTGTGCTGTCCTCACTGTGAGCTCAATTCCCACTGCAGTGACCCACCCCAGGCAACCAAGGAGCTCCAAGGGTGTGGAGCCACACCCAGTGATTGCCCAGAGACCCAGCTGCACGCTGCACCCTCTCGTGCAGCCACTGCATCCCCACAGCGTCAACACAAGGCTCGCACAGTTGCTGGGTGCAGAGGTTCGGTTCTGCCTTGCCAGCCTGCCTGGTCCACAGAAAGGCAGATCTGCTCTATCACCATGGGTTGCTGCAGTCTGGCGTCACCTCCATCTCCAGGCTGCCTCCCGCTCTGGCTCTCGGCTGCTGCAGTCACCTGTTGGTTTAGTGTTTGTGCTGCACTTTGACACAGCTCCACAATGTTCCCCTTCCTTTTCTTATAATTTTTAGTACAATTTTCTCTCTATTTTTTCTTGAGAGTGTATGCTTTTTTTTTTAACTATTTATCCCTAGCCTAGCACAGTATGTCATTCCCTATTTTGCCATCTTGAAATCCCTTCACTTACTGGCCATGTTATTTCTGACCTGAACTTTAACTGAGTCATATGACCTGTTTCAAGACACATACAATTAATTCATTGCAAGAAACTTTGAAACTTCTGCTTACTAAGATTCTCTGGGAGCCAGCATTATTGCACAGCAGGTCATCTGCTTTTTCAATGACAGCATTCCACATCAGAGCGCCAGTTGGAGATCCGAGCTACTCTGCTTCTAGTCCAACTCCCTGCTGATGCATCTGGGAAGGCAGTGGGTGATGGCCCAAGTAGTTGGGTGCGTAGCATCCATTTGGGGGACCCAGATGTAGCTCCTGGCTCTTGATTTAGGCCTGGATCAGCCTCAGACATGACACCCACCTGGGAGAATGAACCAGAGGATGGAAGAGAGAGAGAGAGAGAGAAAGAGAGAGAGAGAGAGAGAGAGAGAGAGAGAGAGAGAGGTCTTCCATCTGCTGGTTCACTCCCCAAATGGCCTCAACAGCCGGAGCTGCACCGATCCGAAGCCAGGAGCCAGGAGCTTCTTCTAGGTCTCCCACATGGGTGCAGGGGCCCAAGGACCTGGGCTATCTTCTACTGCTTTCCCAGGACATAGCAGAGAGCTGGATCAGAATTGGAGTAGCCGAGACTTGAACTGGTGCCCATATGGGATGTGGACACTGTAGGCGGCAGCTTTACCCACTACGCCACAGTGCCAGCCCCATCAACCATGTAGTTTAACTTTCCAGAACTATTTCAGGTTTTTGTCTGGTTTCATTCTCCCTTCCTTCCTTCCTTCCTTTCTTCCTTCCTTCCTTCCTTCCTTCCTTCCTTCCTTCCTTCCTTCCTTCCTTCTCCCCTAGCTGCCTCCCTCCCTTTCTTCCTTTCTCTCTCCCTTTCTCTCTTCCACTTTCAACTGCATAATAAAATCTGGATTAGTGCCTCAGTAAGGCTTCAACATTAGATTTTATGAAATTGCTGAACTATTATCCTTTGTATGCAACAGCCTTTACAACTCTCACCAATATCTACTGCACTATTTTCTATAGTTCTGTGTCAGATAAAGGAAGGTTAAGGCTTTGACAGCTTGGGACCTTATTTACCAAGATTCTTGTAACAGAAATTGGAAAGGATTTAATTCTTTCACTGCTCTTTCTCAGAATTCTGGAAGAACGTAAAAGTCTGGTGTTTAGTACCTCTCCCTGTCCTGTTCCTCTGTTAGTTAATGGGATGCAAAGAGCCACCAAGAGCCACCAGGTGTCAGCTTTGGTGACTAGCAGTCATTTATTCTCAACCAGGTGAAACCTCCCTACAGAAAGGACTGGGTTTTCACCCAGTCAGCTCATAACCTCCAAACTTACTCTTTGTGTTCAGCCATGCAGTCTGCCTGAGAGGCAGCATGAGCAGCCTGGTTCTTAGCCGTAGGAAACAGTGGGTTGCTTCCAAGGGGATGAAAAGGAAAGGACTTCCTTAAAATGCAGCATTTATACTTACCTTGTGCTCTTTGTGCCACTCAACACCTACACATTATGCTCCAAGTTTTGTCCTTCTATGGCGGACAAAAATCAGGGAGCTTTCTTTCTTATTTGTTGGAGGAATAATTTGATGAGCAGTGAACACTAGAGGGGGAGCTTACCCGTTCAGGAGAGCGAGAGCTTCACACCCTCTGGGAGAGGATCAGAATGATGCTGGAGCTGCTGACTTAAACAGGCAAGCTAAGACGTGGTCAGCCAGGGCTCACAGGTCAAAGGTCAACAACGGTAGGCAGCCAATTTATTGTCATTTTCCAAAAAGGCAAGAAATCATAGTGGAACCGAGAAGTTCAGCTGCTGCTCCTGCCAGGATGGGGAACATTTTTCAGGCCTCTCTGGAGGCAGTTTTCACATGAGGAGTAGGATTACAGACGCCTTTTTTTTTCCTTTTCTAGGACTCTGTCATTTAAATGTCTAAGGAATGATAGAATGAATTATCATAAAATTTTGACAAATTTGATGGCTCAAGCAAGAAGAGGAAATAGACATCCTGATGATTAGCTTCTAAGCAGACATGACATTTAAAATGAGTTTACATGGTACTTAGACCTTGGCTTTTTACTTCTTAATTTAAAAACACTGGGACCCTTTTCTATTGAAGAGAAATTACTTATTTCAGTTTCTCTTCTTTTCCATTCAATGATTATAAACCCCATTTTACCTATTTTACTCTTCCAGCTCTTGCAACTGTGATATAACTGTTTTTAACAATTGGCCTAAAATTTAGAAAATTTTAAATATACCCTAAAAACCAAATTTATATCATTAAATAAAAGTTAAAAAAAGCAGTAGAATAGTTAAATATAAATATTTAGAGAATATTGGTAGAAAAAATGTTAAGCTGTTCTTCCATATATAGTTTACTTTTTCTGTAGCATCTTACAACAAGGTAGATAAGCTATGTTGACAAAAGAACAAAATGCATTTTCCAAGCAGGAAAAAATAATAAGAACAGATTAACGAAAAAAATGAAATTGATTTTCTCTGGTACCACCCACTCCCCCTTCTCCAGCCAAATATCAAGTTCTCTTTGCAATAAATGATTTCCTCAATCCTAGGACTCATGTTTATTATGATGTTCATATTATTTACTGCAGAGTTTTAGTTATATTTAAAAATATAATTTAATGACAATTAGCCTGACTTTTGCAAGCTTCTTGAACTTCTGGTTTATTCATGGCATTTTTAAACAATGGGTCTAGGAACACCACTTAAACACTGGTATCTGTGTTTTCCCAGATCTGTGGTAACTAAATTGAGTACCAAAGATTTAATGTACAGGAGTGAAATCCGCATTTTGAGATCCAATGATTGCTTACAGGTCTCGTCTCTTCTGTTGAGGAACAGTGTTTTTTTCTTTCTTACTACTTGTTGAACTCTTTATTTAGTGCAGGGTTAATCTTATGAGTATAAAGTAAACTAAAAGTAGATCATTGTAAAAAAAATTGAGAGGGAATAAGAAAGAAAGTAGGAGGAAGGGAGTATGGAGAGGAGGGAGAGGAGGGTGGGAATTAACAGTATGTTCCTAAATTTGTATTTATAAATTACATGAAATTTGGTTACTTTAAATAAAAAGCTGATATTTCCATTAAAAAAAAAGAGAGAAATAAAAAGGTCAAGGCATTTTCAAGAATGATTTCAATTTTGTCAGTTCTGACAACTGAAATGAAGAGAGGAACTTTGTGCCTGGTGTGGTAACCAATCAACTCTGACTTTTCCTAAAATTACTTTATTTATACAGGCTAGAGAAAATAGATTAATGAGGTTTTTTTTTTTTTTTTTTCCTAGCAGCACATGAACTTGTGGATTTCTCTTTCCTTTCCAGGGGATTTCCTAGAACTGTGGTGAGTAGATATTTAAAATTCCCCTCTGGTCCCAGTACTGCTTTCCTCCAATTTGTTGATTATTTTCCTCCACAGATGTAGAGAGCAATACTCACTTTAAGAGCTTATATTTATGTAAATAAAGAATAAGGAACAGGAGCTGGAGTAAAATACATGAACTCTGAGTTGGAGGATGGGAGCCAACCAATGAGTTCCTCACCTTGAGGCTGCAGCTCTGGCCCTTTAAGGCATCTTCTATGTTCTGTCTGTAGAGGTCAGAGTGTCAATGTGTGGGTGACAAAGTTGTGAGGACAGCACTGGAGCTCAGAGCGTGCAGTGTGGAAGCTAAAGGAACTGAAGAGGAGAATGAGCTGGGCAAGTCAATGTGTGCTTCAGGAATAGACCCATTTATTCACTCAAGAGAAAGGTCTGGCTGATCATTTGTGATCCCAGCATAGAAGAAAATGTTGTGTGCCAGAAAATTAATTAACTATAGTGCAGCATTTAAATTCCTTGATCAGGTCAAAAACAAGAAGATAACGAGAAATAGAACTGAGCTTGTAAGTAAATGTAATAAACTTGGAAATTATATGCAATTTGAAGCAGACTTGCCTCAACTCCTTCAAACTGTCTGGTGCTTGAAATCTTTCTGATAAAATTAATTTTCCAACATTTTCTTCATTTATATTTCAAGTAGCTTATTCTCTGAATACCTAGATGTTTCTTTAATTTTAAAAATTAAATTGGCCTGAGTTTAGGTATTTCTCTAATTAGGACGGTATGTTTAATAATATAAGCTGATGTATTCATTTTAATTTTCACTTCTTCCAATTTATTTTAAGAATTTGACAATAATTAAAATATAAAGGGTAACATTTTAGCTATTCATATTAATTTTACAAATTTCATTTATTATATTAAATATGTCCCTCTTATGAACTTTATTGTGCCAAACTGCAGAGCTGAAAATATTGTTATCAAATTATTATTGAAATATCTAGATATCATTTCAGAGACATAAATTCAGTGTAGGAGGCTGGCGCTGTGGTGCAGCGGGTTAAAGCCCTGGCCCTCAGTGGCAGCATCACACAAGGGTCCTGGTTCTAGTGCCAGCTTCTCCACTTCTTATCCAGCTCTCTGCTATGGCCCGGGAAAGCAGTAGAAGATGGCCCAAGTCCTTGGGCCCCTGCACCGATGTGGGAGACCCTGAAGAGACTCCTGGCTCCCGGCTTTGGATTAGCTCAGCTCAGTTCTGACCATTGCAGCTATTTGGGGAGTGAACCAAAATATGGAAGACCTCTCTCTCTGGCTCTACCTCTCTCTGCAACTCCGTCTTTCAAATAAATAAAATAAATCTTTTTTTAAAAAAAATGGAGTCTGGGACCTGAAAGTATGAAAAGGAAAAGAAAATCATAACACTTGATCTGAAAAATAACTTAACAGAAAATTAGCTGAATAAGTCCTATGTTCACTTGACAATGGAAAAATAATAAACTTTCTTGAACTTTTAAAAAATTTATTTACAAGTATGCAACAATGTAAATGTCAGTACTTACTACCAATACAGAATGGAAATCCTTGTCAACATTTTTCCTTCAAGGTTTCTGTGGTTATCATATCCAAGCATTTCCTGGAAATGGACTGCTGTCTTTCTCTGTGGCCTGTTGTTGATAGAGTTTCCTTTGAAATATAGGTAAGGTGAGAGAGAGAGAGAAAGTGTTGGTGGGGGGAGAGAATCTAGTGATAAAGCAAAAAATAATAAAAAATGATTGCTGAAGATTTGAAGTCAAATAATAAATTTGCTCTTAAGTACTTTATTTAATCAAAGCCAGTTTTCTATATAGGAAATAAGACTGACAATATGGGAAGATGTATTCTTTAATATTGAATTGTTCTCAAGTATGTCAATACTTATTTGTTCTTTTATCAAATCAGTTATAGGTACCAAGCACATATAGTTAAGTCTGGCTTGTTCTTGTGAACAAAGAGGGAACTATGTAACTTTATGAAGCTTGGCTATAGTAGAGGTTCAGGCAAATAAATAGCTAAGATAAAACAAGAGCAGATTACTATTGCACAGAGGAGGGACCCCTTACCAGATACTACTCATGTAGGAAGGTGATTGGGGGAAGTGATAAAACTGGCCTGAACAGAAGACAAAGATTGGAGGAAGAAGAGCTTGAATAGAAAGAATGGTTAAGGAAAATGGAAGGAGAGGCTGCAATGGAACTCAGAAGCAGTGGAGTGAGCCACAGATCAGCAAGGGCCATGACATAAAGGATGTTGTTATCCATGATATGAGTTTGAATTTATCTGTGTGTAATGGAGATCTAGCAAATGATTTTAAGCAGATCAAAACAGATTTACATTCTAGAGACCTTATTTTCACAACCATTTGGAGAATACATTGATGAGGGACAAACCTGGAGGCAAGGTGTTCATGTAGGAGAAATGGCCTAAACTAATCCAATAGCAGTGATTAGCTAGGGAAGCAGCTTCACTGATGGCTATTTAGAAAACAGAATGGATAGAGTTCAGTCTCAGATTGGATGTAATAGGAAACGGAAAAGGCTTCCTTGGGAATATAATCGACACATTAATCAAACCAAATTATTTCAATATAACATTTAATTCTTTTACCTGTGCCAACCCTCTGCTTACACAAATATAGGAAAATGGTACACACAAGGAAGAACATGGCATTAACAAAAATTTACCCATCAAATAATTTCCATAATCTTTAACACCATAATCATTCTTTTGGTACAAATTCAATTTTGCTCATTTCACTAACAGCATGCTTCTTTCTTAATCATGTTATTTTTACTGATTTTTTTCAAACTTAAGGAAAATCACAATATTTTATATAAAATTATGTAAAACAAAAATTTAAAGAAAGAAGAAAAAGTATGGTCTACTTAGTATCATAAACATTTGCCAACTGATGAATTGTAGAGAAAATACTCAATAACTTACAATCTTTTTAACAGTTTCAAACAAAAAAGTATGAAAATATTTAGAAATTTGTGTTGATGTAATGATTTATGTAAATATGCATAAAACCTTTTAGTTCAGTTCTATTTGTTTATGGACTCATTCAATAAACTAAAATTTTATGAGATACATACAAACCAATAAATTTTGTTACATAAAATTGTAAAAGTTGAGAGGATTGGACAATTTACAAGATTCTCTCATTCCAAGTTGATCGTTGGTAAACATTGTTGCAGAGAGAAAGAGACCGAGAGAGACAGAAACACACACAGAGAATTTAGTTTGCTGCAAATAGTCTACCTGAATTCTGAAAAACTAACACTTAGGGAAAGGGGTAGGAATATCCTAAAAACAGGTATGGATTTGCCTAAAACATTTGATCCTAGAATTTATGGTTCTGAAAGCAGTATATCTTTGGTTCTTTCAGAAGAAAATCAGGCACTGGATTCTCTGAGCTAGTGGTTTCTTTAGTTTCATAATAAACATTCCAAGTGATTTAGGGGGAAAGTAGAACAAAGTGAGGGGTTGAACATACGGCAAGATGAGCAATGTGGAATTTTATGAGTTTCCTGCTCTTGATTTGAATGTCAAGATACTTTACTCATTAAGACAATATTTTCAGGTTCCTGAAGTCAGAGCGAAATTTGTACCCTTTGAGCCAGTTGAGTTAATATACTTCTATTAAGAGACAAAAAAAATATTTAGGAGAAATGTGCATCATGGACTTGCCAACTTATAACATTTCCTCAAGACTCAAATAGGGCTATGTTAGATAGAAATCAAGCTAAATATTCAGCTACTAAGAAATCTATAAAACATGGGGACAAATATCTTTAGAGTGGTGGATAGAAACAAAGTTGGCCATGGAGAAGCTATTCAAAATACATTAAGTAAAATTTGTCTCATGGAAGAATTATCATTCTAACATAAATTAAGGCAACACCTACAAAACTTAAAAAAAGTTCTCTGTAGGTATCATATATCCAGTTTTTCCCAGTATACTTCACATCATGTCTGTTTCTTAGCCTCATTAATAATGTGACTTTTCATTTTTCAACATTCTAAACTCGGGTGATAAGATACACGGTTGCCTTACTAGTAGGATTTTAGGACCATAGATGCTTGGACAGTGTTAACATAGAAGGAAATCGTGTTTCAGACATGTTGAGAAAGGGACATGGAGTTTGTTGTGAAACAGTGGCAAGATGCATTTCAATATTCGGCTGCTTCTAAGAAATGGTAGTAACAAACACAGGAATACTGCACACTAGAGAAAAATGAAGGCTGGCACTGTGGCACAGCAAGTTAAGCCACCACCTGGGGTGCCCAGCCCGATGAAGACCCAGCTGGGGTTCTGGGCTCCTGACTCTGGCCTGGCCCAACCCTGGCTCTTGCCATAGTTTGGAAAGTGAACCAGTGAATGGAAGATCTTTGTCTCTGGGTCTCTCAGTCTCTCTTTTTCTCTCTCTCTCTCTCTGTTATCCTGCCTTTCAGGCAAAATAAAATACACTTTAAAAAGGAAAGTGATATGAAAATTGTGTAAACAGTGCTCTGAGTGGCCATGCTTTTTCTAATGATTTTCATGATTGCTTTTTTTTTTTTTTTTCACATAAGATCTAAACATATCACTCTGGATAGAGAGTATTGGGGATTTTTTGTAACTCTCACACAGGGTAAGAATAATGTTTGCTCATACCACACTGTCTATTGTCATTCAGCACAAAATTTTAAACTTCAGAATATCACCATGCACTAGTAACCCATTGGGAGGTGCTATTTGCATTATTCTTTGCTCATCCACATGCGCTCACTTGGTTAAATGGTGAAAATTAAGAAACAAGTTTTACAAACCTAGAAAATCTTAGTTGAAATTGATAGAGAAAGGAATGAAGGTTCTCAGCGAAAGACCCTGTAAAATCCGTGGCTTGCAATGTGTTAAATGTGTTTATTTGCACTTTCAAAGTTCAGATTTCCTCATACATTTTCATACTGATGGAGATAAAATGCTAAAGTCTTAAATCCCTCTATGCCATGCTGAGTTGCTAAGGGCTGTTGAGTTTTTGTTATTTCTCCTCTCGAGTTAGCTCTGATTACGCCTGCTGAGTGAAAAATTTGTATTTGCCGACAGAAATAGGAACCACCCCACGTGTGCTTGCACGCAGCAAATGCTCCAATACATCACAAAGATTTGCTCAACCCACCTTCAGAGGCCAAATCGAGCATGTTATTTTCTGTTTAGATCTGATTCTGGAGCCTATCAGTCAGGAGTGTTTTCCAATCTCTGATTAAAGCAAGGCTTACAAAGCTGGAAGTGTTCACACACAGTCTCATTAGAGTGCTGGATAGAGTGACCCAGGCCTTCTAGCACAAAGCTCTGAGTGAACTTCAAATATGAGAGTGCATCAATCAAATCCAAGCAAGGCTTTTATGTCATTTTTCTACTTTGCCTTTAAAGTCCTATAGGAATGCCCTTTCCAGCTGTACAGCCGAAATGCATTCAATAGAAACAAAAAAGCAAAGACCCCCCCCAACCCCTTGCCCCCTCCAAATGGGTATGATTTTACCTCCCCCCACCAAGCATTAGAGGGCCCTCTGTGTGTTTTAAATTATTTAGCATGTTCAACAATGCAATGGAGGATATATTCGCATCACTCAATGGCTCTGTATTAATTATTAGTGCCCATTCAAAAGGGAAACCAATAAGGTCAAAGGCAATGAGATTGCATATTGTATGTTTTAAATAGGCATTGCAGAGAGATTGGGAAAACATAAAGCAAGGCTCATGGATCTTTTTCATGCTCCGCCTCTAACCCTCACTCTCAACTTCGATTCTTGTTGTTTTGTGTTGGCTTATACCATTAAGAAAACAAACAAACAAACAAAAAAAGTGAACGAATAAAATGATAAAAGAGCACCAAGATTTTTGGCAAGAAAGATGAGAAGGTCTAAGTCTGAGAAAGAGGAGTCAGGCATTTAGTCACTGTTTGTTCCATACGCTGCTCAGGGCACTGGAGTCATTTTCAAAAAATACATCTTTAAAAGATAAGCATAAAGCAAAACAATATAAATTTGCTCACTAATAACATTAGAGGAAATTGCATGGGTGCAGTTAGCAGTGATTATTAAATTTGGGTATTTTTATTTCGAAAATCGGGCCAAAAAGCATTATAATACCACTAACATCAGTATGAATTAAATAAAATGAGCTTCCGAATCTTGGAAAACAACATAATTTAAAAGAAGAAAATAAATCCTTACTATAGAATAGATAAAGTATCCTGAGTGCCACACTTCTTGTTAAACATGTGAATAATTCAACTATGCAAGATAACCTGTGTTGATCCAATTAGGAAAGCAATATGTGAAAAATACAGTGTACACTGCAATATTGGGTAGATATATTGTTACTACAAGGGAATTCCTTATGTGAGTACATACGTTCCCATTTCTAGCATTTCCAGGCAAATACTAACCACATATAGCACTTCACCCACTCAAATATGTCGCAGCATGTAAATGAGTGTTTGGATTGAGAGTAATATATATATATATATATATTATTTTATATTTATATTTGCATGTGTTTCTTTACAGATTTCAGTTTGGAAGAATTATGAGGATTTATAAACAAGTACTAGAGCATTATGTTACTTGGTAGTGCCCCACCTGGGCTTCCCCTGTAGTGTTTGATAGAGCATCTGTAGAAACTGCTTTTTTTTTTTTAAAGCTAATAATTTTATTTCCTAAAACAATATGCTACCTGATTTTTAAAAGTTTTGTTCATTTCAGCACTTTTCCCCTCTGGAGCTGGTGTTCATCTTTGGTCCAAGGCAGGCCCGACTTTTCCCTTTGTAGGTTTATGAACTGAAATCATGAAATCATGCTTCACCTTTCTCAGCTTTGTGGGCATATTAGACTACACCTGTGTAACAATAAGTGTTAAGAGTACAGGTAATAATTTAAGTTGATCACGGCAGCATTTTATGTATTTTAACATAGCTTCCCAAGCAAAATATCTTCAAAGATATTATCAAAACTATTCCAAAGATAGTTGTTTTTTTGTTTTTGTTTTTGTTTTTGTTTTTGTTTTTTTAGAAAATTCAACTTTTTTTTTGGCTGGGAAAACTGGATTTCCACGTGCAGAAGCATGAAGCAAGACCCCCACCCCACACCTTTTTTTTTATTAAACTTTTATTTAATGAATATAAATTTCCAAAGTACAGCTTATGGATTACAATGGATTCCCCCCTCCCATAACTTCCCACCCACCCGCAACCCTCCCATTTCCCGCTCCCTCTCCCCTTCCATTCACATCAAGATTCAAGAAAATTCAACTTTCTAAGAACCAAACACAGAGTACAAAGTGAGCATGAACCAATCCTTTTTCTTCGGAGTATCCTTGCCTTGATTTAAGCTGCTGAAGTTATGTCAACACAGGACCAAAAATCTTATTAAAATATAAATAACAGCAAAAACAAAAAGACATTATGAAATCAGTTTGTCATTTGCCTGTATCTTATTTAGGGAAGAATTGTCAGATGATAACCTACATTTTCACAATTCATCTCAATACTTGTCCTCTGAAGAAGCAAATACAAACTGAAAGAAATGGACCTCCCAAACAGTGAAGACAAAAAAATCCAGCATTTTATAGGCAATATGGATCATAATTTAAGGTGATAGGGTCTGATTCCAACATAAATGTGCTGTGTAACTTGGGACACTTTTTCTACATGTCTAATTGCCTGTTTCCTTTATCTTCAAATGATTTCATAACGGTTTTTACCATATAGAGCTCTTAGGAAGATGAAATGAGTTTGCATTTGTCAGTGCATAAAACAGTGCCTGGCGTGTAACAATTGTTCACAAAATGGTAGCTATTGTAATGTTAATTTTGATAACAACAGTTGTTTTGCTAGAAATATAGGTAGCATTAATTAGTTCAGTAAATATAAAAGAATTAATCTTTTTTGAAAAATAAAATACACATTTTTATGTAAAATAAAAATTTCACCCAAGTAGACTTATCCTAAAGATAGTGTAAGATATATACCCTTTAAGAGCAACCAGGAGGACAATGCTTCAGGTATAAATTTCATTTTCTGAATTTTTCAAATTGAAAACTTGAGTACAGTTTGTCAATTCTGAGTCTTGTAAATACCTTAGAGCTATTTATTTCTTTTTCTGCCATGATGGTCATTATATAATAAGTTTCATATGTTTTAAGTAGTATCTCTGTAGATATGTCTACATTTACAAAATCATATAAATTATTCATCCATCAATGGTATTTATTTAGTGGGCACCGATATTAAAACTGATTTACAATGCAATGTACTAATATTTATGACCCATTACATCATCTGTCAAGTATAAACTATATTTTTAAAAGAAGGATTTTAAATATAGATTTGAATTTGATCTTGAATTTACTTTACCTAAAAATTTAGAAGGGTTGTCAATGGGGTTCACTCTTGTTCATCTACAAAACATCGATGCAAATGAACCAGCTAGAAAGTAGAATTCAGAATAAAGTTCTGATATGTGAAAATCAAAATCAAAATGTCAACCGCTCTGACTTGGAGCAAATTGAGTTATGAACTGACCTCTCACACTGTATAAATATTTAAGAACTCAGTAAGTTCCAAGAATGTTCTTAGACTCACACATGATATCTATTCTGTCCAATAGTATAAACTTGTAGAAGATACTTCATGGAATAAAAATATTTATATGCATCTTGCCTCAAGGTTTAAAACATAAAGGAGTCTTAACAGTTTCCTGAGACTCAAGAGGAGAAAAGGAAATTTCAATTTGACACTGGCCATAAAAACTATTGAAGAAGGAATATTTTGTGATCATAGTATGGCTTTCCCATGTGGAGGATGATCATAAAACCTTAGTCAAGTAGTAATAGTGATCTTTCTCAGTGAGTATATCAGATATTCCACAATGTGATTTAATTTTCACATTTTCTCTTCATAGTATGTTCACCTTCACAAAGACCAGAAAATGAAAATACACCACACACACACACACACACACGCACACTCACATTCACAACCATTCTGGAACACTAGAATATTGTAAGACATTGCTCAAGTTCTAAGTCTATCTTGAAGAGATTTAGGTGATAAGAAATTTTAGGAAAATCAATTCTGTAAATGACTCTGTAGTCACTGATAATATTTAATGGCATGTGAGGTTGAGAATTATTCAGGCTTACTTGATATAATAAAAACAGTTATAAATCACATATCTTGGCTTGGAATTCCACATGGTAATATAAGAGCTAGCTGAAAATGTCTGGTTCCCATCCTTACAACATAAGTATAGCAAACAAATGCTATTTTGGGAAACTTGGGCTAGCTTAATTTTTCTGAGCTTTGTTCTATCTATTTCGCAGGATGTTCAAACTTCTTGGTAAATATAGTAAAGTTAATATCCTCCTCCCTAGGAGCAAAAATCAGTCATAATCACAGCTCTGAGATTATTTTCATGTGTTATCAACCTAATTAACTTTCCTTTCTTTATCAAAATTCCACAAACTTTTAATGTTTAATATTATTTACATTTTTAAAAGATGGCATACCTTTTCTAAAGTAATACTTCTTAATTTTATGTTTATGACAACACACAATTCTGTGTCAATCTCCAGTATTATCACTATTGAGTTCTTTTATTCCAGAGAGAGAAGACACTAGTTTTAAAAAAAAAAAAAAAAAACAGAAACGCTTATAGAGTAATTGGAACTGGTCAAATGAGAGATCAAATACCCACACCGCTAGTAGTACTGACAAAGCAAAAAGTATCCAGTCAAACTTAAAGAATTTCCTAAATTTGCTAATCGTTATTTTTCAGACCAAGTTTCCACCCACCTACCCCCACCATTATATCAGGTTGAAGAGTCTAAAAGAAGATAGACCCAGAAGAGCACTTTAAAATGCTTTAAAAAAATTTTTTTTAATGTGATACTGTTCTTTTTAAGGGTTCTTTCATATGTGATCAGTCAGAGATACTGACTTTTGTGAGTTAACACAAAAGTGAAATAGCACTTTTAAGTGCTGTCTCTCTTTGGAGATTTAATGTGCTTTGTAATATCTCTGAGATCAGTCAGAGAGAGACGAGAAGAAAGAAATTTGATTTTGAGTCTGGACCAAAGCTTGGTGACTTGAGAGGCACCTAAACATAATGAAAAGGAAGAAGTTTCAAAGAGAAAGTTGGTAGCTATGACCAGAATCCACAGGGCCAGCAGGACTGACATCAACCAGAGGCAGATTTAGAGGGGTACCCTATGATCTCTCTTGATACCATTGACACTTCAAGACCCAGTTTCATTGGGGAGCAGTCCAGTAAAAGAACATCTCCAAAGGACTCAGCATGGTTGCAGCATTGAGAAAGACATGAAAATGCCAGCACCAAGGGCCTAACGCTGTCCTTTTCTCCTCCAAAGATCACATACATCTGGGGAAAGCAAAAGTCAACATCTGAAACATGCTTTTTTCAAGCTTGACTTGAATGATATAAAGTTGGCCGTATAATAGCTAGATGCTTACCTTTGTGACCTAGGTTCAGTCTAATCTGAGAACAAGTTATTAGCTGATTCCTGGAAGTCTTAACTTACCTCCTAGTGAATAACTTTCTACCCTAGCTTTCTGGTTTTTTTTTTGAAAAAAATTAAATTAAAATAACCATCAGCTAAATGTGTGGCAAATATTGCAGATCAATAAAGAACATCCCCATCACTTTGTTTCCAGTGTTTTCAATGAACTATGGATTTCTTAGGGTTCTGAAGATTACAATTGATACTGAAAAGGCTATACATGGAATGTACATTCTCAACTTGGTATAAACAATATCCAAACAAAAACTAGTCACAACAATGACTACTGCATTAAAGAAATCCTACAGATATTTTAAGTTAAAATGTGTGTGTTCAACAAAAGGGGTAGGCATGTAAATCCTATAGATAATGACTTGGAGCTCTATTTCACCTATATAGCACAAGAAACTAGAAAAGTAGAACAATTTATATTTAAAATATATGAATTTGGACATTATAGATCAAAATAGAATCATTATGATGATGTATATTCTAAAATGGCATCTTACTCCAGTAATGTGGGATAAGTCATGAGTGAAATATAGCCAAAGAAAATTTCACAAATTTGATTACAAGTGAATTATATTAAAATGAATAAAAGAATTGAACAACTTGTCAAAATAATTAAAGTAAAAATATCATTGTTAGCCTAAATGCTCAATTGAGGGAGAGAGATAATAATTATCATTTCAATTTTGCTTACACTTAACTTAGTTACAAAAACCATTGATTTAGGATATATCTTTAAGACATCAAACTCCCTAATCAACGTGACATAAGAATTAGTTAAATTTAGTGAAAAAAATTAATCTAAAGTCTTGCTTCATAGAACTCTAATTGAAACTTTGTTTTTTTTTTTTTTTGAAACTATGTTTGAATGTGGTGAGCAGTTTCGGAATTCTTTAACTAAAGCACAATCTTAAGAAACAGAAAATTTCTATACAGGAGAATCAGTGCTGTGCCTTTATTAATATTTCATGTATCCATTTTATGGAACCAATTCCAGAGAAATACTTAAGGCATACCTACTTTTGAAGTAACAAAAATGTGTTTCCCTTTAATTATGAAATAAGATGAAATGAGAATATGTGATTTTAATTTTAGCAATCAGCTGAATTCATGAGCTTTCATTCTCTATTGTGGAAGTTTAAAGGTGATTAAGTGATGGTGTTGGAATTACTGCCAAGAATATATTATCATGACAAAATATTTGAGCATTTGTCTATTGAAAGGTGTTTACTAGTTCAGGTCTTCAATTCTTTACAAATAAATGTTAAATATCAATGATATTATTAGTGAACTAAAACTATGAGAGGGGCCTCTTGTGTATTACAAGGATTAAAATAGATGTAATTTTTCCTCACATCGTATTCCAAACTTTCTTATCTATTTCAGCATTGCTGTTCCCCCTTCAAATCCAGCTAAACAGCTTATACTCACCTGGAATACCTAGACTAAGTGTAATCCTTGGCTATTATTTGAAAAGGGAGTTTTCTTGATGAGCTGGACAGAGCTAGGACATCTAGGGGTCACCCCTGAGAAATGAATCTACAACTTTGTACATATACTACCGTTGACCAACTGCAACTTATTAGTGTGGGCATGTTGCTTCTGGCTCACTTACTAAAGCCTTCAAATAATAGTAATAATGTTACTGTGTTCTATGAGTTTCCTGTGAATAATGTCTGGCTTGTTGAAAAAAGAACTTTAAAATCATCTACATATAATGCTAAGTATAAACTCTCAGGAAGAAACAATCCTATGGCAAATACTGGGAGTAATCCATGTCTCTTTCCTATTTTCTTACAGAGGAGTAACTATTTACATAAATATGTCCATATGAATTTTATGTCACAAATATTCATTAAGAGCCCACTGTACAACAGGTTCTGATGATCCAGAAATGAATAATACAAATAAGTTCCTATTCTCATACAGCATAGAATCTATCTGAAGAGACAGATGATAAATATACAAAAATATTATAATATGTTAGGTTTTGATAAATGTTATGGGTAAGATGAAGGTAGGAAAAAAAAAAAAAACACCAGCAAGAGACAGGTGCAACATGCTTTATTTTTATCACTGAAGCAATGTTAACAGTGTGATCTTTCTCTAGCTACGTTTCCTGTCCTGAAATACTTCCAGCTTCGCAACAATAATTTTTCTTCTCCCCAGAACATAAAATGAAAGAAATAACAAGAGAAATTAGCCAGGAAAACTGGGTGATGTTCCACTAGTTTTATAAGGCCTTGGTGAACTAAATGATACCAGCATTGAATTCCATTTCAATGAATACATCATGTTCAGAATTAAGGTAAGTGATTTAGTTTACCTACACATCCCCTCTTATTTAAAGTGTTCCTAGTTATTTTGGTGCCTATTATCCTATAAGTAATTGTGGCCTATACTCAATAAAAGTTTGCAGCCAAACAAGTTAACACTTCAATCCTTGAGTTTCTTCTCTTGATCTATTGTTTAATACACCATTACAAGGCAATGCAATTATTAGAATGGTCTTGGTCTATGTCCTTTATACTTGAGTGGTTACTACAACTATTGAAAAATTTTGGTTCCCATAGTTTTAAAAATGCCCATTTAGGAACATATTTCTGAGTTTTATTTACTTCAAACTGTTAAATTTACCTCACATTTTGTCCTTTAAAATAATCCATTGTGTCAAATTAAACATGATTCTAGAATAGTGTCATTTTCTTTGGTTTCCCAAAACAATGCTTTGGCTGTTATTGACTATAACTAATATATATGTAAGAGGGATATAACAGATTTTCTGTGAGTTGAGTTATTTTAAATTGTCACCAACATCACCCACCAATGGGGAAAGGTTTAATAAATGGAGGAACTCACTACCACCAACTACTTTCCAATCTAAGTGGTGTAGTAGTCAAATCAAAAGTACAATTTTCAGCATTTTCATTAGTATTTTCAAAACACATCAGCACATTTTTATGAGTTATGTCAGAAAGCTCTGCTTCTCAAGAAGTTCTTTAAAATAACTCAACAAGGAGGGCTGGGCATTTGGGCTAGCAGTTAAGCTGCAACTTGGGGTGCTTACATCCCACATCTGAGAGTTTGGGATTGAGTCCTGGCTTAATTTTGATTCCAGCTTTCTACTAGTGTGCACAATGGGAGGCAGCAGGAGATGGTTCAAATACAATGGTCCTTGTCACCTACATAGGAGACCTGGGTCAAGTTCAGGGCTCCTGACTTTGGCCTGGTCCAGCCCTGGCCTCTGTGGACAACTGGGATGTGATTCAACAGACAGAAGATCTCTCTGCCTCTCAGGGCTTTCAGATACATAAAAGTTAATAAATAAAATTCATAGAAAGAAAAAAAAGCTCAGTGAGAAATGTCAGAAAACAAAACAAAAATTGGAAAACAGCTGTTCTACAAATAAATGGACAGTTTCACCAGGTGAATGTTCAAGTTAAAGTGGAAATAGTTTCTAAAATGTTTATCTCCTGCCTGAAACTTCACATCTATGAGCTGCATATCCTATAAATGATGATAACTGTGAAAATGTTTTCAATTTTAATAATTATATTTCACCAGAATGCACTGAAAGAATTTACCACACAAATCATCTTGTTACTCTTTCCTATCACCCTTAAAACCATTTAAATCATATTTCAAAGAGCTTAATTTAGCCTTGATTTTAAGCTCATTCAGAGGATATTTGAGAAAGTATAGAAGATGCTTTATTTCAATATGTGATTCTGCAATGTCCCCCTTGTAACATAAGAGTGTAAGAAAGAAATAGGTGAAATTTCTCAGATGACAGTTCTAAAAATAGGTACTATTGGCCCAATTTAACTCTAACTTCAGTGGTTTCTTAAACATCGGCTTTTATTATGAGACGATCTTATCTGTGGTTATGTGTGAGTCTGTCTGTCTTTTTACCCAACCAAGAACAAAAGGTATATGCCACAACCTTACCGGAGGAGGGTAAGAGCCAAGGCTCATATACTAGAAATTAAGCATATATTGACCAGGTTAGATGCAGAAATTTCAAAACTATTTATTTCTGTTTTCCAAAAACATTTACAACTAATAAAATGAGTTGTAGATGGTGACAGATTCTGTGCTACCCTTTGGTGATATATGATCCACTGTTTGAGCACAAGAAATGAGTAGCTGCTATAGTTAATACGGGAAATTGAATAATCAGACTGTGGTTTATGAAGGTATTTCTCCCCCTGTAAGAAGGAAAACCATGTAATCTGGAAGTTCTGGTCAAGTAGTCTTGTATGATTTATTCTTTTCAAGAACAGGATTATCTCATACTCATTTAACATAAGCTACAAAATAAATTTTGAAGCATTTTTTTAATTCTCTTTCTCCAGAAAATTAACATAACAGTTTTTTTCATTAATGTGGGGCTTTCTTTGAACAAAAATAAACACTGTGTTTATTTTAACAAGTTTGAAACAACACTGAGAGCAAAATAAAAGTTCCCTCTTAATAAATGAGAGTATTTGAAAGCCAATTATGCATTATAACCTTGCAAACAGATGAAATGAATTTGATTTATATTTGCTTCTGGGACAAAGATTTTGTTTCCAGTGAGTACTACCTAGAAAAATTGCATTTATAATATTATATGCCTACCTATTTCATCCCACATTATGTTGTATAGTAAGATGTTTTGCCTAGGTGAAACCTTAAAGTACATATAATTTGATAATCAACTGAGGAAGTATTTCAGTTTCTTATTTCATTCATTCATTCATTCATCAACTCAGCTTGACTTTTATTAATTGAATCTATTATGCCCCAGATGCTAGGGACATAACCAGTAAGGTGGCAAAATTCCTGTTATAAAGGGTAATTGCCATTATCTAATTTGAATCTAGAGCATTTATTTAAGCCTAAATTTTTCTTATAAGTGATCTTGTGTTCTTTTATTATTTCAATAAATTGACATTGTTTCCTCCAGTGGATGACCCCTGAATGTCTCTGTTGCTTTTTCAACTTTCTAACCCAAGACTGGTTCTGGAAAACACTGAGGAGATGAAGTCCACTGCACTAGACTT
Source organism: Lepus europaeus (assembly GCF_033115175.1). NCBI lineage: Eukaryota > Metazoa > Chordata > Mammalia > Lagomorpha > Leporidae > Lepus > Lepus europaeus. The sequence goes on along the minus strand of NC_084841.1, from coordinate 80,611,938 downwards.
TCTGCAGGTGCCTTATGAACAAAAGGTAGATGCCATGACCTTCCTGGAGGGGGGTAAGAGCCAAGGCTAATATACTAGAAATTAAGCATATATAAGATATTGTTTAATCCTGCAGTCTATTCAGGTTGAAGAAATTGTTCAAATGAATACATGGAGTCCTCACAAAACTCTTGATGAGGACACCCTATAACACCACCATGGGTGGATTATCAATGGTGTTCAATCTGGAGAGAACCCACAGGGTTCTGAGCACCTTGAAGCACATAAAGTACATGCAGGACTTTTTACATGGGAATTATTAAATGAATCGTGTGCTCTTAGGTAAAGTCATACTTGAACTGTGGAAACTTATTCTCTTGGAATCATAAATGTTGCTCGATCTTGAGTTTGAGTATGCAAACACAAGTGTGTGCAAATAGAGGAGTGAATCTTTTGAGTTTTCTCTAAATGTAAACATTTTTAACACTTTTGCTTGGTGCCTATAATAAAGTCCCAGTGCCTTCTGTATGTACTATTACCAGAGGTTGGCAGCAATAATATGTCTGATAATATCATAAAGTCATTCCCAGAAACACCATCTCAGAGAAGCAATAGCCTTGGGCGCAATATCTGATCATGGTAGATGACAAGGCTACAATGGTAAAAGGAGGACAGACAAAAATTTGGTGTTAAGTATGAATCCATTTCTAGATATACCCTAGTGGCTTTATGTCACAACTATAAAAACTTCAAAATCAGATTAGTTATTTTTTTCCAAAAAGTTTGATTTATAAAAGTATGTATTTTTATTTTCACTAAGAAATTTTCACATTAAGCTACCAGTAAGTATTTTAGTCTAATATCACATAGATAATATTATTCTCAACATATTGGGAATGCACCAATACATTGGAGAAAACATCACATAGATTTTCTTTGTATCCGTATTACTATGCAATTTTGTTTTTGAATAGAGCTTAACACTACTATGGACAAAGAAAAGAGTACTTTTTAGCAAACTATGTTTTTCATGACTACAATAAGTGCTTTCTTAGCTTGTCTTCTGTTACTTTAGCTCATAGTATGCCAATGCATATATCCATTTTCCCACAAAAGAATAATTCAGGTATTCTTTCCAGGATGAATATTTTAAGTTTTAGCTAATTGATGGTAGTCTCTGACTAGTCTTTAAAGATGAGCAACAGTAATGTAGACCAAAATTGAGAAATAAGCAAAATTTTCCATTGATATAAATACCCTCTTCATTTATATTTTCTTATCTTTTTGGCACCACCTATATCTCCAAATGCTTAGTACCTTCATGATCTCATTACATTCTTTCTTATATCTGTTCACATAATTTTCAGAGAAACCCATTTCCAGCTAGCTACATTACCTCTCAGTCAGATATTTGCATTTTATTGCATTATCATGTTTTAGGCCAATAGAGTATATTGCTAAGAATGGCAATGTCCTGAGAGCTAACCTAAAAATCCTTCAATCCTTCGAAAAGAAGTAACTTATGGGCAGTTATGTGTCTAGAGATAGACAGCTTCCACTGTGATTCAGCAAGCATTTTTGTAGCATACACTATGTGCAAGCTAATGAAAATGGCTGGGTTCACGGAACATTCTCAGTCACACCCAGAAAGAGTCCTTTGTCAACATGATTTCCATTATATATTCCAAATTATTCTGGTAATTCTAGTTATTCAAGTAAAATTGATTTTACTACACAATTTTTAATAATCTGATAATGCTACACACTGCAATTTTAATTTTCAAAAAATTGCAAATTTCCATCCCTTCAGATCCACTTACAAGGCTTATCTGATGGAGTGTAAATGTTCCATTTGAGTTTATTGTGAAGCTATCTTAACCATGTTAATAAATATTTTATGGAAAAATAAGCTTTCCTGGTACTTTTAATTATTTCTTTTTACCCTTAGCTCACTGGCCTAATTTTCAGAGTGATGGTATGAAGTTGTAACCCAGAACCTAAGTCCGTTTGCCTTAGTATGTTTTATGGTGCTAAGACAGGTCACCTGAGACTGGGTCATTTATAAAGAACAGAGATCTATTACTTCTAATTCTGCAGTCTGGGTTGTCCAAGATTGAGGGGCCCCATTAGGTGAGGGCCTTCTTGCTGCATTGCATCATCCATGGCGGAAGGGCAAAGAGAGGCCAAAGGACCGAACTCACAGTCTCAAACCCTTCCGTCACCAGCATAAACGCATATGGGCTGAACAGAGTCTGATCAAGACCCCCATCATTGAGATCATCCCAATACCAGAGCATTGAGGATTAAGTGTTTAACGTGTGCTTTGGGGGGATGCATTCAAACCTTAGCACTGTGTATGTTTGGTTTGGGGAGGAAAAATAATGAGAGTGAATCACCAGGGCATGGGATCTTGTTTACTTTCTTGCTACAGAATGGAATTGATTTCATGAACAGAGAAATACGAATGTTTCCCAAGAAGATGTTTGCCAGCTAAATCAGAAATAACCCATCTAAGAAAACTGAGAATTAAGGAAAGTAGTTCCTTTGGTCTAAGGGATACCTGGTGTCTCCAAAAGCTATGGATCTAGACCATTCTGAGTTGATTTTTTCCTATTTTGAAAGCTTCTCTGGCTAATCTCTACTCTTCAAAGAATGCCCAGGTAGTCCTTAGAGGGCTGTGATTTCCCCTGTACTCATGACCTCTCACAGCAGAGAATATGCACCAGATTGAAGCAATGATCCCAAAGTTGTGCATTATCCCTGGTGGGTCACAAATCATCCTAGTGGAAGCTAACTTTAACATAGAGCTAGCTGGCTGTGTAGATATGCCTACTCTCTAATAGCCTCTTCAAAACATTTCAAAGGCATCTTGAGGCACTTCATAAGTATCTTAAGTGATTCTTTCCTGAAAGTCTGTTTCCAAATTTTCCAGTCAAATCCCAAGGTCCTGATCCTTAAGGGAGTGACCAGAGAAGAGGAAGGCAGAGGGAGAAGTGCGTTGGAATTGGTTTGGGGAAAAGCAGAGGACACAGGGAACAGGAGAGTCCTGATTGCATTTACTAAAGTGGGCAGGGAATCTATGTGTTCTCAGTGCTACTCTCTCACTATAGATGATTCTGGAGAAGGAGTGTGAACACAGCTCAGTGGAGATGCGATGGTTCTGGCAAAAACACAAAGGCTGCATGATTCTGGAAGTCACTGAGACAACTGGAAGTTCCCAGGAGCCCCCAAAAGAGGCAAAAATGTTGCAGTATCCTTTGTATCAAAGAAGTTCAACAGCTAGGAGTGAAGTGGGAGCCTTAAGAGTGTCCAGTGCTTCCGAGGGAAGTCAAACAGTAAGTACCAGCTTGGATCAAAAGCCAAAGCCCATTAGGTAAGTAGACACCTCTGAGGATGACAGTTCAAGCAATAGCAATGGTGGTAAAGAAGATTTCCCGACCACATCCCTAAGCCTTGCCACGGCACAGCCCGCAGATTGACCAGAGACACTTTCTTTTAAGATTTATCTTTTTATTTGAAAGTCACAGTTACAGAGACAGAGGAGGAAGAGACAGAGTTCTTCCATCTGCTGGTTCATACCCCAAGTGGTCGCACATGCCAGGACTGAGCCAGGCTGAAGCTAGGAGCTAGGAGCTTCATCTAGGTGTCCATATGGGTAGCAGGGGCCCAAGAATTTGAGGCAGTTTCTGATGCTTTTCCCTGGCCATTAGCAGAGAACTGGATCAGAAGCAGAGAAGTGGGGCCATGACCCACATTGCAGGTGGCAGCTAAACCTGATATGCCACAACACCCATGGGTAATTTCTTTAACAGAGAACAAACCCTTTAATTATACAATATGATTTAGGGTTTAACATGTAAATGTATTTTACGGAACAAATAGAAATGGGTGATACCAGACTTTTACTTGAGAAAAAGTTTTAATTTTCCTTTTATTGGAGAGGCACAGACAGAGGTCTTTTATCTTCTGGTTCACTCCCTGCAACAGTCTGGGTGGGGACTGGGTCAGGACCAAGCCAGGAGACAGACACTCAACCCAGGTCTTCCATGTGGATGGCAGGGACCCAGCCACCTGAACCATCCTCTGCTGCCTCCCAGAGCATGGGAGAAAGCTAGAATGCATTAGTAGAAAGCTAGAATGGGGAGTAAGAATTGCAACTTGAAATCACACAGTGCTAATATGGGAAGAAATCTTAATCAGGCTGTCAACCGTGAGGCCAAATGCCCACTCTGAGGCCAAATGCCCACCCCAAGTTTTAATGTTAATACAAGCAATGGCATGAAAAGTCCTAGGCAACAAATGTCTATTAAACCAAGTGTGAGGGGAGAGTATGAGGGAGTGGGAGGTGGGGTGATGCTTTAGATAAAGGATAACATTGCCACGGACGCATATTGTAATTGTCCTGTTGGTCAGCTATGCTGAGACTAGAGTGTCTTAGTCTATTTCCTGCTGCTGTAACAGAATACACACAACTAGGTAATTCATAAAAGAAACAAGTTTATTTAACTCATGATTGTAGAGGCTATAAATCCAAGATCGATGGCCACAGCTGGTGAGGGCCTCACGCTGTATCAAAGAAGCAGACAGGCAAGAAGACACATATGGAAGAGAGCAAACATGAGGGGCAGCCTTGCTTCCCGGCAGTCTGCTTGGCTTGTAGCTAATCAAGTCCCAGGAGAACTGCATTAATCCCTGCTAACTACCAGATCACCTCTTCAAGATTCCACCGCCTCGCAGCCCTTTTCACTAAGGACCAAACCTCAGCATGAGGGGACAAATCATAGCATGGAGCGATTCTCAAATAGTGCTTGACACCTCTGATTGATGATGGTGCTCCATGTCTTCAAAATCATTCATTGAACTCACCCTGCCTTTCAGGCATTCCAGAGAAAACACTGGGTAAAACCAATGAAAATCTCTGCCCTCAAAGAACTTACAGTCCTGGCAGAAAAGTAAAAAATGTATTTTGCCTGAGTTAAAAGTACTTCAGCGATTAAAGAAAGCGAGGAGCTAAAGCAAACAGAAATCTTGAATATTGGTGGTTTGGGAATTTGAATTTGGCTGCTGGTAGAAGCTACAGAAGGTGAGTGAAGACTGAAGGAGATAAGGAAGCAAGCCACACAGCTCTTTCTGGGAAGGGCGGGTAGAAATACTGAAAAACCTCTGTTGTGGAAGCCAATTTCACTCAGGTTCTGAGGGTCGGCCCTCCTTCATTCCTATGAGTTGTTCCATGTGGACGCTGAAATTCCTAACTCTGCTCTTACAAATTTGTGAACATATATTTCTATAATGCATCCATGCATGTGCATGTATGTGTTCATATAAATGTAAATCATCAAATGGAAATTATTTGTATTTATTTTATAAATTTACTAATTAGGAAAACACTTTCTTGACAAACATTTCTATTTATCTTAGGAACAAGGCATAACATATTACACTAGAAAAAATCGTTATTTTCTCTAATACTATACATAAAAAGTTATAAAGCTTATTAGCATTTTAAACTGGAATTTTAATTTAGAGACTAAATTGAAAACACCCATTATTTTAATCTCATTAAATATTTTTAAAAATAAACTTCCTAAAAAAATAAACTCCCTAATTTAACAGGTAAAGATCTAATAAATTTTATAATTAGGATCTATTTTAGTTCTTGTTTTGATTCATCTTTATTTTCACTTTTCAGATAAAAATCATGATAATGGCAATATATTCCTATCATAAGAAAAGGGTATGATACATGTTTATGAAATCCAAAGGACATTGTCAACACCAATGGAGTGAGAGGGGCCTAGGTTTGCAACACCATTTGTCTTCATGTAATATTAAGGGATTTTTATAAAAAAACATGCAGCTTAAAAAAAAAAAAACCCTTTTCTGTAACAAATCAGTGTATTCCAATACATCTACTACTAGCTGTGGCTTAAGTTCAGTTTGGGAGGTTTTGTGAAAGAGAGAGAAGGAAATGAAGGCAAGAGAAGTAGAAGGAAAATAAAAAAAATGATACCGCCTAGCTACAAGCTGCAGAGGGAAATTAATATTCAAAAGGTTAAGGTGTCTGTGAAATGTATGTAATGAGTAACACTCATAGTTTGTTACTATAGGTTCATTGCCTCTAATGTTGAGGACGGCACATGGATAATTTACGATTCCCATTGTCCCCTCTGCAGGGATTAATTCTGAATTATTTATGTACCTATATACGCACAGAACTGAAACATTTTAGTTAAAGTCAGCCACTCACTCATAGTCTTGAAATTATGCAGCCCTTGTTGCTAAAAATGATGTTAGCCTCTTGTGATTTAAGTCATAACATTTTATTTTCAGTCCCACTGAGAGAGAAGGCATACAGGAGGGGGAAAAGATATATTTTTCTGGGATAAATCTCAGAATACATTTTTAAAGATGTAAATAGATAATGGTAATTTTGTTGAGTCAAATTATTGTTGTAGAGAGCATGTAAATAAACCTTTCTTTTCTTTATGATTTGTGATTTTGAATTGGTTCGGGCTGAGACTTGTTTTTGTAGAGGTTATCTTTAAATATAAAAGTCTGCATTTCAATAAAGGGAATTCCACCTACATGCTAGTTAATCAAAGAATGAAATTTCATTTTGGGGAACTTGTTCTCATCCATTCAGATTTCACAGCAAACCATTTCATTTAGTCAACTGAATTCAGCAAAAAGTAGTGTTTCCACTTCAATTCTAGTGATTACTCACCACTATTACAGGCTTCTGTGACAATATCAGAGTTCATGAAAAAAAATACAGGCATCACAGAGTTCTTTAAAAAAGATGGTTATAATATGGACAGATAATATGTTAGACAGGTGCTAACCTTATCAGCAGAAGAGTGTCTTATAATTTTAAATATAGTGAATCTAAAACTATTATTTGTATTGAATAAGTATTCTGTTTAATTTTCACCATGAATGCTAGGCCCCATTGATTTAATCAAGTGTCTTTGAATGAAAAAACCCAAAAAGACCTATATAAATTCCTTTAAGAAAAAAAAATGAAAAAAAAAAGTCTCTAAACAACTGACCCCTGAGGCCTTTGGAATCCAGATTACTCAGTGTCCTCTGATCTTAGAATTTATGTTTCCCAGTAATTAAGGTGCAGCCCAAGTCGTCACAATGTCACATAGGGTATAGAGCAAGAAGACAGATAAGGAATCGGAAATAGTCACAGAGCAAAAGAAAAAATGTACATATGCACACATATCAGACATCAATTTCTCTTTTAGCCCCCCCATACAACTCAACAATTGCTAATAAATTAGTAGGAGGGGCATATTGATGTACTGCTTGACTCTCACACAAAGAAGTGTAGTTAGCAAAAAGCTGCAGTGGGTAATGAACAGTATTTTAACTCGGCAGTTTAACCTCCGTGTCTGTCAGCTGTGACCTTTTACCAACCCCAATGAGAGTCTGATTTCTCACTTTTGCTACTCACTGCTGGATGAGTGAATGTAGAATTTGACAGCAAGAGGTTTTACATGAAAAGGAAAGGTACTTAAAAAGCATGTTTTGTGATGATAGGCTACATTTATTCACTGTTCATTACGCCTGGTGCAGCCGCAGCGTCGGTGGATTGATTGGGTGTGAGCAGCTTGTCTGCTATGGAAGTGAAGAGGCATTATTGACCTGCATGGGAGCCGAAGTGACCTCTAGATGACCCCCCTTTCACCTGAAATTGACCTTGAAAACAATCTGGGGTTCACTCCCATTTAAATAGGAGGGAAATTCTTCTAACAGCAAGCGAATTATTAGAATTGATGCATTGAGCATTTCCTTTTCTCTGCCCGCCCCCTTTTTTTCCACTTTTACAGAGGTAAATGCATGTAGGGGGTAAGGCAAGTGTTGGCTTTTAAATTTCCAGGCCCTGCAGCTGCTCTACTCGGTGTTTGTGCAGATTTATGGAGGGGGCCAACCAGACTTTGGGCTGCATGATGTAAAATTTTACCATTCATCATGATTGATTAGAGCCCACACTCTGTGACAGAGCCCAAACCTTACCATGACAATTGCTATTTCAGTTGTTATGGGCCGTAATGGGCCACAGGGATAATTTAAAGGAGCACAATAGCTATCTGTAATTACACATGAATAATCCATGAATTCCACACCACCATGCTTATGATCAGACCCTAACAACCAGGGCTTGAGATGCTTTTTCTTGTCCTTTCTTTGGCACCTGTGCCAAAGGTTGCCAGTTGATGAAAATTTAAGCATGACAAGCTTACTTCTCCCATGTCCAGAGTTCTAATTCTTAAAACAAACCACACACTAGGATTTGTTTGAACAGTCATTGAATTTGCTCTGCATTAGAAAAAGATGCCTGTTACCATTTCATCACGAGCTTCAAGCAAATATGTTAGAAATTTGGTACAATCACTGGAAGAATGAGAGGGGAGAAAGTAGAAAGTATCATTCTCACTTTTAAACAAACATTTCACTTGATGTTCTATTCTGATTTGACCATATTGGAGAAAATGATCAATACCACACATAAGGCTGTATGGCACAATGGGAATTTAAAAGGTGTTATGTAAACCTTAATAACTGTCGAGACTAATGTACTAACCTAGGGATTCATATGGTGCCTCCACAAGAAATCATTCTCCAACTGTATGTCAGCTGGTGAGATGGAGACACTGCTCAGTGAATTCAGGCATCTGCACTGTCTGTAAGGTTCAGGTGCTGGCACAAACACATGCTTATCAGCGGCTCCCCAAGATGTTCCCACACCCAGAACAGATCGTAGAGAAGAGACCATCCTGCAGATACAACAATTTTTAGGTATTTTTAAGAATTTCCTTTTTTTGTCCCCTTGGTACTTCCAGAAAACTCCAACACTTATAGATTTCAAATTGGGAAAGTTATGCAAAGTTTTCATAAGCTTGCTTCCACTAATTCTTAGAATTTGTGTAAGACACTGCTAGATTGACTCCACTTTGAGATTTTAGCTTCCTAACAATTTATGAAGCAACTTCTGGCAGTGTTTCCTGGCCTATCTACCACATATTCCAAAAAAGTGTCCCTTCTGCCTGGTTTCTGACAACATTTCAGTAGTTCAACCTTTTTTGGAACCTACTTAGTGTTGTTTAACTCTGAAGCATTTTTCATACTGTTCAAATATTTACATGCAGGGCTACAGCTTATTAGCAATCTGGTGAAGTATTTGTAAATCTGGATCAAAATTTTGACAGGATATTTATTGCATTGACTTGACCTATTTTCTATCTAAAGCTCTACTCCGTAATTCTTGCTTCATTTGATGTTAATCCTATGCATAAAAAGCAGTAACGAGGATATTTGTACACAGTAATATTCTAGCACACGGAAGGATTCTGCTAATCTGATTTCATCTTAGCCTCTGCTGGGAGGTGAAGCGCTTCACACCTGTGATGGTTTCCAAGCTCCAGGAGTCCATGAGATAACCACCAATGGGCAAATTACTGCATTTTGCTTCCCTCTTCTCTCATAAAGGAGCTGCAAGGGTCCTCAGCAGCTTAGAGGACTTGCAAACTACAATTAGTCCAGTTTAGGATCACACAATGTTTTTTCAACCCTTGGACCATCTTTCCACCTTCAATTGTCGTAATATTGAAGTTTGCTTTGGAAATTCTGCTAAATGGGCTTCCCTAGCTGGAATGCAACGCTTCCTAGCAATAGTGAAACACAACATTTTAAAAAGTAACTAATGCAAAATTAAATCAGAGATGACAATTTTTTTCCCAATCATGCAAATGATGTTGTCAGATATCATTTCCTCTCAACTGCTTACTTTTGCCTGTACATCAAATAAACACGAAGCAGGGTCGTGTTTTCTTCAACAGCAAATTCTTTACAAAATACTACAAAAATAAAGACTTGTAATTGGTATGGCATTAGAAATCCATGTACTTATCTAATCAGCCCCATCTCATCTTTGTTCCTACCTCTCTATAAAGGATAAGGCAGTTTTGCCCAAAGGAAGAAATAAAAGGGAATCCTCCTCGTTAAAAGGTACATTAACGAAAAAAGAACAGCTTTATTGGGGTATGTGCAGAAAGGGATGTTTGAGTAGTAAATGATAATTTACTTTTGAGGTATATTAAAAAGGTTTAATCTTACTGATCATGAGTTAAATTGGATGTTTTAATCAGTTAGCGAGTGCCAAAAATAATTATGCCAGAGCGCTTAGTCTGCAGAACGTGTACACAAAGCATATAAATCCTTTGCTTCCCCAGGGATTTCTCAGAATAACACACAACTAAAAGACAAAAGCGATATCAAACTCATATAAATTAACATTGCAAATGATCTGAAAAATACAATAAATAACATGATCCCATCACTTTGAATATGTAGCACAGGGAAGAGTGTCCAACACAAATACATGCATTAATCTCCTGTACCCTTCCTAAACTTTTTCAGTAAACTTTTTTTTTTTCATTTACTTAGTACAGTTCAATTGAAGGTCATTCCTTTCATTGAGAGAGCTGGACTGGGTGACCAAGCATAGCAATCTGTGTTCGTTTTAGAAATGAATGTGAAAAATAGGATTATTTTCCTAATGAGCTTTGATTGGGGAAGTGAAAGGAGCTGTACCCAAAGACTTTGACAGTTCTTTGAAGCTCTAAAAATTCTGTTTTTAAGATTAACGTTTATGAAAATTAAAAGTAGTTTTGTAAGGTGAAAACCAGTGTAGTGGGTGTGCCAATATTTTAAAGCCATTAGCATTAACAATTCTCACAAATCTCTTTAAAAATGTATCTCCTCATAAAATATTTTAAAAATATAAGCTTTAAAAACTACAATTTGTTTGTTCTGTGACTCACTGCTGAAATTTTTGATACCGTCTGAATAAAAGAAATGCAATACATTATAAAGATGAGTTAAAAAGCTGTGGGTAGATAAAAATCCTTTCAGCTGTTGCATAATGAGATTGGAACTGAATTATTTCAAAAATACTAGTAGTTGAAAAGGCTTAGAGAGACCATGTGCTTTATTCCATTTGTGTGAAAAATATAAACGATATGTATAATTTTGTGTGTTACATTTGTCATACCCCCTAAATCCTAATTGAGATTTATTTTTGACATATCTTGTGTGAACTAACTACATCTTGATGGTTTGATTCAATTACAACAACATAATTTTAAAATAATATCACTACTATTTCTTCCATCAATAGTTGACAACTTTTTTACTTGTAGCCACTGATTTAAGTTGTTTTTTCACTAGTAAAGAAAGTTAAAGTTCAGGTAGCAACAAAAAAAAAATGAAAGATTTCTAAAATGTATGTTTGCCCTTAAATAATAGAATCACTGTGAGATATATATACTCAAGTTTGATGTAAAAGCTTATCATTTTCTGGAGGTTGATGATTATTGAAATCTAAAAGAGTAGGCTGAGGTTAAATGAACCATTAGTTATACATCTGATGCTTTTCCCATCGTGAAACTTAATTGGTTTACACTGATTTTGTGCTGGAGTATTTAGGGACAACATGGGGGCTTTTCTGCAGATATGAACAGCTGCTTGATTTGTTAATGAACAAGATTATCAGTAGCCAATTGCTCACAGCTGAAAAACTGCATGCTTCTGGTTAGCCCGTTAGAGAGTAAATTTGTCAAATGTGGTTTTTGTGCTTGACACTGTTGCATGTTAGGTGATTTGGGTAAATCTGTTTGTCCCTCTAGTAACCCAGTTTCATCAAATGCAAATTAGGACCACTACGTGCCACTGTTCACTCTCTGTGTACCACATTTAAGAATGCCGTAGAATTGCCCTACTTTAGAATACAGGAACAAATGCATCCCTGGCACCATGGACTTGTCGTTGGCACTGCTGCCTTGGGAAGTCAAAGCTCTCCCTGAGAAGCTTGGAGAAGGTGGTGATGATGGTGGGGGGATTTCTCACACACATACACATGCAACATTCTTTCCAACAATATGAAGGTGTTCATATTCTTCAGCTTAGGAGACCCTGAAATATAATTGTAATAAAATAAACTTTCATTAGTACCTATAAGAATACTAATCTACTTTTTTTTTTTGACAGGCAGAGTGGACAGTGAGAGAGAGAGACAGAGAGAAAGGTCTTCCTTTTGCCGTTGGTTCACCCTCCAATTACTGCTGCGGCCGGCGCACCGCGCTGATCCGATGGCAGGAGCCAGGTGCTTCTCCTGGTCTCCCATGGGGTGCAGGGCCCAAGCACTTGGGCTATCCTCCACTGCACTCCCTGGCCACAACAGAGAGCTAGCCTGGAAGAGGGGCAACCGGGACAGAATCCGGCACCCCGACCGGGACTAGAACCCGGTGTGCTGGCACCACAAGGTGGAGGATTAGCCTATTGAGCCGCTGTGCGGGCCACTAATCTACATTTAGAAAGAGTCTGCTACTAACCCATCTCCTGGGAAAGAGCCAATTGGGTACCAGGTTAAAAAGTGAAGATCAAATAAATATTTTGCTCCAAATAACAGGCCATATCACATAGACATTAGGTAATTTATATTTGTAAAACGTATATGCACTTTCATTTGCATTGCATTCCCTGGTATCAAGATATCAATGGACTGTTTTATATTTATTTGTAAAATATATTACTTTTTGAATGTACAATTTTCATTTCTCTACGTTTTTGACTAAGTATCTCCAATATTTATTCCAGAAATGAGATTAACCACCATATTCAAGACTCTTCAGAGTGTTATCCATTATCCCCTTTTACCCCAGTGGCTTCCTTTTCATATTTTCTGATGCAGAAGAAGTGCTTCAAGTGACTGGACAGTCTTTGACTATTTTTATACTTTATTTTACTTTATCTGCTATGTAATTTCTATGCAGAGAATAAATAAAAATAATCCATTTACTGGACTGCCAAAGGTGATATCTCACTGAAGTTCTGAAAAAGAGATGATGATACTTCAGAGATTACATATGAATTCAAAAGAAATTTTCAATTCAGCGTTTTTAATTTGTTATGTTATCAATGATGCTATTATTATGTTATTATTAATTCATTCCCAAAGATTGTCATCTTGGTTTACAAAAATAAGTGGGTCCTTTAATGATGTCATGTGATCATTAAATTCATCTCAGGAACAGTAACATTTCTGTTCTCCTGGACAATTATTTCATATCCCTCTTCCAGCTTCACTCTCAGCTGATGGCTTTTTTCCCCCATCATTGAAAACATTGAAGCAATCAGAAGACAACCTCCAGAGGATCTCCCTTCCACATTTGACAGTTTATTCGTTCATACCTCTGCCTTCCTGCCTGCTGTCATTTCCAACTACCCCCTTGTAACGCTAGCATCCCATATGGGTGCTGGTTTGAGTCCAAGCTGCTCCACTTCTATTCAAGCTTCCTGTAATGGCCTGGAAAAGCAGTGAATGATGGTCCAAGTGCTTGGGCTCCTGAACCTACATGGGATACCTGGAAGAAGCTCCTGACTCTGGCTTTGCAGCCATTTGAAAAGTGAACCAATAGATGGAAGACCCCCCCCTTCTCTCTCTCTCTCTCTCTGTAACTCTGCCTTTCTAATAAATTAATGAATCTTAAAAAAAAAATTTAAGTAGTATCTGAAAGTTCCTTTGTGTTCTCCTGCAAGACGAGGAATAGAGAAGAGGGTTTGGATTAGAACAGGGTCAGTGACTTACCGTGACTTAAAATAAATTATATGCTCACCACATGTGCTGCTCACTTGTGAATTATGAGGAGTGATGAAGTTCTAGCAGGTTGAATTTAAAAACTCAATTTGATATTTAAATCACAGTGACTTGGTGACATTTCTTTGCATAGGTCTTGGGACCAACAGTGGGAATCCTCAGTGTATACCTGGAGCATAGAGGAGCATACTGAAACAGAAAACAACACTTAAAAATTAGAAGGGATCAGCACTGTGGCATCACGCCTGTGAGACCAGCGTCTTACCAGGCCCAGTTCTGGCCATTGTGGCCATCTGGGGAGTAAACCAGAGGATGGAAGATCTCTGTCTTTCTCTTCCTCTCTCTATGTACTCTTCCAGATAAATAAATTTTTTTTAAAAAATTAGAAAATAGGGTATTTATCACATTTTCTAAAAATGTATTTTAAAGTTCAAGTATAAAGGTAGCATATGTTAATTTTATACATTATTTTAAGATAATATTAGGATTTCGGAAGCAAAAGCACACAATAAATAGCCTGTTCCTCTTTCCTAGTTCTACCTGATAAACAGTTCTAAGATTTGGAAAAATTTTCCCAATGTGTACATATTTTTTTACAGTCAAGTGCTACTTTAAAAGAATTACATAGCACATATATTGAACAAAATTGATAATTTTCATGCATCTTGTTCATAATATGTATCTAATGATAGAACCTTTCTTTTGTATGTTCTATTTCATGAAATAATGTGTCTATATATACATTTAGACACTTTATATTAAAGCTTATCAATCATACAATTCAAAGATAGAGGAATAAATTACTGTTACTCATAATATATACAGTTTAGAATAGAGTGAACAAGTCAGTGAGTTAATATATACAATTAAAATAATAAGTAAAAAAAATTTAAAGAAATAGAAAAACTAAAAGAGCTTTGGTAAGACTTAGAGGGGAGCCTCCAGTATGGAACTGGGTTTTACCTCAGAGACATGACAAGTTCTGAGAAGCCATTAGTAAGAGATTTAAAACCTAAAGCATAGAATCTTTGGAAAGTAAAGTGAGCTTTTCACTAGCCTTCAAAAGTAAAGGTCAGATTGTGAGATCCTCCGAGAGAATGGGGTTCCAAAGACCTCCCCATCCACTCCTTTGCAAGTTGAGTGCAGAGTGATCCAGGATGAGGCTGAAGTGTACCAGGCTGCACCACAGCACCACAGCAGTGCAATGCTTGCTATATTTCAGGTGACCAGTTTTTACTCCTTTTGTCTACCAAGATATCTGTCATCTGTAGTCAGTTCCCACAATCTTTATACATAAATTCAGGATTTAACCAAAAGTTACTTGGCACACCAAAGACAAAACCACATGCCTAAAGCAAAGAGAGAAACAGGAAACAGACAAATAAAGCATGTAATTATTAGAGTTAACAGGAGGGAGCTCTAAAACACCTATGAGAGATATGTATATATGAAAACGAGGGAGATGAAGCTAGATTAACATTTTAACGGTGAACTAAAAACTTAATAACAATCAAATAGGAATTCTAGACCTGAAAAATAAAATAAAATATCTAAAATTAGAAACATATGAACAGGAATTTAACAGCACTTTGAGACATAGTAGAAGACTGTTCGACAGAATGAAATGTGTTCAGGTCCATAGACTATCAAAATTGGTGAACAAAGAGAGGGAGGAGCAAGGAAATACATTCACAAAAAACAACTTAAATATGTTGAGAAGTGAAAAAAAAAAAAAAAAAAAACCTAACATGTGTAAACTGGATTTCCAGAAGAAGAAGAGAAAGAGAGAATGAAAAACAATATTTGAAGAGATGTTGGTTTAAAATGTTACAAAACTTATAAAAGGCATCAACTCATAGATTCAAGAAATGCTGTGAATTCCATGAAGAATAATTTGAAGCACCGGAATCCCATATGGGTGCCTGTTCGAGACCCGGCTGCTCCACTTCAAATCCGGCTCTCTGCTATGGCCTAGGAAAGCAGTAAAGGATGGGCCAAGTCCTTGGGCCCCTGAACCCACATGGGAGACCTGGCGGAAGCTCCTGGCTCCTGGCTTCGGATTGGTGCAGCTCCGGCTGTTGTGGCCAACTGGGGAGTGACCCAGTGGATGGAAGATCTCTCTCTCTCTCTCTCTCTGCCTCTCCTTCTCTCCCTGTGTAACTCTTTCAAGTAAAATAAATAAAAATCTTTAAAAACAATTAAAAATAAAAAAGACTCCTGAAAACCAAAGACAACTAAAAATAAATTAACAATGAGAAAGTACGAACTACAATCACACACAAAGTGTCTATGAGTCTTCAAATATTTTTAAATGAGAAATAAACAGGCACACAACTGTATATTCCGCATAACTGCACTTAAATACTGCTCAGAAACAGTTAACAGTACTATTCAGTGCTAGAGGTTAGAATAGTGCAAACTGCCTGGACAGGTGCACAAATGGTATCTGGTATCCCACAAAGCTCCGTCACTCGACCTGAGTGCCGTGGTTACACAGGTGCGCTTACTTTGCACAAACCTATCAAGATATGCATGTAGAATAATTACATTAAAAATGGATACATTTGAGAATGAGGCCCTAGGTTAATAGCACATACAGAAAATAGTAGACTAACAGCAAATTATAAAAGTAGGATTGGAGGCCGGCGCCGCGGCTCACTAGGCTAATCCTCCGCCTTGCTGCGCCGGCACACTGGGTTCTAGTCCCAGTTGGGGCACCGATCCTGTCCCGGTTGCCCCTCTTCCAGGCCAGCTCTCTGCTGTGGCCAGGGAGTGCAGTGGAGGATGGCCCAAGTCCTTGGGCCTTGCACCCCATGGGAGACCAGGAGAAGCACCTGGCTCCTGCCATCGGAACAGCGCGGTGCGCCGGCCGCAGTGCGCTACCACGGCGGCCATTGGAGGGTGAACCAACGGCAAAAGGAAGACCTTTCTCTCTGTCTCTCTCTCACTGTCCACTCTGCCTGTCAAAAAAAAAAAAAAGTAGGATTGGGGCCATTGAGATTGAATACAGAAAGACAAGGCTCAAAACAACAATATAGAAATTCAATAACCATAATTGCTTAAGTAATTTTGAAAGTTTTTAAATAAATATTTTCATAAAGAAGACTTAGCTAATAATTTTTTTATGCTTGTCAGATTCTGATTTTGGGATGTTGACAATGCTTTACCTTAAAGTGATAAATGGTTGAGTCAGATAAGAATTCTAAGATTTAATGTTCCACCAAAAAAACAAAAGAAAGCAAACAGTATAATTCTTCCTTGTTTTTAAAATAATGTATATATTCCATTGTTCTTTAGCACAGCACTGTCAACTGTGTAATTTTCGAGTTGATTTCCTTCTTTTCAGACTTTCTAGCATGTTTGACAGTTTTTTTTTAAATAATGGTGTAATAATTTCAGTGAAAATAGAAAACAAAATGTGAAATGTACAAGTCAGTGGTCGTGTATATGTTTAGGGATAGAATTAAGATTTAAATTTTTGTAAAAGAATATAGTTCTAGCTTATTTGTAAGGATTACAAATATGATACATGATAAGGGATGTGACAGAAAAGCTGGTGCAGTAGCAATAATAGGAGGTGACATATTAGCAATAAAACTAAGTGCCAACCAAAGTCTTTCACAGTGACTATGCCAAGACTAAAATAGAAATCAGACACATGTTTCTATCAGATGGGGGTTCATTGGTAAGATGCAGCTGTTGCCTTCCACACAGAAATTGAAGATAAATAGATTCATGCTTCAAGAGGTTACAGCATATTCTGATCATCTAAATTCAAGTTACATTTTAAATAACACGAATCACCAAACAACATAAAGTCAGGTGGTTTCAAACGATCTGTCAAGTTTTAGTGATTGTCATAGTGCCCTTCAGAAATCTCTACATCACAGTTTCTATTTTACTCAATCAATTCTTACTAAGTACCAAGGGAAACACTGGTTGTCGCCTCTGAATATCCATTCTCCCCTTCTTGTTTAATAATAGAATTCTGATTTTGCTTTTTAATTTTAAAATGTTTTATTTACCTATTTATTGGAAAGGTAGACAGAGACAAGGGGTAGACAGATAGACAGGTGGACTGAGGTTTCCTATCTACTGGCTCTTTCCTCAAAGGCCTATAATGACCAAGATAGGGCCAAGCAGAACCCAGAAGCAGGGAACTCAACCCAGTTTTCTTATGTGGGTGGCAAGACTCAAGTGCTTGCATGATCCCCTGCTGCCGGCCACTGTGTATACAAACACCAGAATCCCCATTTTTAATGGGCTGACATACACTCAGCTTCAAGACCACATTTCCCACCTTCTTTGTGAGATACACATATGTAATGGAGATGAGGCCAAAAGATCAAAATGAAATATTATATACTGGAAGTGAACAAAGTGCCTTAATCCATCCTTCTACTGCCCGGGACACACACATGTGACAACTGGAGTTCCACTGCCCTCCAGGATTCCCAGGGGGCACATAAGAGTGACAAGTGGATGACTGAAAGGAAGCTGGCACCTAAAGCAACAGCAGAACTGCCATACCACTGGTGTTCAGCCTACCTCAGGCAAGGCATTTGAAGCACCAGGAAAAATACACTTAGCTCACTAGTAACTAAGATAGAGATGTGATACAGCCAAACCTAAATCTGACATGCCAAGTACAAAAAGCAGGGTGTTCTTGCTCTTGCAAGAAATCTAAACTTTGCACAGTGGAGGCAAACTTAGAATTTATTAGGTTGAATGGGAGCATGACTATCATTGTGTTTTTCTTTAGTAAGTGAAAAATGATGCTTTGATCAGAGATGCAGTTAATTTTACCTCTCTGACCTCATTTAAAGAAGGTAATTTAGATCTTGTATATGTAATAATTAAAAAGTCAAATACAGATTGAAGTTAGATAAGTCAAAAGACTAGTTGGTTGAAATTATTTAGACTACTCTATGAATATATTAGATACATGGAGAGTGAGATCAGATAATCATTGTCATTCATTAAATATATTCAGATCTCTGTATTACATGGCTGTATAAAGATAAGTTCAAAATCTCATGGAAAATAGAATTAAAAGGTAAACAAAAAAACTTTCTCAGTGTCTATCAAGAGCAAGATACGTTTGTAAGCAATGATCCAAGCTATTTGGTCCATCTCTCCATCTGAGAGCCCTGGGAGTTAACCAAGTGAATGCAGTCTTCTTTACATTGTTAACTGAAGAAAAATGGGTGACCTTTAAAGACTTTGTAAGATTAGAAAACAAAAGAAGTCGGAAAAAGTTTCCCTCTGTCTTTATGTTTCATATAGGATAACACAAATTTTTAAAAACGATGAGCCACATCATCAGGTGGATACCCAATGATTTCTCATTGAAACTTTCACAGAATTTCCTTTGACCAGGATTTTGCTGGAGAAGAACTCTCTAATGAAGGGGTCCCAGGTGATTTTCTGCTAAAGCTTTAGTTTACTTCTCAAAACACTCCCCTAATATGCAGATGTTATCATTCCCTGGCCCTCCAGAAGGTAAATAAACAAAATGCCTTGAGGATCCCAAAAGCTGTGACTATGATCTTGCTTTTGACCAGTCCATTCTTTCTTTAACTGGACCACTTGCATCTCTTGGTAGCCACTGCTTTGCTTGTGCACCTTCTTCAGGATCATACTGGTAAAGCCAAGTTTCGTTGAAAATTTCCATTGAAAGGTATGCTTTTCTCTGCAGCTGATCTGGGAACAAGAGTTTTGACACCAATCTATCAGAAACTGGATTGTACTTCAGCTTTTCAGTCATAATTGTGTAAGCTAAACCAATCGAGGTGTTTGATTGGCTATTGTTTCTGCTGTTCATCATCAGTCCTCTCCAACTAGGTCCTGAAAAAGATTAACTTGTTCCTCTTCAATTGATGTGGATGACCTGCTGCTGTAGGCTTCATCTTCAACTTCATCTGGTCACTCATTAAAAGGAATTTTCTACTTGTAAGACACTACTCTTTTTTCCCCCAAAGAAACCTTTTATTTAATGACTACAAATTTCAAAAGTACAACTTTAGGAAAATAGTGATTCTTCCCACCATACCCACCCTTTCACCTCCACTATCACTCCATCTCCTCCTCCCTCTCCCATTCCCAATCCCATTCTCCATTAAGATTTATTTTCAACTAACTTTATACACAGAAGATCAACTCTATAGTAAGTAAATATTTCAACAATTTTCACACACATGCACCAAAACCAACTGATTGAGAACAAATTTTACAGTTAATTCTCACAATACAACTCATTGAGGACAGAGATCCTACATGGGGAGTAAGTGCACAGTGACTCTTGTTAATTTAACAATGCTCTTATGTATGACATCAGTGATTACCCGAGGCTCTTGCCATGAGCTGACTAGGCTACGGAAACTTTTGAATCCACAATCTCTGTCAGTATTTAGACAAGGCCATAAGCAAAGTAGAAGTTCTCTCCTCCCTTCAGAGAAAGGCCGGCGCCGCAGCTCAATAGGCTAATCCTCCGCCTTGCGGCGCCAGCACACCGGGTTCTAGTCCTGGTCTGGGTGTCAGATTCTGTCCCGGTTGCCCCTCTTTCAGGCCAGCTCTCTGCTGTGGCCAGGGAGTGCAGTGGAGGATGGCCCAAGACTTGGGCCCTGCACCCCATGGGAGACCAGGAGAAGCACCTGGCTCCTGACATTGGATCAGCACGGTGCGCCGGCCGCAGCGCACAGGCTGCGGCGGCCATTGGAGGGTGAACCAACGGCAAAAGGAAGATCTTTCTCTCTGTCTCTCTCTCTCACTGTCCACTCTGCCTGTCAAAAAAAAAAAAAAAAGTACATCCTTCTTTGATGGCCACTTCTTTCCATTGAGATCTCACTCGCAGAGATCCTTCATGTAGAACATTTCTTGCCACGGTGTCTTGGCTTTCCAGTGACCTGTGGCTTGGGGGGGCTATCCACTGAATTTTTCTCCTTTGGGTATTGGGCCTCAAGTCATATCTCCTCACTCATTCTTTAAATCCCCTTCTTTTATTATGAAGGTTTGGCTTTATCCCCTAATCACATTTTAATCATCTAGTTCTTAAACTGATGGGCTGATTGCCGAATAGCCTTAATCTACATGCCGTGGCTTGAGTTTAGTCTCAGCTTCCCAGGTATCGTCAATCAAGACACTATATGATACCAAATGCCAGTAAGCATATCCAAGCAGTTAGATTAGGGCCTCAATAATATGATTTCTGCAAAATGTTTCCTTGAAAATGGCATTTGTGAAGTGACTAATGCAAATGTGACTCTAGAGGTTTTATGTAGTTTCTGTCTTTCTATAAGGAAAAAGTAAGATGACAACATGTGTGTGTCTCCTTGCTCAAAGTCTCTTCTCTTTTTAGCTGGAATCAGTAATTACAGTTGGGTATCAAACACAACACTCAGAAATGGGATGCTGGCATCTTGACCACCTGTCCTGATCCTTTCTTCCTTGTGTTTTTTAAAGAGGTATTTATTTTACTTGAAAGTCAGAGAGACAGAGAGAGAGTGACCTTCCATCCACGGGTTCACTCCCTAGGTAGCTACAACAGCCAGAGCTGGGTCAGGTCAAAGCCAGGAGCCAGGAACTTCTTCAAAGTCTCCCATGTGAGAGCAGGAGCCCAAACACTTGGGCCATCTTCTTCTGCTTTCCCAGGCACATTAGCAAGGAGCTGGATCAGAAGTGGAGCAGCTGGGACATGAACCAGTGCCCATATGGGATACTGGCATCCCAGGCAGTGGCTTTACCAGCTATACCACAATGTCAGCCCTGGCACTTTTTTCTTAAATCTCTGTTATTTAAAATCAATTGCTTTTAGATTTCTTTTCAAAGCATTCCACTAACTGCCCTACTAAGCTCTTGCCACATAGTCACAGATAATTTACAAAGTCTCCCAGCTACTTGACCTAACTAATTGCTGATTCTGTATTAAACCGTTTCATTCCTGTTGGGCTCTTGTGAAATTCTGGTGTCTAGCTAAATGAAGTCGAAGACATTTTTAATAGCATATTCTCTCCCAGCAAGTAAATCACTAAACATTTCCCCTTTTCATGGATTCAGGGAAGGTGTTCCATGTAGAACAGAGAATATGCTCAGTAGGAAATCACATAGAATGATACAATTCTTCGCACAAAATTAAGCTCAAATAATATTCAAAGCCTACAGGTAATGATATTTTTATCAGAATAATCCATGTTTTCATGTTCAATAATGGGGATCCATATTTTTAAAAATATTTTATTGTGTATTCATTTGGGGGGTAGAGTTACAGGCAGTGAGAGGGAGAGACTGAGAGAAAGGTCTTCCATCCACTTGTTCACTCCCCAAGTGGCCTCAAGGGCCAAAGCTGAGCCGATCCAAAACCAGGAGCCAGGAGCTTCTTTTGGGTCTCCCATGCATGTGCAGGGAAGGGCCCAAGTGCTTGCGTCATCTTCTACTGCTTTCCCAGGCCACTAGTAGATAGCTGGATTGGAAGAGGAGCAACCAGGACTAGAACCAGTGTCCATATGGGATGCTGGCACCACAACTGGAGCATTAACCTACTGCACCACAGCGCCATCTCCAGGGATCCATCTTAGATGATTCTGCAAATCTCTGTTCTGCACATCTGGCCAATTTAGCAATCAGCTCCACCCCACGTGCTTAAATTCCTTCTTCACATTAAAAGGAGAATATGATGCCTCCCCCGAGATAGTGTGATAGTCATGTTACACAGAATCCCACTGATTAGTTTTTATGTTGTAATTTCTAATCCAGACTTAACCATTGCTCTCCAGACATTTTTCTATGTCTATGATTACACCTTATTCTCAACATTTAGAGACTGGTCACTTCTTAGAAGTTCTGTATTTTTCCTTTTGAGTTTTCTGGGATCTAAAGACTATTCTCAAAGTCAGAACCCTATGGACTGTGAGACTGGCAAGATGCAACACAATAGAGAGTATTGGACTTGAATATAACATTTAGAAAGTACAGCTGCTCACTTGTGACAGATTGTTGCCATACAAGAAAATGAAATCTGTTACTTTCTGATCTTCCAATTATTTCCAGAGAAACCAGAAAACCATATTTTTCTGAAAATTTTCTCAATTTTTTAAATGTTGGCAACTAATGCAAGAACACAAACTTTATGTGGTCCAAAAGACACATACACACACACACAGAGAGAGAGAGAGAGAGAGAGAGAGAGAGAGAGAGAGACTCCTGCATGCAGAGCTTTGGCTTAGGGACTCCTGTAGCACATTCTGGATGAGAACATTGTCTCAAAACCTTCAACTCCCTGACAAATGGAATTCTTTACCCGAATAGAAATATTAACAGTCAGAACTCTTTCTTTGCAGAACTGTGGAAATATTTTCAAGTTAGAAAAACAGTAGACTCCCTTTCAAATGCTGTGTCACATTCCGGGGCAGCAGCAGGACTTGCGTGCCTGCCGACTCCAGATGCACAGTGTCCAAATCTGGATTCTGCTACTTCTTAGTCTGATGACCTCGGACCAGTTATTTGAACCTTGTGTTCTTCAATGTCTTTGGTTCTGAAGTTGAGATGAAATCTTAATGTTTACTTCATAAGGGCTTCTATGAGCTCCATGTAAATCCTTGCATCAGTGACCATTTCATAGTAAATACTATAGAGATGTGTATGTAATAAATACATCACACACATCTGCATGTTGTTGGTTGTTTTTTTTTTTTCCATCATCTTTACCTTGAAAATCTCCATGAAAAAGATTATTCTTCGTAAAGTAGCCTGGGAATGGCCACAGGGTCTAGGTGATACAGGTAAATCCATCATTCTAGGCCACTGGGGGAAATTTTACAAGGAAAACCACATCACAAGGAACTTCTGTATGAGGGTTGAGAGTTACTCTTCCTTTCCCCTTTGCTAGGATGGTAGGTAAGATTGTTCAGATTGAGAATTTGGCTATTGCCAGTAAATCCTTCTGCCAACCAAGGAAAAGTATATTTAGCATGAGAGTGAATGCAATTCTACTGTTAAGATGACTTTTAAAAGAAACTTGAACTTTTCATGGGATAAGGAGGATTTCACTTACTATCTCTGACTGTCAATCTGTGGATCTGTGAAGTAGTTGTGGCCCTTGGTTTGGAGCAGTAGAAATGATCTGCTCCTAATGACTAGCTATATTCAATACAGTCATGAGTGAAAAATAAGCTGTCAGAGAAGAAAATCCATAAAAGACAAGGGAGGCCACTCATCACTTGCAACAGCATCGTGAGGGATTGTGACAGAGAAATGACTAATTTCTATTGTCAGCTTTAATTTCCCAGATTCATCTTTGATAACATCAAGATGGGAAGTTGCCTAGGTAAATTGGAAATAGAGAGACTATCTGACTTCGATTGAATGTTATTGAAAAAATTGATTGGAAATACATTTTACAATATACAGCTGTTGAATTTGGCAAAGATAGTAGTTCTTATGTGGGAGTGACTTTGCTACCCAGGGCACCTTTTACCCATGGCAACTGGAGGGAGAGGTGCTTCTGACATCTGGGGAGTGGTAGGCAGGGGAAACGCCAAGTATCCTACAATGTAGAGGCCAGCCCCCAAACAAAAGGAATCAGGACACCCAAGTGTCTATAGCGCCAGGAAGAAGAGAATAGAATAATCTTGTTTAATCTCTAGCTTAGTTGGCCTAAGTTAAGAAACCAAAAATTGCACTTTAATAGAATTCTACTGAGTAAAACTGAAAATGTGGATTATGTAGTGTGGTGCAATGCAAAGACAAGCTTTTAGTTTCAGGTAAAGCTCTTTGAAAGTTTACCTCCTCCGTTTACTATGTGAACTGAGCCCTCTGTACCTTGGCTTTCTTATCTGTACAGCGGAAATATTGATGGTGCTCACTTTCACAGATTAATTATGAGAGATAATGTTACCGTATGCAAAGTGCCTTGTTCTTGTCCCTAGGAAACACTATATGTATACTATCTAAAAATAACTGAACAACAAAGGATAAAACCTAAATAAAATGTTTTTTCTCCCGTGTCAATTCCTCAACTTTTAAACTTACTGCTGAAGCAGGAAATATGAAACCGAGTTTTGTCCTAGCAATGTGCATAATCATTATATAATATTGGATTTGTTCTTCTTCAATTAATTTCATTGTATTGCAGCATGGCTTATCCCAATCCATGTACACATATGAAGTGTCTACATAGCACTAAGTGATAGAGAGCTATGTAATATGATTCCTGTGTCTTATTCCTATATCTGTAGTTCTGAAATTCCTAATTGTTAAAAATGTAAGTCTCTCATATATGGAACAATTTTCTGCTTTTTTTCTTTCCTCTATACCCCTAAATACCATAAAAGATCACACTGGACATCATAACTCTATAACATCGTCGTGTTTCCCAATATATATTTTTTGTGGGAAGGCCTTGAAATCTATAATGTATCAAAGATTGCAAACCTCGGACAAACTGTGTTTTAAATTGGCTGGCTCTGTTTTTCTGGAATCTCTGCTTTTTTCCATCTGCCACCCCCTTCAGTACTTCTCTCAAAAAAGCCTTACCAGGTACTTCAGAACATTTCCCCTTTCTAACGGCTAAAACATAAATTGAAAAGTGTACTGAACCCCTCAGCCCTGGTGGTGCGTTTGGTAGAGTTGAGATCTCTCTAATCGGGGCTTTAGCATTCATTGGGAATGAAAAATCTGTTTACTCTGCTGGAGGAATTAGGCTCTGAAGGGATTGTTTCAGTTCTCTTTGTTTATGATGATTTGTTAGCTCTCGACTGCAGAAATAATTTTGTTGTTTACATTAATCTATGGTGGCAGTATTAACTTCACATCATACATAAATATAATTATTGATCATTACCAGCTGTAATTCAGTGTTAGAATTACAGATTTACATAATTGTGCTATTAAGTATAAACTTGAACTTCATATCTGGGGTCACAAATAACTGGAGGCAGTAGAAACAGAAAATTCTGATTATATGTCATTCATATTTTAATATACGCTGTTGCAATTTTGATCAGTGTTAATGTAAATATTTTTATGTACTTTACAGCAATGAGATGCTAATGGGTGGAAATTACAGCAATATTGATCTAGCTAATAAAATGTAATACATTAGTGAGGAAGGATATTTATTATATACTTCAACTATTACTATACATCATCTGCCTAAGGAACATGAGCGCCATCACAAGTGAAAAAAAAATTTTTTGAACTAAACCCTATGAGTTTCTTCCCATTCACAATCATGGCTTTTCTGCTCCAAGTCTTTTATACTGATGTGGATCCAAAACGGGCAATGCCATTTCTGAAAACAAGCAAGCATTCCCTCTTAGTGTAATTATTACATGGAAAACACCCTATAATAATCAATCAACAAAGAAAGAGTTGTCTAGAAATATCCTTGAAGATGCTACAAATGTCCACATTGTCTCAATAAATGTACTACATATAACCTACATAGTAAGGCCTAATTTCTAATCTTAGAATTCTATGAGCTGAAATGTCTAACAAAAAACAATGCTTCGCAAGCAGAATTTTAAATGAAGTGATTTAGGCTATGATGTCAAGAACTCAATAGACTTGTAGCATTTTTAACACTAATTTGAGATCTATGTTTTGCAGCTATCTTTTTTAGATGCATAAAATCAAAACTGGAAAGGAATTTAAATATCAGATAAGTATATTGTTTTTTTCTTACAAATTCCTCTCTGTTTTATTGAATTTTATGAGACTGCAATTATATGGATCCGAATTGATCAAATAACAAATACACTTGATCCAATCCAACCATATATTCATATATTTTGGTCTCGATTCCTACAGACATACCTACCTGTCAATTTAGCTTTCTAAGTACTTTTCCTTAAAGTATATGTAACACATATTATGAACAAAATTCTAAAATTGGTCAAAGGTAAAAATAAACACAAAATTTGTCCTCCCTTTTTTCCTTAATGCTACTTATGACTGTTTATGGCTTATGTCTTTCTTAAAGATTTTATTTATTTATTTATTTGAAAGGTAGAATTACAGAGAGAGGGAGAGAGTGACGTCTTCCATCCACTTCTTCACTCCCCAGATGGTTATTTTGACTGGAGCTGAGTTGATCTGAAGCCAGGAGCCAGGAGCTTTGTCTAGGTCTCTCTCACAGGTGCAGGGGCCTAAGTACTTACGCCATCTTTTACTGCTTTCGCAGGCCATAGCAGAGAGCTGGATCGGAAGAGGAGCAGCCGGGACATGAACCAAACTGGATTGGAAGAGGAGCAGCTGGGACACGAACCAGAGCTCATATGGGATTTTGGTGCTGCAGGCAAGTGCTTAGCCCACTATGCCACAGTGCCACCCCTCCTTATGACTTCTTAATTATATAAATGGTGGTATACAATGACTGCTACTCTGTACCTTGCTTGTTTTCAATCTTTTATGCACATAAAATTTGCCATCTTTGTTATTTAGTGTATAGTCCAATAGTGTTAAATACATTCCTGTTGTTGTATAATCAGTGTCCAGAATGAGCTTCATCTTGCAAAACTGAAACTTTATACTCATTAGCCAAACACATCTCATTCTCACATCCTTGAGAGTTCCTAGGAACTTTTGTTCTACTTTTGCTCTCAACCAATTTGACTACCCTGTGTACCTCATGTAAGTGCAATTATACAAAAGTATTTGTCTTTTGTAACTTGTTGATTTCATTTATCATATTGTCCTTAAGGTGAATCTATGCTGAACCATGTTCCATAAACTCCAAACTTTTTAAGGCTGAATAATATTCCATTGCATGTATATACCACAACTTCTTTATCCATCCATCAGTTGATGGAAACTTGGCGTTGCTTCTACTTCTTGGCTACTATGAGTAAGGCTTCTATGAACATGGGTGTGCAAATATCTCTTCAAGGTTCCACTTTCATCTTTAGGGGTGCACATTAGCAGTATAATTGTTGGATGATATGATAATTCTACTTTCAATACCTAATTTGTTGAGTGGGTTTCTTTTTATCATAAAAGGAAGCTGAATTCTGCCTCGTTCTTTTTCTGTGTCAATTGAGATAATCTTTTTTGCCTCCATTCTGTTAATGTGGTGTATTAGGTTGATTGATTTTCATATGTTGAACCATTTTGCATTCCAGGAATAAATCACATTTGGTCATGGTGTATAATCCTTTTAATGCGCTGTCGAATTCTCTTTGCTGGTATTTTGCTGAGGATGTTTTCGTTAATAATCCGCAGGGATGTTGATCTGGAGGTTCCTTTCATGTCTGTCTGTTTGACTTTGTGTTGAGGTAATGTTGGCCTCATGAGATGACTTTGCATTTGTTTCCTCCTCTTCAGTGTAAGAGTTTGAGAAAGGATTTGTAGTATAAGAAATCACTGATGTAGCCATAGGTCCTGGACTTTTCTTTGTTGACAGCTGATTCTAGTTTATGGGCATATTCAGACTTTCTCTCTCTTCATGATTGAACCTTGGTATGCACCAGACCTTTTGTTTTAAACCTCATGCTATACCTTAGCAAAGTCTTCATAATTGTGTGTATGCATTACCACATTCTTTTTGATATCTGCATAGAATTTTACAATATATTTAAGTATAATTTACTTCTCTGAACCAATATCTTAAATCTCACTTCAAGGGCCTTCTAATTCACTTTTAGTCAGGTATATTGGGATATAGTTTGGGATATGTATGCATGTGTGTGTGTGTGTGTTAAGCATATAGTTTTGGCAGATAAATACAGTTATGCAAATACACCATAATCAAGATGTAGACCATTTCCATTATCCTCAAGGTCCCTTCATGGCCCCTTTTTCATTCCCTTTCATTAGGCAGCCAACAGTATTGTCCTTTATATAAAGCCTATAGTATTGTCCTTTCTATAAAGTCCTGTAAACATGTTTGAAGAGTAACCTTTCACGTCTAGAGCTTTTTATTAACTTTTTTTAGCAAAATGCTTTTGAGATTCAATTATTTTTTTCAACTTTTATTTAATAAATATAAATTTCAAAAGTACAACTTATAGATTATAGCGGCTTTTCCCCCCATAACCTCCCTCCCACCCACAACCATCCCATCTCCCACTCCCTCTACCATCCCATTCTTTATCAAGATTCATTTTCAATTATCTGTATATACAGAAGATCAATTTGGTATACACTAAGTAAAATTTCAACAGCTTATACCCAACACAGATAAACAAAGTATAAAGTACTGTTTGAGTACTAGTTTTACCATTCATTCACATAGTATAGCAAATTAAGGACAGAGATCCTATACGGGGAGTAAGTGCACAGTGACTCTTGATGTTGATTTAACAATTGATACTCTTATTTATGATGTCAATAATCACCCAAGGCTCTTGTCATGAGCTGCCAAGGCTATGGAAGCCTCTTGAGTCCACAAACTCCACTCTTATGTAGACAAGGCCATAGTCAAAGTGGAAGTTCTCTCCTCCCTTCAGAGAAAGGTACCTCCTTCTTTGATGGCCCATTATTTCCGCTGGGATCTCACAGAGATCTTTCATGTAGGTTTTTTTTTTTGTTGTTGTTTGTTTGTTTGTTTTTTGCCAGAGTGTCTTGGCTTTCCATGCCTGAGAAACTCTCACGGGCTTTTTAGCCAGATCCGAATGCCTTAAGGGCTGATTCTGATGCCAGAGTGCTGTTGAGGACATCTGCCATTCTATGAGTCTGCTGTGTATCCCACTTCCCATGTCGGATTGTTCTCTCCTTTTTAATTCTATCAGTTAGTATTAGCAGACACTAGTCTTGTTTATGTGATCCCTTTGATATTTAATCCTATCAGTATGATCAATTTTGAACTTAAACTGATCATTTGGTACTTGCACAAGGTACGTGCCACCTTGTTGGGTTGAACTGGAATCTCCTGGCACATTTCTAGCTCTACCAATAGGGGTAAGACTGAGTGAGTATGTGTCAAACTGTACATCTGCTCCCTCTCTTATTCCCACTCTTATATTTAACAGGGCATACAATACCTTCCTTTATATTGCTGAGTATCATTCCATTGTATACATGGGTTGCCATTTGTTGATTCTTGTGGACATTTGGGTTGTTTCCAGTTTTGAGTGATGGTAATTAAAAGTTCTGGCAATTTTCAGTTAGCTCCTTGTGTGGACAAATGTTTCCCCTTTTATCAGGAAAATGCATAGAAAGCAGGGAATGAGGTTATAGGATCATATTTAGTTTATGTTTAAGTAGATAATAAACTACTTAATTGCTTTCCAAACTATCATATCCTCAACAACAACATCAGAGAGTTAATGTTGCTCCATAGCCTAATATGTCTTTTTACAGTATTATTGTAATTATTATTATTACTTTATATTTAACAATTCTAGTAGGTGTGAGCATTATTTAATTATGGTTTTTATTTACATTTCCCAAATGACAGATGATGTTAAACATATTTACTCTTGTTTATGTACAAGATTAAATGTTGTTATAAACATTTATGTTCAAATTTTTGCTCATTTTTAAATACAATTTTTATTTTCTTATTACTGAGTTGTAAAAGTTCTTTACATATGCCAGCCCTTAATTATACATATGACTTAGAAATACATTTTTCATATCTGTTCTTTGTTTTATATTTTCTTAGTATTGGTTATCTACTTTTATTTGAATAAATATTTGTCATATATTTAATCTTCCTATTTATTTGTCTAATTTTCATCTATGGCCAGTGAAATTTGTTTATTGAGGCTTTTCATGCTCCCTGACTAATACTTTCTCATTATTCTCATTTCTCTGAATTTTCTTATATTAGTTCCCACTTATCCACAGCTTTATTTACACATAGTCAATGATGATCTGAAAATATTAAATGAAATATTCTAGAAATCATCTCTAGGTTTTATATGGCACACCATTCTGGTAGCATGATGAAGTATTGTGCCACCCAGTTGTATCCCATTGGGACAGGGATCATCCCTCTGTGCATTGTATCCACACTGTATATGCTACCAGCCCATTAGTCACTTAGTAGCCATGTCAGTTTTCAGTTTGGCTACCCTAGTGCCACAGTGTTTACCTTCAAGTAACCCTTATTTTACTCAATAATAGCACCAAAACACAAGAGTAGTGCCACGGTTTAGGTATAGTTTGCGTACGTCTTCCAAAGTTTCATCTGTTGAAATCTTTGTTACCATTTGTGGCACTGTTAAGAGACTGCTGGGGCAGGTTGCAATTCTGGCACCTCGACATGCTCTGCTTCCTTTCTCAGCAAGTGATCTCCCGCCATTGTGAGGAAGAGGGGCCCTCACTTTAGCTGACAACATGTTCTTTGGAATTTCAGCCACCAAAACTCTGCTAAATAAATCTCTATTTCTTTCTAGTGCACACATCCTCAGGCATTTCCTTATAACAAAGAAAACCTGACTAATACAAATGAAGCTGGAAATTTGGATGTGCCAAACAGAAGCCATATAAAGGGCTTCATCTATATGAAAATAAAACAAGTTATCTTCAGAGAAAGTCAGACTACAGTTCCATAATTTTTATTTTGGTATATTGTTATAATTATTCTATTTGATTATTAGTTATTGTTAAATGCTTAATTTACCTTGTGTATAAATTAATTTCATCACAGGTTTATATGAATAGGAAAATATTTTATACACAGGGTTTCCTTATTTTAGGCATCTGCTGTGTGCCTTGGAACACAGTTCCCACTAATGCAGGAGACTACTGTATATTCTGTCTAGTTTATTTGTTTATATATGTTCCAGTATTTTTTCAATCACTAATCCAATTTTTAATTTTTTATTAATATAACATTAAATTTGTATACTGTTTTAAAGCTGATGGTTACTTTGAGGAAACTGGAGTCTCCCTGTCTTTGAATAAAATTATGTTTCCATGTAAGTTACCATATCGTCAAAACTATTTTTATGTCACACACATGTCTTAGTCTTTTATTCCTTAGTATTTATATGGATCTACTCAAGCTGACATAACAAAATTGCATAAACTGATTAGCTTAATCATTGGGAATTCACTTTATGAGCTCTGAAGTTTGAAAAGCCCAATATCAAGGATCTCACAATATTTGATGTCTAGGGAGGGCTCTCTTCCTGGCTTGCAGACAGTTGCTTTCTTGCTGTGTCCTTACCTTGAAGATGGTACAGGCTCTCAATTGCCTCTGGCTATAAAGACATTAATCCTATAGGATTGGGGTCCCATCTTTATGATCCAGTTTATCCTTAATTTCTTCCTTGCACCAGACAAGGTCTCATCTGAGGTTAGAACACCAACATAAAAATTGGGGGAGAGGCAATTCAGTCCATTGTATATTCATCTTTTGAGTTACAACTATAGAAGGGATCTTTTCTTCCATTTTATTTTTATAAAAAAAAAAAACATGAACTTTGTTGGATTGCTTTTGTAATACACACCCTTCCCATTCACCCTAACATTTATAATAGTTTTGTGATAAAATAACTGGGATATTTAGAGTCCTAAAATCCAAAGATAAAAATATTTTACTCCTTTCTTACATTTTCCTCCTGTCTAATTTCATTTTCTAATATCTGAATAACATTTTTAGGCTTCCATAGCCTTGGCAACTCATGACAAGAGCCTTGGGTGATTACTGACTCCATAAACAAGAGTGTCAATTGTTAAATCAACAACAGGAGGCACTGTGCACTTACTCCCCATATAGGATCTCTGTCCTTAATGTGTTGTACTATGTGAATTAACAGTATAGCTAGTACTCAAACAGTACTTTATACTTTGTGTTTCTGTGTGGGTGCAAACTGTTGAAATCTTTACTTAGTGTATACTAAATTGATCTTCTGTATATAAAGATAATTGAAAATGAATCTTGATGTGAATGGGATGGGAGAGGGAGCAGGAGATGGGAGGGTTGCGGGTGGGAGGGAGGTTATGGGGGGAAAGCCACTGTAATCTATAAGTTGAACTTTGGAAATTTATATTTATTAAATAAAAGTTTAAAAATATAGTGAAGATAATTATTACAATTATTTTATACATGAGAGGAAAGTGAGTTCCAGATAAATTGTTCTTTGCTCAAGGATATCCATAAGGCTATTTTCACAGGAAAGAAAAAACCACTATGTTATTAGCTGCAGCTTATCAAGCTCTCCTTTGTGGTTATGTTGTTATTGGGAAAGACCAAAAAAAAGTTGAGTAGAGCACATAAATATTGATTATATATAATACATTACTATATTTCACATACAATATGTAACAGTTGTTACATATATACATTATGTAACAGTTTCTCTTCATTCTTGAGGAAACCAATGTAGACAATGTTTACATTAGCTCTATACAAAATCCATTTTCACCAAAGTGCTTTTCTTCTAGTAGTAATTTCCTCTTAATTCTTTTAAAAAATAAGAGAGAAGGGAAAATAACCTCATTGAGTACTAAGACCCAATTCAGGACGTTTGTTAACATAGCCCTGAACCAACTCAGTTCCTCCAACTGTGCTGCTTGAATTTTTCAAGAATGACTGTAGAATGTAAGGAATACATTTTTAAAAGATATATTTGTTTATTTATTTGAGAAAGGAAAAGACAACCAGTGTCTAATTTCCCATGACATGGCAAAAGCCAGGAATTCAGTACAAGTCTCCCACATGGGTTCAGGGACCCAACCACTTGAGCCATCACCTGCTGCCTCCCAGGTTGTACATTAGCTGGAAACTAAAAGTGGAATCACAGCCAGGACTTGAACTCAGGCAATCCAATTAGAAGGCAAGTGTCCCAGGCAGCACCTTAGATGCCACACCAAAGGAATGTCCCAGGTAATGCAGCATTCTGAGACAAGGGGAGCTGGCACGAACAGCCCGCTCTGCTTCGGGTCCATCCTCCCACACCCAGGAACAAGAAATCTTTTCAATACTTCATCCTGACAAGTCATCTCTTCATGGGTCATCAGACCCAGACTGGACTACTTTCTTGGGCCTCATAGCTTCAGTACAAGTGGGAGACACACAGCTGACACTCCATGTGCCCTGGGCAGCTTTCCCGAGCCTTGTGGAAATTGGCTGCCTAACTGTAGATAAGAAATCCACTCCATGTAACTGTCATGTTTGACTGCTCTCCTTCGCTGCACTCAGAGGGGAACCCACCTCACACCTGCTAGCTTCTTGCTTCAACTTCAGCACTTTTCTTTGCAAGGATTTTGAAATTTGTACACGTAATGATGTTTAGGTCTTTCTATATACCAAGGACTTGTATTAGGAACCAGATGTAAAAGTAAAGAAAACAGTGGTCCTTGTACTAATGGAACCATAATGACAGGAGAAAAATCATAGTGTGTATTGCATTCCTAACAACCTGTTTGTGCACACAGTGAGTATTTAAATTGATAACCATTCAATGAGAGAGAGAGAGAGAGAGAGAGAGAGAGAGAGAGAGAGAATCTTCCATCCATTGGTTCACTCCCCAGATGCTCACAACAGCTGGAATGGGTCCAGGACAAAGCCAGGGCAAGAACTCACTTGAGGTCTCCCACATGCGTGGCAGGGGTACAAGTGCTTGAAACATCACCTACTGTCCCTCCAGAGTGTTTTAATATTCATATGGCCAAGTCTTTGTCCACCAGACATTCACTGCTTAGTTCTTTTTCTGCACTCCTGACCTTTTCCCATTTCATTTCCCATACATCCTCCAGCCACCTCCTCCCCTTCCAGCTACTGTAATGTTCTCTCTTGCACTCATTTCATCACAAAAAATCAAAATGCTGCTGCATCACCGAAGCCTTTCCTGACCATGGCATCCCTTAGATAAACTAACACTGGGGACTCCTTCCTTCATGTCTCCTCTGTACATATTCCACGTCTCTTATATCACAGTGACTATATATTTTTTTCTTTACCCAGTAAAAATATACACTACATCGGGCAACAATTTTTCCTGTTGTATTAATTGTTGCATTCCCTAAAACTATGACTGATTGAAAGTGCA
The DNA here is from genome assembly GCF_033115175.1 of Lepus europaeus. NCBI lineage: Eukaryota > Metazoa > Chordata > Mammalia > Lagomorpha > Leporidae > Lepus > Lepus europaeus. The sequence continues at coordinate 80,577,360 of NC_084841.1, read as the reverse complement.
ACAAAAATAATTATTTGCCGTGTATTGCTCTAATTTATGTGTTTATCTCCTGTAGTAAACTAGAAATGAATTGAGTACAGAGCCTTGTTATTAATTTTAGGGTCCCTCTCAGAAACCGTAACAAAAAATTAGTGATTAATTAATGCCCATAGAAATTGTTGCTTGAAATAATATAAAATTATCCCATAATATTTTGGAAACCCTAGTTAATTTGTATTGTGATCATAAGCCAAAGGGTTTTCATTGAATTTCATAGCCTCATTAGCATTTTTTTTTTTACAGGCAGAGTGGACAGTGAGAGAGACAGAGAGAAAGGTCTTCCTTTTATCATTGGTTCACCCTCTAATGGCCGCTGTGGCCGGTGCGCTGTGGCCGGTGCGCTGTGGCCTGTGCACTGTGGCCGGCGCACGGCGCTGGTCCGAACCCACGAGCCAAGGGCTTCTCCTGGTCTCCCATGCGGGTGCAGGGCCCAAGCACTTGGGCCATCCTCCACTGCCTTCCCGGGCCATAGCAGAGAGCTGGCCTGGAAGAGGGACAACCGAGACAGAATCCGGCGTCCTGACCGGGACTAGAACCCGGGGTGCCGGCACCACAATAGGATTAGCCTATTGAGCCGAGGCGCTGGCCACAGCCTCATTAGCCTTTAAAGTTATCATTTCCCCTTGCACTGACATGAAGCAGCAGAGACATTCCAGACATGGGCAGACTATGCTTGCTTGCTTCTGAGGAAGGAGACTGAGTCCTCCAGGAAGCTACTCGGTTCCCCAATATGGTACCTGCTCCACACCTCCAATTCAAGCATACAACGGAAGGTCAATAAAAGAAACAGGACACAATTAGTAAAAGAATTCTTTCTTGCCTATTCCTTGTTCACTCTGTTGGGTTTCTAAAAATGTGTATTTGGAAGGAAACTACCTAGTAGATGAGGGTATTACCCAGTCAAGACAAGAGATCATGACACCACAATAAATTGTTCTTGAAAAAATGCAGCATCAAACATGCACAAGTCATCCCCAAGTTTTTTCAGTCTTAACCTGATTTACTTGCTGTGTGAATTGTTGTCTCTATTGCATTTAATGTTTCCTCATTTGTAAAAGGGGCTAATGATGCAGACCTCTTCACAAGATCACTGTGTCACTTCACTAATTAATACTGTAATTATAAAGTGCTTAGAAAATATAATGCACTGTACAAATGCCAAGTGTTGTTATTAGAATCATTTGAGCTCTCAGCTCATCTAGATTTACTACTTTAGCAAGGCAAATAATTCTAAACAGTAAGAAAGCCTCAACTATACATACTAATTAATCTAACTCAAACATTTATTATGTACTGTAAATATGCCTTGTTCAACTATGCATTTCAGTGAAGGCCACTGTTGAAATCATCGTTTGGAAATTGACCCCAGTTGCTTGAGTTCTGCATTAAATGATTCTTCACTGGCCTTTCTGCAGTGACCGTTTAGATCATATTTATCTCACAAGTAATTTTTCTGTTGATTTATTGGTTTGTTTGGTTGAATGGTGATTGCCAGGGAGTCAGCTAATATGAATTGTTCTAAGACGGAATAAAAGGAGGCAAATTAGCACATTCTCTTTTGTCTCTGTAGTGAAAGATTTGAAAAGAAACAATATCTTTGTAACTGCCATGCTATTATTTTAGTCTAATATCCATTAGGGGGCCTTTTCTGGGGAGCAAATGCCCTAGAGTGGAAGATGGAAGTGTGATGTGTGCTTTAGGGAAAACTTGATCTGGCAGTGAGACACACTATCTCTGTGGGCTAAATCTGCAAGGCACAGAGTTGATAGAACACTAGCAAAGCTGAACAGATCTGTGGTTCCTTAGTGCAGCAGAACACCAAAAGGCGAAACACAATGACTAATTTTCCATACGGAGGCAAAAGATTCAGTGAAAGTTATGCTTTTCTTAAATGATCCAATATTTTTAATAAAAAGAGAGAGATAAACCTGTTCAGGTAGCAGCATTTCATGCACTATAGTCAAAAGCTACTGAATTCTATATTGAGCTGTTTCAGTCACTTCCAAAAAATATGTTAACCAATTAATTGGAACAATATATAAACCTTTGTCCCTGTAGAACTCAAAGAAGAATTTCTATCACTTAGTATAAAATGTCCCCTTCCTACCTTCTGATCCTCACAAGAGTCTGGTATAGACCTAAAGACATGCGATTCCCAGTTGTGAATAATAGTATAATATCATTAGTAGTAATAATAATAGTAATAACAAAAGGGGTAAAATATAAACAGAGATGAATCCTTCAGGCATTCCTTCCTTTTTTTAAAAAGATTTATTTATTTATTTGAAAGTCAGAGTTACACAGAAAGAGGAGTCTTCCATCCAATGGTTCACTCCCTAATTGGCCTCTACGGCTGGAACTGCGCCAATCCAAAGCCAGGAGCCAAGAGCTTCTTCTGGGTCTTCCACGCAGGTGCAATGGCCCAAGGACTTGGATCTTCTTCTACTGCTTTCCCAGGCCATAGCAGAGAGCTGGATCGGAAGGGGAGCAGCCGGGACTAGAACCGGCGACCATATGGGATGCCGGTGCTTCAGGCCAGGGCATTAACCCGCTGTGCCACAGAGCCGGCCCCAACAACTATGTATAGATAATTAAAAAGCACACATTTTAACTCCATTTTTATTTTTGAAATACCCTCATATTTAAGGAAGCATTTATAATTAAATTCAACTACTACTTTGATATATATTCTTTAATCAAAACAGAAATTTCCTTTCACTAATAAACAGTATAATTATATGTTATTAGTCTCTCTCTCTCTCCATTTTATTTCCATTGTGATGGCCTACTATTTGTGATAGGAATTTCAGAGTTCCCATAGGTGATATCTTGATAACAAATTATGTAGGAGTTGAACAGCTATGTAAGAAATCAACGATGTCAAAAAACAAAAGTCAAAACAATTATGTCATGTAAAATATTGCTATTTACAACTATCGCTGCCTCACAAAAATACCTCTGAGCACAAATCAGTTGAGATAAATAGGGCAGGCCCTAAGGAAGTAATGAAGGCTGATTGTTTGTCTCCAGTTCAAAGCACTCTTTATTTGAAGCCTCAACTCACCTAGGGACGAACTTTATTTTGTCCTCTTTTTTAAAAATCCTGTTTCTCAGTTAAAGTGTGATAGATTTGAGTATTCCAAAATGATAAAGGTTTGACTATTCTTGGAGGGTTGTTATTAGGCTCCTAATTCAATCTCTTTTTTTGTTCCCCTAGAATGACTAAACTGAGTCATCGCTGGTACTTGACTTTCCAGGGGAATCAGAATTATGCTGGAACTCATAGATTGTTTCCATGACCCCCTTGTGGTGTTACGGGCATCACAGGCAGAGGGACAGAAAAGTTGGTGTAGTACTGTACACCTTTTGGGAGTGGTTCATGGGAATGGAATCTAAAGCTGAATCTGACAAGCTTTTCAGCAACATTGGCTGGAGTGGTTTTAGTCCTTCATGGACTTCTTTATCCACTTCACTGTTTCTCAAACTAAGTGCCCCAACACCACCAGCCCCCTGCTCACACCAACTCCCTTCTGAAATGATTGTGGGATAAAGGTATTGGATTGATTCTAAGGCTAACAAGCAGTTGCTTTCCTCCCCTCTTTTAGCAGTTCTGACATCTTGGCAGGCACATCTCAATTTTTATTCTTGGTAAGTTTCTCCAAAAAGTTAACAAAACTCCTATTCTAGGGCTGATGTTGTCATGTGGTAGGTTAGTCCTCCACCTGCAGTGATGGAATCCCATAAGGGTGCCAGTTCATGTCCTGGTTGCTCCACTTCCAATCCAGCTCCCTGCTAATGCACCTGGGAAAGCAGTGGAGGATGGCTCAAGTGCTTGGGCCCCTGCACACACGTGGGCAATCTGGAGGAAGCTCCTGGCTTCCAGTTGGTCCAGCTCCAGCCTTTGTGATCATTTGGAAAGTGAAACAGGGGATGGAAATTCTCTCTCTCTCTCTCTCTCTCTCTCTCTCTCTCTCTCTCTGCCTAACCCCACCCCCCGCCCCCGGTCTGCCTTTCAAATAAATAAATCTTTAAAAAGAAAATAAAACTTTGTTCTGCTGACAATGGTTTATACCTTCCCACTTGGCCTCATCCAGACTAGCAAGCTAGTACAACTGAAGCAGGGAGCTAATGATTACAGAAAACAGACACTGTGGGCAGACAGATAATAAACTCATGATGTCTAAATGGAAAAAAAAAATTCTATACAGTCAGTCTGGAGACTAGTGTCCAGTCCAGGTTTTAATTTCTCACATGTTTCCAGGGAAACAAAAAAATTATCTGATTTAACAAGTTAATTCTTAACTTCTCTAGACCCTTTCTATGCTTGGTTCCAACTAATCTTAATTATTCCTACCTCTGGAAATCTCAGGAAATTGCATGGCAGGTGGGAAGGGCAAGCCTGCAGAAATTCAGTTCGTGGAACTCAGGCAATAGTGTATTCTACGTGGCATGCTCATGCTTCACAACAGAGTAGTGTGAAATTCCAAGGAAGGGAACATCAGTCCAATAGTTTCTCTTCATCCTTTACACGGAGTCAACTACAAACATCAAATACTGAACAGAACTTTCATTTTTTCAAATGATGAAAAGTACATCAGAGGCCTGTGAAAATCACTGAAGGAATGCCAAAATGTCCTTGGGCAAACACGTTTTAGACTACTAACACAGCCTAATACTACTCAGGATGCAACAACTCTTAAATTTCAAGGCTTTGCTTTTCCTCCAGGCGTGTTTTTGTCAAGGGGAGATACTGCTGCTTTTGTATTGCTTTAGATTTGGCCTCACAGCCTTCCCTCTCTCAATGAAAAATTTTAAGATGCAAAAACATCTCTTTTTCTACCTCCTTGCATGCACTCCTGTAAAGTCTACTAAATCCCATTTGTCACTTTTTCTCTGAAAATCAGTAGAAATGATTATGAGCAGTTACACAAGTAAGCAGCTGTAAGCTCTATAAGATCAGTCAATTCCATGGCCATAGCAAGGAAACCAAATAATTTTTAAATACGTGATCCAAGTTTGCCCTGCTTTACTGCTTAGTTTGTGAACATCATAAGACATTGACACTGCTCCAATCAGATTCATTGGAATAACAGAAAATAAGGCAGTGAAAACAACAATAACAAGGATTTTGCAATTCTTTATAATATGCTAATTCAGATCACATCTCAGCCTTTTGGCTAAGATCAAGTGTAATATGCTAATTCAGTATAATGTTCTGTCTAACCTCTGCATGTTATCATTATCTTAATCTTGAAAATAAAAAAAACCAGGAGTCAAATTCACATCCTATGATTTCGATTTTCTAGCTTGTGACACTGCATCATTTTCTTCTGTGTTTCCAGTTTTGTAAAAATGCTTTGGTGCCTTACCACAACAAAGACTGCATTGCCTCTAGATATCAATATCATCTATTCTGTGAATTTATCTGAGAAAAATTCTATACTTGGTAAGAAGAGAAGCCTAAACAATTTGTCAACAGTCACTTAATTCAATATTTATTGGGAACTTTTTAAATTAATTCTATATTTATTGAGAACTATATTTATTGAGAATTGGTGACCCTGAATGACATTGTACTCTGGACTTTGAATTACATAAAAAGTTCAGAGACCATGAAAGATATAAGTGCCCAAGATGTAGACTTAATAGTTATTTATTGATAAATGATAATTAGATACAAGCGGGCAGATAATATCCCCAAGAGAGGGGATGGGTAAGAGAAGAGCAAAGAAGCCAAACACTCTGAGAAGCCGCAGATAATGACAGGGGAAGAAGAGGAGCCAAGGATAGGAAGCAGCTAATAAATCAACCAACAAAACTTTATTAGAATTTCTATGTATGAGTAACCTAGCAAGGTACTAAGAGGGTTATAAAGTAATAAAAGTCGTAGCCTACTGTGATTCATTTCCTAGTAGAAATTATCGTGTGAAATAGAAAGAATTATGGAAAACCTTAGGAAAAATTTTAAGTTTTAGTAAGTATTTACAAAAGTATGTGTGCAATTCAATAATTAGCATCTAACACAGTGGTTCTCAAGCATGCATTAGAATTTAAGTCTTAGGCTACTTTTTAAAAACAGCTTCTTAAGCTCCAATCCAGATTTAGAGTATACCCATCAGGAATTTCATTTTTTTTTCTATTTTCTGCTTCTCTCCTTTTTCCCTTCTCATGCCTCTCTCTGTCTTCTGTGTCTGTGTTCTGTGTTTCTTTCTTTTCCTCCCTCCATTATCATCTCTCTCCTTTTTTCCTTCTTTCTTCTTCTACTCCCCCATGTAATTCTGAACGATGAGGCACATTTGGGCAAATGCTGATGTAGCAACACATAAAGAAGCATATTTTGACAACAAGGCAACCAAGGATAATTTTGGTATCATTTAGTGTAGTGCCATGGAAGAGATAGAATTTCAGGTATAGAAATTAATTATTGAGCAAATGGATCAGTGAGCTTAAATAAGAGGAAAAGAGAGAGAAGTTTTACAAATGTGAGTTTTTAGGACAGTGATCATAGTATGCTACCTAGTACTTACCTAAGGAAAAAAACACAATGTGATAGAGTGACTAGTAAGAACTTATTAATTATGCATGCAAGGATAGCAGGTGACTTCATTAGTGCTCTGGAACATGAGGAAGAATTTTTTAGCTGAAGTTACCAAAATACTTCGTAATTTTGGAAAGCATTTATGGAACAAAGTTGTTATTTTTGTTTAAAGTATTTTTACAGTGTTTAGTTTTAAATATCCTGATACTACTTCTGATAATATTGAACAACTAAGTCACAACATATCTGTGGCATACAAGGAAGTACCCCAAGAACTTTGGATGAATCTAAGTGTGCAGAAAACTTGACTTTGTTGTATAACTGTCAAAGAATCTCTTCATAGGGATGGTCACTTGGTACAGCAGTTAAGTCACAATTTGGGATGCTCATATTCCATTTAAGTGTGCCTAGATCCTCTGCCTAAGGTCCAGCTTCTTGACAACGCATACCCTGGGAGTTAGCAAATGATGGCTCAAGTAGTTGGGTTCTAGCCATTCACTTGAGAGACATGTATTGATTTCCAGGCTCTTGGCTTTAGCCTGGCCCAGCCCTGGCTGTTGTGGCATTTGGGGAGTAAACCAGCAGATAGACGATATCTGTCTGCCTGTCTCTCAGTCTCTATCTCTGTCTCTGTCTCTCCCTGTAGGTCTCTCTCTCTACCTTTCAAATAAAATGAAAATGAATGAATAAAACTTTTAAGTATATTTGCAAAGTATTAGATGATGAAAAGACTCAGTAAACAAACCTCTAGATATCCTCACTTTCAAATATTTATGTTTTTAGATTAATTACCAGAAAAAATGTATAAAATTAGGTGATGCAGCATAGAGAACTACATATCAAGATTAGTTGTTCATTTAGGGAAGTATAGCTGAGGTACTTATGTGTGAAACATGTTAGTGAATACTAAGTAAAATCCTGTTGAACGCACCTAAATACAAAGTAAAAGTAGACCAGTGTACCAGAATTAACATTGGTAAAATATACTGAAGAATATTGAGAAGAACATCAGTCAATCATAGAATGCTTAAACCAAATGTTATTTAGCAAGAATCTGAATTAAAAAAAATAAATCCAAAGAGTGAGCATTGAGAAAGAATGTCCCATAAATCCCCAATGATTAACGGGCAATGCTTCTGCAGTGCATGTTGGCAGTTGCTAAGTATAACAATTACTTAGTAGATAGAATCCCATTGTATTTCAGCCTTAAATAAAAACTCAAGTTCCTAAACAATTCCTAAAAAACACCACATTTTTTAAGTCAAATCAAGTAAATGATCACCTTACAAATCTTTCTCTTTAATTCTAGCCATCCCCGTGGGCCATAGGATATAATACTTACTGGTTGGTCTTTCCTAAATACTTGAGATGTGGAAGCAGAATATGGACCCTGGAGGATGATCCCCTCTAGCTAGAATTGGACTATGGGTACCCTGTGTTTAACCCTTAAGTGAATAAGAGAAAGCCGTCATTCTCTACCATAGCCACTGCCAACTCTTATTTTGATGAAAGTAAGCAAATGATAGCATCCTTCTGCTGGAGAGCCACTAAGAGTCCAGTGTCCCTTTGTCCTCCCACAGAGACTATAACAATCATTGATGATAAAATCCTGCCAAAAACATTAACAAGGTCTCTGTTGCTATCACAAGCTTGCCTCTTTAAGTGGCAATCACAGAACAATAACTTTTCCTCTTCTCCAAACTTTTAGTTAGGTGATAGTTAGTAACCTAACCAGTTTAGAAATTATCTGATAAAAAAGTTTCTAATTGGCCGGCGCCATGGCTCAATAGACTAATCCTCTGCCTGCAGCACCAGCACACTGGGTTCTAGTCCCGGTTGGGGTGCCGGATTCTATCCTGGTTGCCCCTCTTCCAGGCCAGCTCTCTGCTATGGCCCGGGAAGGCAGTGGAGGATGGCCCAAGTGCTTGGGCCCTGCACCCGCATGGGAGACCGGGAGAAGCACCTGGCTCCTGGCTTTGGATCAGCGTGGTGCGCCAGCCACAGCGGCCATTGGGGTGTGAACCAATGGAAAAAGGAAGACCTTTCTCTCTCTCACTGTCTATGACTCTGCCTGTCAAAAACAAAATCAAAAACAAAACAAAAAAGTCTCTAATTTTAAAAATAAATGCTACAGTGATATAAACAAAGAAATAGATAATCCAGAGATCAGATCCAAGATGGAGGGTAAGTAAATCTCTGGTGACCATCTCCCTGCAGACACAACAACATGAACAGCTACACACACAGCAAGTCACCTTTACAAGAGCTACAGACCTCAGTGCCTCATTTTGTTATAATCATAGGAAATGGCATTGAAGAAAGCAAGAGGTTGGGATGAGTACATAGAGTCTCTGGACTTACCCTGGTATCAGGTTTAAGGAGCATGGCATGGAGAGGCAACTCTAACATCGGAGAGGAAGAGTGAACTGAATTCCAGTACTAAATCTATTGGAAAAAAAATTCAGTCAGGACGAGGCCCTAGTTCCAGCCCTCAGGTTCACACCTGTAGAGTGAGTATTTGGAGCTTTGACTACAGGTGGTGAAACTTCACCTGCATGGAGAGGTTGGGAGAGGACGTTCAGGACAACGTTTTGGAGCTCAGAGCCAGCCTGCCATGCTGAGATCCAGCACTTGAAAAGGCCCAATGGCCTTTAGCTCCCAGACAATGCACACAGACCAACGCTCTAGACTTGCTGGGCATCAGGTGGAGATCCACTCTATGGGAAATTAAACTCACTTTGGCATGTGTCACTGCCAGCTTCTAATGAGCTTGGCAGATGTCCCCATTACTTTGTGGGGATCTGTGACTGTGGACCCTTGATGCGATCATCCTGAGGCCACAATACTGGTTGGCCAGTGGGCTGCTTTATCACTATCCTCCAACCTTGAGAAGAGATCAAGATTCCAATGGATTGAGTGCTATGACCTAGTACTAGGCTGGCAAAGCACAGCACTGGGAGATCTTAATGTTTTCTTTCCAGAAGTAAGCACCTGAGAACAAAGTTTCAAGACTTGTCACTGTATCATTCAGAGATTTGTGTCCTTTGATAAAAACAAGTTTGTGCATGTGTCACCATCAGCCTCTTGCAGGCCTGGTGAGTACCCCTACATTGCACAGGCCTGCTGACTGTGAGGCAGAGAAGTGAGCCACCTAGGATCTGTCTGAGTAGCTGAAGGACTGCCTTTATCACTCTTCCTATAACTTTGGGCAGACAGCTGGAATTACAGGACTGCTTGGGACTCAATGAGAGACTGATAAAAACCCAGCATTGAGCAAACCATAACAGCCATTTACCATAGGCTAGTGCTTCTGGACCTGGTTCACTGCCCAACAGAGTTCTACGGTCCCAGTTGAGCATTCTTATTTCTCAACCAACAGCACTAGTGGTTGACAGGTGTAATATTGGACAGTGAGCTCACCCCAGCAGCACAGACCACAGCAGAGGGAGCTTTGGTCATAACCCCAGGCTGCACTGGTCTTGGTAGTCTGAGAATCTGGATGTGACCTGGCAGTGTGGCATTCATGAACATAGTACAAGGAGTCTAAGGCTACTACAAACCCACAAATAGGGTTTTACAGACATGCTACCCTTTTTTGTCACTTCTCCAGTACATACCGAAAAACACATCAATTGCAGTTATGGGACACATTTGAGTTTGGGAAATATTGCCAATATATCAAAAGCAGACCTAGAGCAAAGCATGACTGAGGGTTATAACTAATGTTGAAATAGTAGAAATATCCATAAGCTCAGAACAATAATCAGGCTGCTTAGAATTTCTAGAAGGACAGCAACAAATGAAGCAGGATTACTATAACTAATCCTTAAATGTGCAAATGATGTTGTACACTAACAAGCATCAAGAACTTCCAGGGAACCATGAATCCACCAATACGGCAAATAACATCACAGAAACTAACCATATTATTCAATATTCTAGCAGAAATTTGATCAAGATATGGAAATAAACAAAATCAAACAGAAATCCTTCAATGAAAGGGCATACTAAAGGAAATTAAAAGTATGATAGAAGGCATCAGTAGCAGAATAGATTAAACAGTAGAAATATCAGTGAGTTCAAAGACAGGTAATTTGAAAATATACAGCCAGAGGAGAAAAAAAAGAATAAAGAATTGGAAGAAATGAAGAGGAACCAGCATTGTGGTACAGCAGTTAAAGCCACCATGTGACACATCCATGATATGCTTGTCCATGTCCTGGCTACTCCACTCCTGATCCAGCTCCCTGCTAATGACCTGGATAAAGCAGTGAAAGATGGACTAAGTGTTTGAACTGTTGTCACCAATGTGGGATATCTAGATGAAGCTCCTGTGCCTAGGTGGAGTACCCACAAACAATAGGCTCTGAGTGTCCTCACCACTCTGTGGACAGGACAGACTGGCCGGGAAGAGTGAATCTTTGTCACCCTATGTCTGTGGGAGCCTTTGTGCTGGTACTGTGGGAACACTGTGGCTACGTGGGAGGTCACAGGGTGTGCTGGGTCTCTGGGCATTCACCGTGAGTGGCTTTACACACTCAGGCTCCGAGATTGCCTGGGGTGGGTCATTGCAGCAGGATCTGTACTCACACTAAGGACTGCACTGGTACATTGTGTGGTTCTTGTGGCAGCACGGATGAGTATCAATAGTACTGTTGGCTAGTGCCTGGGCAGTGATCACCTTGGAAGAGCAAAAGTGAGGGTGTAACTATGTCCAGAGCTGATAAAACCCTCCCTGCTGATAAAAAAGAGGAGATCTACCACACCTAACTTGGACATTACCCTGGATACTCGTCCCACCCTGGAGCACTGACCAGAGCTCCCTTGCCACACCTAGCACACACCTCTGGGTATTCACTGAAAGAGCAGACACTCCACTGAACCACAGAGCAATAGTTGAAAGATAAAAGCCATCAGAGGAAAAAAACTACAAGTATCTCCACAAATGCACAAAAATAAATGCAGAAATTCAAGAAACAGGAAGAAGGAAGAAACATGATGCCTCCAAGAGAACATCACACCACCTCAATATTTGAATGTGAAGATGGAGAGAATGACAAAATGCCAGAAATGGAATTCAAAAGATTAATCATAAGATTACTCAGAGGCAGTCAGAAGCAAATCCTTGAATTAAAGAAATCCATACACGACATGAATGAATATTATTCCCAAAACTGAGATTTTAAAGGCAAATCAAAATGAAAGGTTAGGAATGAAGAATTCAAACTCAAATAACAAATGTGGTAGAAAGCCTTAATAGACTTGCTGAGGCAGAAGGAAGAATATCTGAATTAGAAGACAAATCTCTGGAAATTTTATGCTCAGACCAAAAAAAAAAAAAAAGAAAGAAATTTGAAAACTAAAAAAAAAAAAAAAGTGTTGGACATTTATGGTATACTATCAAATGACCCAACATATGGGTCTTAGAAGTTCCTGAAGGCACGGAAAGAGAATGGATTAGAAGGCCTTTTTTGAAACAATTACTGAAAACTTCCCCAATTTGGTGAAAGAAAGGGACATCCAAGTACAGGAAGTACATAGAACTCCTATTAGACGTGGCCAGAAAAGCTCTTCATCATGACACCTTGTAATCAAATTTTTGATGATAAAACACAAAGGAAATATACTAAAATTGCATTAGAGAAATGCCAGATTACTTTCAGAGGATCTCCACTTAGACTCACAGCTGACTTTTCATCAGAAACTCTACAGGAGAGGAGAGAGTGACTAGGCATAGCTCAACTCTTAAGAGGAAAAAAAAACTGTCAATCCAGAATATAGTACCTTGTAAAGCTCTCATTTATGAATGAAGGGGAAATAAAGACTTTCTATAACAAACAGAAATTGAACGAATTTTTCACCATCCATCCAGCCCTACAAAAGATGCTTAAGGACATGATGTGCACAGAAACAGAAACATGGTCATTACTATGAAAGAAGGTAAAGGCAGAAAATATTCCAGTAGAAGTACAAGGGAAATCCAAGGTAAACAATAGTAATACTTATGGAAAAATGTCAGGGCCAAGTCATTACTTATCAATATTTGCCTTGAATGTGAATGACCTCAACATTGCAGTAAAAGACACAGACTGGCTGAATGGATTAAAAAAAAACAAAACTCATGTATTTCCTGCCTAAAAGAAACACATCTCACCAACAAAGATACATGTGGGGCTGGCACTGTGGCACAGTGGGTTAACGCCCTAGCCTGAAGTGCCGGCATTCCATATGGGCACCGGTTCAAGACCCAGCTGCTCCTCTTCTGATCCAGCTCTCTGCTGTGGCCTGGGAAGGCAGTAGAGGATGGCTCAAGTCCTTGGGCCCCTGCACCCATGTGGGAGACTCGGAAGAAGCTCCTGGCACCTGGCTTCGGACTGGTGCATTTCCGGCCGTTGCGGCCAATTGGGGAGTAAACCATCAGATGGAAGATCTCTCTCTCTCTCTGCCTCTCCTCTCTCTGTGTAACTCTGACTTTCGAATAAATAAATAAATCTTTTTAAAAAAAGATACATGCATACTAAAACTGAAAGGGTGGAAAAAGATATTCCATGCTAACAGAATCCAAAAAATTGGTTTAGCCACATCCTGATATCAGGAAAAAAAAAAAAAACAGACTTTACTGCAAAAACTGTAAAAAGAGACAAGGCACTACATAATGATTAAGGGACCAATTCAACAGGAATATGTGACTATAATAAACATATATGCACCCAATCACAGGATGCCTGGCTACTTAAAAGAAATGTAAATGGATCTAAAGGGAGACATAGACTCCAATACAACAGTAATGGGGGTCTTCAACACCCAACTTTCAGCATTGGACAGATCAACTAGACATAAAATCAACAAAGAAACAACAGAGCTAATCGACACTAGACACCAGATGGACCTAACTGATATCTACAGTACCTTACATCCCACAGTTACAGAATACACATTCTTCTCATCAGTACATAAAACCTTCTCTAGGATAGACCACATGCTAGGCCATAAAGCAAGTCTCTGCAAATTTTTTAAAAAAAAGAATCAAAATCATACCATGCATCTTCTTTGACCACACTGGAATGAAGCTGCAAATCAACAGCTCAAAAATCTCTAGACTAGATGTAAAAACTTGAGCATAAACAACATGTTCCTGATTGAATAGTGGGTCACAGAAGAAATCAAAAGGGAAATAAAAACAATTCTGAAAATAAATGAAGATGACAATACAACATATCAAACTTATGGGATACAGCAAAATCAGTGTTAAGAGCAAAGTTTAAACCATTTGGTGCCTACATCACGAAATTTGAAAACCACCATATCAATGCATCTCAAAGACCTAGAGAAACAACATCTAACCAAACCCCAAATTAGTAGGAGAAAAGAAATTATTAAAATTAGACAAGAAATAAATAAGATTGAAACAAAAAAATACACAACAGATCAGTGAAATGAAGAGCTTGTTTTATGGGAAAAAAAAATGATACTCCATTGGTCCAACTAACCAAAAAAAGAGAACACCCAAATCAATAAAACCAGAGATGAAAAAGGAAACAGAATAACAGATATACATAAATAAAAAGAATCATCATAAATTACTACAAAGAGCTTTATGCTAACAAATAGGGAAAACCTAGAAGAAATGGATAGTTTCCTGGAGATGAACAAGCTACCAAAATTGAGCCATGAAGACACAGAAAACCTAAACAGACCAATAACCAAGACGGAAACTGAATCAGTAATAAAGATCCTCCCAACACAGAAAAGCCTAGGACTGGATGTCTTCACAGCTGAACTCTACCAGACATTTATAGAACTAATTTCAACTCTTCTTAAGCTATTAAAAAAAAATTAAAAGGGAGGGATTCTTCCCAAACTCCATCTCTGAAGCCAGCATCACCTTAATTCCTAAACCTAAAAAGATGCAACAGAGAAAGGGAATTATAGACCAATTTCCCTGATGAACATAGACACAAAAATCTTCAACAAAATACTAGCCAATTTAACCTAACAACACATCAGAAAGATCTTTCACCCAGACCAAGTGGGATTTATCCTTGGTATGGAGGGATAGTTCAACATTTGGAAATCAATAAACATGGTGCATCATATTAGCAAACTATTGAACAAAAACCATATGATTATGACAATATATGGAGAGAAGGCATTTGATCAAATACAACATTCTTTCCTTATAAAAATCATAAGCAAATTGGGTATAGAAGGAACATTCCTCAACACAATCAAATCAACTTATGACAAACCATCTTAGTGAATGGAAAAAAGTTGGAAGCATTCCCACTAAGATTTGGAATCAGACAAGGATGCCCACTCTCACCATTGTTATAAAATATAGTCCTGGAGGGGTGGAGCCAAGATGGTGAATAGTGAGGACGTGCACTGATAGTCTGGGAAAATATAGTTTAATAAAAGTGGAATTACTGTAGCCTCAGGAAAAGACTCAAGAAAAAAACTGCAGAGGAAATGCTTCCGGATCTAATGGATGTGACACAGAGGACCTACAGGAAGCCCACCGTGTGGAAGCCCAGCCGCAGGAGCCGAGCAGCAGAATCTCGCCGGCGTGGGGACGGGAGGTAAGACAAAAACCTCAGAAACCCGAGACATTGGCGGGGAAAGGTAGAAGCCTGAGGCCCCACTGGGCAAAGATCACCAGGCTGACTGGAGGAGAGAAAAAAAAACACGAATAAATCAGGGGAACCAGCACGGACACTAGCCTCTCTCCCCACTCACCTAACAAAGCTGAGCAAAACAAAGAGCAGGCGCCATTTTACATACGTAAAGCGGCAACCAAGAGTAGTCAGGCAGAAAAACTTGACTCTGGTAGGGAGAAATAACAGGAGGTTAGAATCTAGTGAAAGCAGGTGAAGTTAACTATCTACGACTGTGAAAATCTGAGGGGGGGCTAGCGAACTCACTGAGTACACAAACTCAGTAACCTTGGGACTGTGGTGAAACTTGAGAACACATTGAGGGCTGCATAAACTCTTTGTGTGGTCCCAGGGGTAAATCAAACGAATACTCACAGAGGTCAGATTTCAACTACCCTCAATTCCGCTCAGCTGTGCGGAATTACTTCCCAACTGAGACAAAAAAAAAAAAAAGAGAGAGAGAGAGAGAAGTCCAGCAAGGAGCAAGGGAGAGAACAATCTGGGTGAGTCACTTTTTGCACAGCCTTAAACTTGAAGAATCAAGTAGAGCTCTCAGGCCACAACCATCACAGCCTCTAAGGATCCATCAAAGCAGACAGCCCACTTAGAGGCATAGTATAACGAAAAAAAACACCACAGCAAAAAAAAACCATAAATTATCTCCAACATGCCAAACAACAAACGTAGAAGCCAAGGTAACAAGAGCAAGGAACACTATGATGCCCCCAAATGAACAAGACACCCCAATTCAAGATTATGAAGAAGAAGAGATAAAGGAAATGCAAGAAGCGGATCTCAAAAAGTTGATAAGAACATTAAGAAGTTCTCAAAAACAAATTCTTGAACTAAATCTTTAATGGACAAGATAGAAAATCTGTTGTGCAAAAATGAAACATTAAGGAGGAATCAAAATGAAATGAAACAATAGTAGAACATGAAACTGTGATAGTGACAAGAAACCATAATGAAATGAAGAACACAATAGATCAAATGACAAACACATTAGAAATCCTTAAAAACAGAATGGGTGAGCAGAAGAGAGAATATCGGACTTAGAAGACAGAGAACAGGAAAGGAAACAGGCAAACCAAAGAAAAGAAGAAGAAATAAGAAATCTAAAAAATACTGTCAGGAATCTACAGGATACTATTAAAAAACCCAACATTCGGGTTCTAGGAATTCCTGAAAGCATGGAGAGGGAGAAAGGATTAGAAGGCCTTTTTAGTGAGATACTAGCAGAAAATTTCCCAGGTTTGGAGAAGGACAGAGACATGCTAGTACAGGAAGCTCATAGAACCCCTAATAAACATGACCAAAAGAGATCCTCACCACGACACGTTGTAATTAAACTCACCACAGTGAAACAGAAAGAGAAGATCCTAAAATGTGCAAGAGAGAAATGTCAGATTACTCTCAGAGGATCTCCAATTAGACTCACAGCAGACTTCTCATCAGAAACCCTACAAGCTAGGAGAGAATGGCGAGATATAGCCCAGGTACTAAGAGAGAAAAACTGCCAGCCCAGAATATTATATACTGCAAAGCTCTCATTTGTGAATGAAGGTGAAATAAAGACCTTTCACAGCAAACACAAATTGAAAGAATTTGTCGCCACTCGTCCAGCCCTACAAAAGATGCTTAAAGATGTGTTACATACAGAAACACAGAAACATGGTCACCAATATGAAAGAAGGTAAAGGAAGGAAACCTCACAGCAAAAGATCACAGGAATCTCAAACCAGATACTAGAAAATATCTTTGGCAAATGGCAGAGCAAAGTTACTCCTTCTCAATAGTCACATTGAATGTTAATGGCCTGAACTGTCCAGTTAAAAGACACCGATTGGCTGATTGGGTTAAGGAACAAAACCCATCTTTTTGCTGCTTACAAGAAACTCATCTTTCCAACAATGATGCATACAGACTGAAAATGAAAGGCTGGAAAAATATATACCATGCCAACAGAAATGAAAAAAGAGCGGGCGTAGCCATCTTAATATTGGACAACATAAACTTTACCACAAAAACTGTTAGGAGAGACAAAGAGGGGCACTATTTAATGATTAAGGGATCCATTCAACAGGAAGATATAATGATTATCAATGTATATGCACCTAATTAGAAGGCACCAGTTTTTTAAAAGACTTGTTGAGGGACTTAAAGGGAGACTTAGATACCAATACAATAGTTCTGGGGGACTTCAATACTCCACTCTCAGAGATAGACAGATCAACAGGACAGAAAATCAACAAGGATACAGCAGATTTAATTGACACTTTTGCCCAAATGGATCTAACAGATATCTACAGAATATTTCATCCTACATCTAAAGACTTTACATTCTTCTCAGCAGTACATGGAACCTTCTCTAGGATTGACCACATACTAGGCCATAAAGCAAGTCTCAGCAAATTCAAAAGAATTAGAATCATACCATGCAGCTTCTCAGACCACAAAGGAATGAAATTGGAAATTGGCAACTCAGGAATCCCTAGAGCACGTGCAAACACATGGAGATTGAACAACATGCTCCTGAATGGACAATGGGTCATAGAAGAAATTAAAAGAGAAATCAAAAATTTTCTGGAAGTAAATGAGGATAAAAGCACAACATACCAAAACCTATGGGATACAAAAAAGCAGTGTTGAGAGGAAAGTTTATAGCAATAAGTGCCTACATCAAGAAATTGGAAAGGCACCAAATAGATGAGCTTTCAAGTCATCTCAAGGATCTAGAAAATCTGCAGCAAACCAAACCCAAACCCAGTAGGAGAAGAGAAATAATTAAAATCAAAGAAGAAATCAATAGGATTGAATCCAAAAAAACATTACAAAAAATCAGCCAAACGAGGAGCTGTTTTTTTGAAAAAATAAACAAAATTGACACCCCATTGGCCCAACTAACTAAAAAAAGAAAAGACCCAAATGAATAGGATCAGAGATGAAAATGGAAACGTAACAACAGACACCACAGAAATAAAAAGAATCATCAGAAATTACTACAAGGACATGTATGCCAGCAAACAGGAAAATCTATCAGAAATGGACAGATTCTTGGACACATACAACCTACCTAAATTGAGCCAGGAAGACATAGAAAACCTAAACAGACCCATAACTGAGACAGAAATTGAAACAGTAATAAAGACCCTCCCAACAAAGAGAAGCCCAGGACCAGATGGATTCACTGCTGAATTCTACCAGACATTTAGAGAAGAACTCCAATTCTTCTCAAACTATTCAAAACAATTGAAAAAGAGCGAATCCTCCCAAATTCTTTCTATGAAGCCAGCATCACCTTAATTCCTAAGCCGAAAAAAGATGCAGCACTGAAAGAGAATTACAGACATCAATATCCCTGATGAACATAGATGCAAAAATCCTCAATAAAATTCTGGCCAATAGAATGCAACAACACATCAGAAAGATCATCCACCAGACCAAGTGGGATTTATCCCTGGTATGCAGAAATGGTTCAACGTTCGCAAAACAATCAATGTGATACACCACATTAACAGACTGCAGAAGAAAAACCATATAATTCTCTCAATAGATGCAGAGAAAGCATTTGATAAAATACAACACCCTTTCATGATGAAAACTCTAAGCAAACTGGGTATGGAAGGAACATTCCTCAATACAATCAAAGCAATTTATGAAAAACCCATTGCTAACATCCTATTGAATGGGGAAAAGTTGGAAGCATTTCCGCTGAGATCTGGTACCAGACAGGGATGCCCACTCTCACCACTGCTATTCAACATAGTTCTGGAAATCTTAGCCAGAGCTATTAGGCAAGAAATATAAATTAAAGGGATACAAATTGGGAAGGAAGAACTCAAACTATCCCTCTTTGCAGATGATATGATTCTTTATCTAGGGGACCCTAAGAACTCTACTAAGAGACTAGAATGGCTCACATTCAGAAATCTACCAACAATAGATGCTGGCGAGGATGTGGGGAAAAAGGGACACTAATCCACTACTGGTGGGAATGCAAACTGGTTGAATCACTATGGAAGTCTGTCTGGAGATTCCTCAGAAACCTGAATATAACCCTACCATTCAACCCAGCCATCCCACTCCTTGGAATTTACCCAAAGGAAATTAATTTGGCAAATAAAAAATCCATCTGCACATTAATGTTTATTGCAGCTCAATTCACAATAGCTAAGACCTGGAACCAACCCAAATGCCCATCAACAGTAGACTGGATAAAGAATTTATGGGACATGTACTCCCTAGAATACTATACAGCAGTAAGAAACAATGAATCCCGGTCATTTGCAACAAAATGGAGGAATCTGGAAAACATCATGCTGAGTGAAATAAGCCAGTCCCAAAGAGACAAATATCATTTGTTTTCCCTGATCGGTGACAACTGAGCAGAAAAGGGGAAACCTGTTGAAGTGAAATGGACACTATAAGAAACAATGACCTGATCAGCTCTTGTCCTGACTCTTGATGTACAATGTAATACTTTATCCTTTTTAGTATTTTTGTTATTTCAATTGTTGTTGTTGTTGTTCTAGTACTAGTGGTTGAACTCTGTAATTAACACACAATTATTCTTGGGTGTTTGAATTTTAACTGAAAAGTGATCCCTGTTAAATATAAGAGTGGGAAGAAAGAGGGAGGAGATGTACAATTTGGGACATGCTCAATCGGACTTGCCCCAAACAGTAGAGTTAGAAACATACCAGGGGATTCCAATTCAATCCCATCAAGGTTGCATGTACCAATGCCATCTCACTAGTCCAAGTGATCAATTTCAGTTCACAATTGATGGCTCTGATAGGTCTAAGAGTCAAAGGGATCACACAAACAAGACAAGTGTCTGCTAATACTAACTGATAGAATCAAAAAGGGAGAGAAGGATCCATCATGGGAAGCGAGATACACAGCAGACTCATAGAATGGCAGACGTCCTAAACAACACTCTGGCCTCAGAATCAGCCCTTAAGGCATTCGGATCTGGCTGAAGAGCCCATGAGAGTATTGTAGGCATGGAAAGACAGGATACCATGGAAAAGAAAAAAAAGAAGAAGACCTAAATGAAAGATCTCTGCGAGTGAGATCCCAGTGGAAAGAACAGGGCCATCAAATAAGGAGGTACCTTTCTCTGAAGGGAGGAGAGAACTTCCACTTTGACTATGACCCTATCGGAATAAGACCAAAGTCAGCGAACTCTAAAGGCTTCCATAGCCTTGGCAACTCATGACTAGAGCCTAGGGAGATTACTGACGCCATGAACAGGAGTGTCAAATTGTTAAGTCAGCAACAGGAGTCACTGTGTACTTACATCCCATGTGGGATCTGTCCTTAATGTGTTGTCTAATGTGCAGTGATGCTATAACTAGTACTGAAACAGTATTTTTACACTTTGTGTTTCTGTGTGGGTACAAACCGATGAAATCTTTACTAATTATATACAGAATCAATCTTCTGTATATAAAGATAATTGGAAATGAAAAACAACAACCTGGTGTTAAATTGGAAATGGCATAGAAAATTAATTAGTTTTTTAAAAAAATATTATGTAGAATCTCTGTCTTTAATGTGCTGTACACTTTTATTTAATGCTATAACTAGTACTCCAACAGTATTTTTTTCACTTTTGTTGCTATATGGGGGCCAACTGTTGAAATCTTTACTTAATATATACTAAACTTATCTTCTGTATATAAAGAGGATTGAAAATGAATCTTGATGTGAATGGAAGGGGAGAGGGAGCGGGAAAGGGGAGGGTTGCAGGTGGGAGGGAAGTTATGGGAGGGGGGAAGCCATTGTAATCCATAAGCTGTAATTTGGAAATTTATATTCATTAAATAAAAGTTTAATAAATAAAAAAATATATAGTCCTGGAAATTTTAGCCAGAGTCATTAGGCAAGAAAAAGAAATCAAAGAGATACAAGAACCAAATAGAAGATGACACAATAATGGAAAAATCTTCCATTTTCATGGACTGGACAAATCAGTATCATCAAAATATCTATATTACCAAGACCAATTTACAGATTCAATCTGATTCCAATAAAAATACCACGGACATTCTTCTCAGATCTAGAAAAAATGATGCTGAAATTTATATGGAAACATAAGAGACCACAAATAGCTAAAGTAATCCTAAACAACAAAAATAAAGCTGGAGGCATCACACTACCTGATTTCAAGATATACTACAGGACAGTTATAATTAAAACAGCCTAGAGCTGGTACAAAAACAGATGGAGAGGGACCAATGGACTAGATTAAAAACTCCAGAAATCAACCTATGCATCTACACCCAACTTACCTTTGACATAGAAGATAAAATCAATCCCTGGGGCAAGGACAGTCTCTTCAACCAATGGTGCTGGGAAAACTGATTTCCACCTGAAATACGATCCCAACCTTACACCTTACACAAAAAACACTCAATATGGATCAAAGACTGAAATCTATGACCTGATACTATGAAATTACTAGAAAACATTGGGGAAATCTTGCAAGACATTGGCATAGGCAAAGAATTCTTGGAAATGATCCCAGAGGCACAGGCAATCAAAGCCAAAATTCACAAATGGTATTAAATCAAGCTGAGATGCTTATGCACTGCAAAAGAAATACTCAGCAAAGTGAAGAGGCAACCAACATAAATGGAGAAAAAAAAATTTTTTTTTTGACAGGCAGAGTGGACAGTGAAAGAGACAGAGAGAAAGGTCTTCCTTTGCCCTTGGTTCACCCTCCAATGGCCGCCGCGGCTGGCGCGCT
Organism: Lepus europaeus; assembly: GCF_033115175.1. Taxonomy (NCBI): domain Eukaryota; kingdom Metazoa; phylum Chordata; class Mammalia; order Lagomorpha; family Leporidae; genus Lepus; species Lepus europaeus. The sequence goes on along the minus strand of NC_084841.1, from coordinate 80,555,375 downwards.
GTGGCCGGCGCACCACGCTGATCCGAAGCCAGGAGCTAGGTGCTTCTCCTGGTCTCCCATGGGGTGCACGGCCTAAGCACTTGGGCCATCCTCCACTGCACTCCCGGGCCATAGCAGAGGGCTGGCCTGGAAGAGGAGCAACCGGGACAGAATCCGGTGCCCCGACCGGGACTAGAACCTGGTGTGCCAGCACCGCAAGGCGGAGGATTAGCCTACTGAGCTGCGTCGCCAGCTGGGGAGGGTCTCAAACCTGACTCAACACTTCAAACTGAGATCACAGAAATACAAAGGATTGATAGAGGTTGCTATAAACAATTATATGCAGTAAATTCAATAACTACAAATCAAGAAATTAAAAAATTTTGGACACATATACCTGGCTAAAATTGGATCATGAAGAAACAGAATTTTTAAACACACCCACAACACAAGTGAGATTGAATCAGTAATTAATGAAACAAGCAAACAGAAACAAAAACAAAAAACCCTCCCATCCAGGAAGAGCCTAGCCCTGATAGCTTCACTGCTGAATTCTACCACACTATGAAAGAAGAATTAACATCAATCCTTTTAAAAATTATTCCAAAAAATAGAAGGGGATTTTTTTCATGTTAATCCTATGAGGGCAGCATTACCATGATACCAAAACCAGACATGGACACCGCAACACAAGAAGACTACAGGCCAATATCCTTGATGAACACAGATGAAAAAACTCTCAATAAACTAGTAAATTGAATTCAATAACACATTAAGAAGTTCATTCACTATGATCAAGTGGGATTTACCCAGAGGTGCAAGGATGGTTCAACATATGCAGACCAATAAATGTGATATACCTAATCAACAGAATGGAGGACAAAAGTCATATGATTATCTGAATAGATATGGAAAAGACATCTGATAAAAATTAACATCCATTCATGACGAAAACTATAATCAAGTTAGATACAGCAGGAACATCCCTCCACATTAAAAAAGTCATATACAATAAGCCAACTGCTAACATTATATTGAATGGGTAAAAGCTGAAATCCTTCTCTCCAATATCTGGAATAAGACAATAATGCCTTTTTTTTTTTTACAAATTTTATTTAATATGATACTAGAGTTCCTAGCTAGAGCAAAATGTCAAGAGAAAGAAAGAAAAGTCATACAATGTCACTGTTTGCAGATGACATGATCTTAGAAAATCCTCCAAACTCTACCAAAAAGCTTTTAGAACTAATAAATAAAGCAAATTTACAAGATACAAAGTCAATGTAGAAAAATCAGTATAATATTATTATAGACTAAATCATGTGAAAAAGTAATCATTAACGCAATTCTATTTCCAATATCTACAAACGAAACAAAACATAAGAATAAATTTAACCAAAAATGTTAAAGATATCTACAATGAAAACTATGTACAATTTATGAAAGTGTTTGAAGAGGCCATAGCTAAATCGAAGATTTTCCAAGCTCACTGATTGGAAAAATCAATGTCAACAAAATGTGTATACCACTCAAAGCAATTTACAGATTCAATGTAATCCCTATCAAAGTCCCTTTGAAACTTTTGACATAACTAGAAAAACCATTACTAAAATGTGTATGGAACAACAAAAGATCCAAATAGTCAACACAATCTTGAACAAGGATGACAAAGCATGAGGCATTACACTCACTGATTTAAAAATATGTTACAAAATCATAGTATTTACAACAGCATGATGTTGGTATAGGACAAATCCATAGGTCAGTGGAAGAGAACAGAGACCCTAGACGCAAATCCACACATCTACAATCAATTGATTTTGAACAAAGATGCTAACAACATGAATTAGAAAAAAAGGACAATCTTAATACATTGAACTGGAAAATTGGCTATTCACATAACACATATAGACCCCTATTTCTATCCATGTATTAAAACAAATTCAAAATGGACTAAAGACCTAAATGTGAGACATGAAGATTCAAAATGATTAGAAGAAAAAATAGAGAAAAACTCCAGGACATTGGATTGCGCAAGAATTTTCTAGATCAGATCCCAGACACATTGTAAATAAAAGTAAAAATACATAAATGGGATTTCATCAAATTGAGATTTCTCAAACAGAAAAGGAAATAATCAATAGACTAAACAAGGAGCATACAGAATGGGATAAAGTGTTTGTGAGCCAAACATCTTACAGGAGGTTAATATCCAGAATATATAAGGAACTTAAAAAACTCAATGGCAAAAAATGTAACTTTAAAATGGGTAATAAATGTAAAGACATTTCTCAAGGAAAGACATATAAAAAGCCAATAGATACATGAAAACATGTTCAACATCACTAATAACAGGGAAATACATATGAAAACTGCAGTGAGCTGTCACTTCATCCAGTTAAGACTGGTTGTTATCAAAAGAAAAATGGTAACAAGTATTGGTGAGGATGTGGCTAAAAAGGAGAGCTTGTACAGTGTTGGTGGGAATGTAAATTACTGCAGCCATTGTGGAAAATAGTATGAAAGTTCCTCAAAAAGCTAAAAACAGAACTACAATCTGATTCAATAATCTCACTCCTGGGTATATATGCAAGGGAACTGAAATTCATCTGGTGAAGAGATACCTGCACTCTGATGTTTATAGCATCACTACTCAGAGTAGCCAAGAAATAGATACAATCTAAGTGCTCATCCACTAATGAATGGATAAAGGAAATATGATGCATATACTCAATGGAATATTACTCAACCATAAAAAGATGGAATGTTGTCATTTGCAACAGCATGAATGGAGCTGGGATCATTTTGTTAAGTGAAGTAAGCCAAGCACAGAAAAGCAATCAACATGTGATCTCACTTAGGTGTGGAGTCTAAAAACAAGTGATCTCATATCAGTTAAACATATAATGGTGGTACCAGAGGCTGAGGAGGGATGTGGTCAGGGAGAGATGGAGAAAGATTGATTGGTGGGTAATACGTTACGAAATAGGTGTAAAAAATCCTGGGATTCTATTGCACAGTAGGATGACTATGGATGATATTGATGTACTAGCCGGCGCTGTGGCTCAATAGGCTAATCCTCCACCTGCGGCGCCAGCACACCGGGTTCTAGTCTCGGTCGGGGAACAAGATTCTGTCCCGGTTGCTCCTCTTCCAGTCCAGCTCTCTGCTGTGGCCCGGGAAGGCAGTGGAGGATGGCCCAAGTGCTTGGCCCTGCACCCCATGGGAGACCAGGATAAGCACCTGGCTCCTGCCTTTGGATCAGCGCGGTGTGCTGGCTGTAGCGCGCCGGCCACAGCGGCCATTGGAGGGTGAACCAACAGCAAAAGGAAGCCCTTTCTCCCTGTCTCTCTCTCTCACTGTCCACTCTGCCTGTCAAAAAAAAATTGATGTACTGTATATTTTACTATTTTAAAAAACCTAGAAAATAGGATTGTCAATGCTTTCAATATAAAGAAATGTTAAATGTTTGATAGGAGGAATATATTTCCCTGATTGGATATTGCACAATTTATACATGCAATAAAACATCACAGAGTACCCCAAAAATATACATATTTTATATGTCTATTATTTTAAAAAATAGACATTAAGGAGATAAAGTGTGAAATAAATAAATAAATAATATAAAAATTGTAAGTAAATTATAATAAAAGTCAACACACAGTGGGATTTTGTTAGTCTTAGTGGTGGATTTTCTGGTAATATGAAGTTATAATTTCTATTTGCTTAAATGAGTTGTCTTATCACACTTATGAAGATGGCACTTAAAACAATGTTTTTTAAATTAAAGTAACAAAAAATTTTCACACTTTTCCCCCAGTGATAATTCTAAGATTGTCAGTATTTTCCAGTCACTCACAATTCATAAAATAAAATTTTATAGAATTTGTGAATAGATACTTATTTGTTCATCCTCTAGTGGTAATTGGAAAATGTCTATCAAAATAAATAAGGTATTAATTTCTTGAAAAGGATAAAGTTTTCCATTTGATAACAATAATGTATAATTTTATATTCTGCAGTAGGTTTAACTGTATAACACAAAACTCAAAAGATTAAAAGATATGTAATCAAATACAATAGTTCTTAATGAAAAGCAAAAGGTCCCAAAAAGTTTAAACAACACTAAGATAGTATTAAACTTTCAACGCAGATATTTAGAAGTGCAACATCTAGACATATACACTGTAAGAAATGTCATTAACAAAGAATTTCCTGAAAATTTTAATTATTGGCCACTAAAAAGAATTTGATTTCATAAATGAAAACAAAAATGTAACAGATTCTGAGTAAATGCTGCATAAGTGAGTCTTGAGTATAATATTACTTATTACAGAATTACAGAAGTAATTTCCATACAGAATTATTCATTGCTACATTCAATCATCAGAGGTTTTGTGGCTGTTGTTGTCTTCATTTGTTCATTTTGTTTTGTTTTGCATTAAGCCCAAAACATTGAATTATGTAGAATTGAAAACATCTGGATACACATTGTTGTTCCTTGTAGAAATTTAAATTAATATTTTACCCTAGTCTAGATAAACAATATTATACACAACATTTTTCATTTTTATTTTTTCATTATCATTGAATCCAATATTTATAATTTGTGGGCAAATTAAACTCCTATTATAAAACATAGAGCATCTATTTTCTGTAGGATTATCCCAAATGCATCAAAGGAAAATATTTAGAATTTAAAGTTTGGGGCTTAGAATCAACTGTGTGGATTGCCCATAGAAGTCAGATACAAAATAGAGATTAAATTTATGCTGTTTCTGTTGTCATAAGATTGTACATTCCTTACCAAAACTTAGGTATCAATTATATTTGTGGGGAGAGGAGCCAAGATGGCAGAATAGTGAGGGCGTGCACTGATAGTCTGGGAAAAAATAGTTTAATAAAAGTGGAGTTACTGTAGTCTCAGGAAAAGGCTCGGGAAAAAATTACAGAGGAAACTCTTCTGGATCTAGTCGATGTGATACAGAGGACCTATGGGGAGAGCAAGGATGCCCACAGTGTGGAAGCAGAGGCATGGGAGCTGAGGCGCGGAAGCCGAGCCACGGAGTCTGCACACCAGCGCTGGAAGGGGACGTGAGACAAAAACCTCGGTAACCCAACTCATTGGCGGGGAAAGGCAGAAAGAGCCTAGAGGGAACGAGGTTCACCAGGCTGACTGGAGGAGAGAAAAAAAAAAAACGAATAAATAAGGGGAACCAGCACGGACACTAGCCTCTCTCTCCACGCACCTTACAAAGCTGAGCAAGACAAAGAACAGGCGCAATTTTGGACATACTTAAGCTGCGCTTGCCATCAGCCAAGCAGAAAAACCTGACTCTGGTGGGGAGAAATAACTGGAGATTAGAACCTAGTGAAAGTGTGAAGCTAACGAACTGAGACTGTGAAAATCTAAGGGTGGGTGAGAGAACTCACCAAGTACACAAACTCAGTAACCTTGGCAACCCAGTGAGAGACTGCTAAGAAATTTGAGACCACACTGAAGGCTGCATAGACCCTTTGTGTGGTCCTTGGGGTGGAGCAGACTAATACCCACAAGGGCCCGATTTCATACATCAACTACACTCAATTCCACTCAGCTGTGTGGAATTACTTCCCAACTGAGTCAAAAAGAGAGAGAGAGAGAGAGAGAGAGAGAGAGAGAGAGAGAGAGTAGTCAGCGAGAGAGAGAACAAACTGGGTGAATCACATTTGGCACACCCTTAACCCTGAAGAACCAAACAGAGGTCTCTGGCCACACCCATCACAGCCTCTAAGGATCCATCAAAAGCAGATAGCACACTTAATCTAGAGTCATAGTATAACAAAAAAAAAACCCACAGTGAAGAAACCAAAGAATATCTCCAACATGCCAAACCACAAACGCAGAAACCAAGGTAACAAGAACAAGGAAGACACTATGATGCCCATAAATGATAAAGACACCCCAATACAAGATTAGGAAGATGAAGAGATAGAAGAAATGCAAGAAGCAGATCTCAAAAAATTGATAAGAACATTAAGAAGTTCTCAAAAACAAATCCTTGAACTACAGAAATCCTTACTGGAAAGGATAGAAAATCTCTCTCTCGAAAATGAAATATTAAGGAGGAATCAAAATGAAATGAAGCAACTAGAAGAACATGAAACTGTGATAGTGATGAGAAATCATAATGAAATTAAGAATTCAATAGATCAAATGACAAGCACATTAGAGAGCCTTAAAAACAGAATGAGTGAAACAGAAGAGAGAATATCGGACTTAGAAGACAGAGAACAGAAAAGTATACAGTCAAACCAAAGAAAAGAAGAGGAAATTAGAAATCTAAAAAATATTGTCGGGAATCTACAGGATACTATTAAAAAACGCAACATTCGGGTTCTAGGAGTTCCTGAAGGCATGGAGAGGGAGAAAGGATTAGAAGGCCTTTTTAGTGAGATACTAGCAGAAAACTTCCTGGGTTTGGAGAAGGACAGAGACATCCTAGTACAGGAAGCTCATAGAACCCCTAATAAACATGACCAAAAGAGATCCTCACCACGACACGTTGTAATTAAACTCACCACAGTGAAACAGAAAGAAAGATCCTAAAATGTGCAAGAGAGAAACGTCAGATTACTCTCAGAGGATCTCCAATTAGACTCACAGCTGACTTCTCATCAGAAACCCTACAAGCTAGGAGAGAATGGCGAGATATAGCCCAGGTACTAAGAGAGAAAAACTGCCAGCCCAGAATATTATATCCTGCAAAGCTCCATTTGTGAATGAAGGTGAAATAAAGACCTTTCATAGCAAACACAAATTGAAAGAATTCGTTGCCACTCGTCCAGCTTTGCAAAAAATGCTTAAAGATGGGCTACACACAGAAACACAGAAACATGGCCATCAATATGAAAGAAGGTAAAGGAAGAAAACCGACCAGTAAAAGATCATAGGAAGCTTAAAGCATATACTAGAAAATATCTTTGGGAAAATGGTAGGGCAAAGTCACTACTTATCAATAGTCACATTGAACATTAATGGACTTAATTCTCCAGTTAAAAGGCACAGACTGGCTGAATGGATTAAGGAACAAAACCCATCTATTTGCTGCCTACAAGAAACACATCTTTCCAACAAAGATGCATGCAGACTGAAAGTGAAAGACTGGAAAAAGATTTCCATGCCAGTAGAAATGAAAAAAAATCAGGTGTAGCCATATTAATGTCAGACAAAATAAACTTTAACAAAAAAACTGTTAGGAGAGACAAAGAGGGGCACTATTTAATGATTAAGGGATCCATTCAACAGGAAGATATAATGATTATCAATGTATATGCACCTAATTACAGGGCACCAGCTTATTTAAAAGGTATGTTAAGGGACTTAAAGGGAGACTTAGATTCCAATACAATAGTACTGGGGGACTTCAATACTCCAGTCTCAGAAATAGACAGATCAACCAGACAGAAGATCAACAAGGATACAGCAGATTTAATTGACACTTTTGCCCAAATGGATCTAACAGATATCTACAGAACTTTCAATCCTACATTAAAGATTTTACATTCTTCTCAGCAGTACATGGAACCTTCTCTAGGATTGACCACATACTAGGCCATAAAGCAAGTCTCAGCAAATTTAAAAGAATTAGAATCATACCATGCAGCTTCTCAGACCACAGTGGAATGAAGGTGGAAATTAGCAACTCAGGAATCCCTAGAGAGTATGCAAACACATGGAGACTGAACAACATACTCCTGAATGAACAATGGGTCATAGAAGAAATCAAAAGAGAAATCAAAAACTTTCTGGAAGTAAATGAGGATAATAACACAACATATCAAAACTTATGGGATACAGCAAAAGCAGTGTTGAGAGAAAAGTTTATAGCAATAGGTGCCTATATCAAGAAATTGGAAAGGCACCAAATAAATGAGCTTTCAACGCATCTCAAGGATCTAGCAAAACTGCAGCAAACCAGACCCAAATCTAGCAGGAGAAGGGAAATAATTAAAATCAAAGAAGAAATCAACAGGATTGAATCCAAAACAAAATTACAAAAGATCAGCCAAGCAAACAGCTGGTTTTTTGAAAAAATGAATAAAATTGACACCCCATTGGCCCAACTAACTAAAAAAAGAAAAGACCCAAATCAATAAAATCAGAGATGAAAAAGGAAATGTAACAACAGACACCACAGAAATTAAAAGAATCATCAGAAATTACTACAAGGACTTGTATGCCAGCAAACAGGAAAATCTATCAGAAATGGACAGATTCCTGGACACATACAACCTACCTAAATTGAGCCAGGAAGACATAGAAAACCTAAATAGACTCATAACTGAGACAGAAATTGAAACAGTGACAAAGGCCCTCCCATCAAAGAAAAGTGCAGGACCAGATGGATTCACTACTGAATTCTACCAGACATTTAAAGAAGAACTAACTCCATTTCTTCTCAAACTATTCAGAACAATTGAAAAAGATGGAATCCTCCCAAATTCTTTCTATGAAGCCAGAATCACCTTAATTCCTAAGCCGGAAAAAGATGCAGCACTGAAAGAGAATTACAGACCAATATCCTTGATGAACATAGACGCAAAAATCCTCAATAAAATTGTTGCCAATAGAATACAACAACACATCAGAAAGATCATCCACCCAGACCAAGTGGGATTTATCCCTGGTATGCAGGGATGGTTCAACAGTCGCAAATCAATCAATGTGATACACCACATCAACAAACTGCAGAAGAAAAACCATATGATTCTCTCAATAGACGCAGAGAAAGCATTTGATAAAATACAACACCCTTTCATGATGAAAACTCTAAGCAAATTGGGTATAGAAGGAAAATTCCTCAATATAATCAAAGCAATTTATGAAAAACCCACTTCCAGCATCCTATTGAATGGGTAAAAGTTGGAAGCATTTCCACTGAGATCTGGTACCAGACAGGGATGCCCACTCTCACTACTGCTATTCAACATAGTTCTGGAAGTCTTAGCCAGAGCCATCAGGCAAGAAAAATAAATTAAAGGGATACAAATTGGGAAGGAAGAAGTCAAACTATCACTCTTTTCAGATGATATGATTCTTTATTTAGAGGATCCAAAGAACTCTACTAAGAGACTATTGGAACTCATAGAAGAGTTTGGCAAAGTAGCAGGATATAAAATCAATGCACAAAAATCAACAGCCTTTGTATACATAGGCAGTGCCACAGCTGAGAAAGAACTGCTAAGATCAATCTCATTCATAATAGCTACAAAAACAATCAAATACCTTGGAATAAACTTAACCAAAGACGTTAAAGATCTCTACAATGAGAATTACAGAATCTTAAAGAAAGAAATAGAAGAGGATACCAAAAAAATGGGAAAATCTTCCATGCTCATGGATTGGAAGAATCAACATCATCAAAATGTCCATTCTCCCCAAAGCTATTTATAGATTCAATGCGATACCAATCAAGATACCAAAGACATTCTTCTCAGATCTAGAAGATCTAGAAAAAATGATGCTGAAATTCATATGGAGACGCAGGAGACCTTGAATACTAAAGCAATTTTGTACAACAAAAACAAAGCCGGAGGCATCACAATACCAGATTTCTGGAAATACTACAGGGCAGTTGTAATCAAAACAGCATGGTACTGGTACAGAAACAGATGGATGGACCAATGGAACAGAATAGAAACAACAGAAATCAACCCAAACATCTACAGCCAACTTACATTTGATCAAGGATCTAAAACCAATTCCTGGAGTAAGGACAGTCTATTCAATAAATGGTGCTGGGAAAACTGGATCTCCATGTGCAGAAGCATGAAGCAAGACCCCGACCTTGCACCTTACACAAAAATCCACTCAGCATGGATTAAAGACCTAAATCTATGACCCGAAACCATCAAACTATTAGAGAACATTGGAGAAACCCTGCAAGATATTGGCACCGGCAAAGACTTCCCGGAAAAGACCCTAGAGGCGGAGGCAGTCAAAGCCAAAATTAACTATTGGGATTGCATCAAATTGAGAAGTTTCTGTACTGCCAAAGAAACAGTCAGGAGAGTGAAGAGGCAACCGACAGAATGGGAAAAATTATTTGCAAACTATGCTACAGATAAAGGATTAATAACCAGAATCTACAAAGAGATCAAGAAACTCCAAAACAACAAAACTAACAACCCACTTAAGAGATGGGCCAAGGACCTCAATAGACATTTTTCAAAAGAGGAAATCCAAATGGCCAACAGACACATGAAAAAATGTTCAAGATCACTAGCAATCAGGGAAATGCAAATCAAAACCACAATGAGGTTTCATCTCACCCCGGTGAGAATGGCTCACATTCAAAAATCTACCAACAACAGATGCTGGAGAAGATGTGGGGAAAAAGTGACACTAATCCACTACTGGTGGGAATGCAAACTGGTTAAGCCACTATGGAAGTCAGTCTGGAGATTCCTCAGAAACCTGAATATAACCCTACCATTCAACCCAGCCATCCCACTCCTTGGAATTTACCCAAAGGAAATTAAAATGGCAAACAAAAAAGCGGTCTGCACCTTAATGTTTATTGCAGCTCAATTCACAATAGCTAAGACCTGGAACCAACCCAAATGCCCATCAACAGTAGAGTGGATGAAGAAATTATTGGATATGTACTCTACAGAATACTATACAGCTGTAAAAAAACAATGAAATCCGGTCATTTGCAACAAAATGGAGGAATCTGGAAACATCATGCTGAGTGAAATAAGCCAGTCCAAAAGAGACAAATATCATATGTTCTCCCTGATCAGTGACAACTAACTGTGCACCAAAGGGGAAACCTGTTGAAGTGAAATGGACACTATGAGAAATGGTGACTTGATCAGCCCTTGCCCTGACTGTTGATGAAGAACTTAATACGTTAACCCTCCTAGTATTTTTTGTTTGTTTGTTCTACTTAATACTACTGGTTGAATTCTGTAATTAATACACAGTTATTCTTAAGTGTTGGTACTTAACTGAAAAGTGATCCCTGTTAAATATAAGAGTGGGAAGAAAGAGGGAGGAGATGTACAATTTGGGACATGCTCAAGCTGACTTGCCCCAAACAGTAGAGTTAGAAACATACCAGGGGATTCCAATTCAATCCCATCAAGGTTGCATGTACCAATGCCATCTCACTAGTCCAAGTGATCAATTTCTGTTCATAATTGATCATAATGATAGGAGTAAGAGTCAAAGGGATCACATAAACAAGACTAGTGTCTGGTACCTTTCTCTGAAGGGAGGAGAGAACTTCCACTTTGACTATGACCTTGTCTAAATATGATCAGAGTCGGTGAACTCAAAAGGCTTCCATAGCCTTGGGAACTCATGACGATAGCCTAGGGTGATTACTGATGCCATAAACAAGAGTGCCAATTTGTTAAGTCAACAAAAGGAGTCACTGTGCACTTACTCCTCATGTAGGATCTCTGTCCTTAATGTGCTGTACATTGTGATTTAATGCTATAACTAGTACTCAAACAGTATTTTTCACTTTGTGTTTCTATGTGGGTGCAAACTGTTGAAATCTTTACTTAATATATACTAAACTGATATAAAGATAATTGAAAATGAATCTTGATGTGAATGGAAGGGGAGAGGGAGCGGGAAAGGGGAGGGTTGCAGGTGGGAGCGAAGTTATGGGGGGAGAAGCCACTGTAATCCATAAGCCGTACTTTGGGAATTCATATTCATTAAATAAAAGTTTAAAAATTATATTTGTGAAATTATAGTGCTGTATTAATATCACATTTCATACTTGATATCACATAACTTCTTATCCAATATCTAAAAGACCTTTAAATTGGGATCAAGTGTTTTAGTTGATTCTTTTATACAAATAGGGTAACTATAATTCAGTGTTTTAAAAGAAAGCAATTTTAAAAAGAACTGCATATCAAATGAGGTTACGATGACTAGAAGGGTTGACTTTTTGTAGATTCCCATTTCAGGCACAAATAGCGAATATTAAATGAGAGCAAAACGTTTTAATCTGCAGACAGATCATAAGCAAGGAACTAAATAAGTAATCTAGTTAATAGATCAGCCAAAGATCAGAAATACTTTTATCTGCGAAAGTTGCATTTATCAACCTAGTGTGGAGTGTGAGAGCACACTCCTTAGGAAACTGTGATACATGCCAGTGCAAGCACACAAGGGAAAACCTATGAAGGGATCTCTGTTCTAGTTGGGTATTAATGGGGAGAGTTGACAGGGGCAAAGGTTTGCTCTAGATTGTTGTCGCAAAGCAGTTCCAAGTCTATGATTGGATATCTCAGTAAATGTTACCTACAGAAAAAGCAGATTAGGGCATATTTAAAACTCTAACTAGTCGAAAGAAAGAAGTCACTTGTATAGTCAAGGCAATGGTTGTTATTGTGTGGGTTGTACCATGACCTTGTTGACATGAATGTCCTGTGTGACTTTCGTGTCTAATAGGGAAGCCACATGACTGAATTCTAACAACTCTAACTGCGATTACTTTGAGGCCTGGATCACAGCATCATATCAAAAGTCGTTTCTTTTTTATCATGTATTATTCAGAAAATAGGCAGGAAGAGGTGATAAATACCATTAGAACTAAATTCATAATTTAGCCAAAGACGGCCCCTTTGTGAAGATACATTAAGCTAACATGGGAGACATAAGGATTCAGGAACTGAGAAAGAATTCCATGAGAGAAAGCAAGTACGAAGAAACTGGGAGAGGACGTGCTGGGCATGACTGAACCAGACAGGACAGCGTGTGTGGCAAGAAAGGAGAGGAAGGGAGAATGACCAGACACACAGAGCCATGGAGATTGTAGGAAGGGGTTTCATTTATTCTAACTATGGAAAACATTAAAAGTCTCTATGTATGGAATGAATAATTAGAAACCCCATGCTACACCCAAACCCAGCTGTTGGTGTGCTATGGACTGAAGTGTGTCCTCTCTGTAAATTCACATGGAGAAGCCCTACTCGTCATACAGTAAAATGTGACTGGATTGGGAGCTAGGATCTTAGAAGAGAGATAATTTAGTCTAAATGAGGTTGTTTAGGATGGGCCTTAATCCAGTATGACCAGAGTCTTTACTAGAAAAGGAAATTAGGACATAGAGAGAAGATCGTGTAAAGACACAGGGAGAAGACAAGCATCACCAGGAAAGAGAGAGAGGCCTCAGAAGAAACTGCACCTGCCAAAACCTTGACCTCATACTCCTGGCCTCCAGGTGTGTGAGAAAATTAATTTCTACTCTTTTTACTAATTAGTGTGTGGTATTTTGTTACAGCAACCTACCTAGCTAATTTACAAAGTGACTAGTAGAGCATCCCTGAATGCCCAAATCTGTGAAGTCAGTGCTAGATTTCCTATGAATCAGTGTTTACTTTTGCCAAAAAGATAAAAAGGCATTACAGTTAATGACACTAAAACATCACCTCTGTTGGTTTCAGATTCATGGTTAGGAGTTAGGACAAGGTAACTATCACTCATCAACGCTAAAGCCATCAGATCTATCTTAGGGGCCACTGAAATCATCCTTTCCAAAATAGAACTCTGTATTTATAACATATCTTTCTTCTAAGGAGTTCAAAACACTTCAAAGACATGTTCATATCAATTCTCACAGCACCCTGTGAAGGCAGGTAGGTGGGAAATATTATCATTCTTATTTGACATTGCTATACACCTACTCACTTGATTATAAGATCATTTTAACTGAATATACATTTTTTCATGGAAAAGAATAAATGCCCAGGGGAAAAAAAAAAGATGTTCACTAGAAAAATAGTATGATTTTGATCCATTGTCCTGTGCTATTTAATATTCAAAATGACCCTTGAGCTTTTAATTTAGGAAATATTTCTCCCTTCTGTCTATTTCTCATTGAAAAACAAGAAGGAAATATTTTTAAATGGAAACTATTTTCTTAAAGAGGTACCAAACAGATAGTAATTGGACTATTTTAGCCACATATTCAAAAGGTAGTGCTTCTTGCGCACTTAAGGGATATGTTGAGTCTAAGGACCAAACAGAAAAAAAATATCAATTTGTCTTATGTTTTTTCCCCCTTGAGGTAAAGTATCAACTGTAACTGTAATGTAACTGTAGTTGTAATAGTAATTGTAATGAGAAATAAGTTTACATCAGAAAAATCAGTTTTAACCAAAAATGCGATGTCAAACTTTCTAATAGTGGCATCGAGAAAATGTATTCCACTTCAACTTACATCTCTTCCTTTTTGCAAGGATAAAGACTAACATCCTGACTTACGGTTCTTCCTTACTTAGCTTTACCTAGTCAGTCTCTCTCCCTCTCTCCTTCTTTCTTTTGCTTCCTGTACTTCAAATTCACTGAAATCCAGTCAATAGTTTATTTATTCTTTCAATCAATATTAACTCAACACTACAAGACGGAGATAAGATATTGAATATGGCTAAATAAACTCCTTCCCTTCATGAAATACACCTATAGTAAGCAAATCAACAGATGATTAGAAAGAGTTCAGTATTGTCATAGACAGTGAGTGCCAGAAAGCAAATGATAGAAGTGTATGGGCAGACAACGTTTTTGTAGAAATGGTGGTTGAGTGAAGACTCTGAGAGGTTGAAAATTTTCCTAAGATTTCAATAGAATGATGCCAATCAGAGGCAGAAATGGCCTCAAAGCTCAAGGATGAATTCTGCAGTGACACAGTGGGTAATCAGGGCTGTTAAAAAATTAGCAGGGCCTACTGCAAAATGAAAAGGCAAGGCCCTTTGCTTAACAATGAATAATTATTTCAAGGCGATAGCAGTAGAGCATTCAACCAAGCGCTAGCAGGGTCGGTCGTGTGTCTTGAAACCTTTCCTAGAAGCATGACTGTGGCGGGTTGGATGGATGAGGGCACTGTAGGCATTCAGAATGGGCACCACCTGGGAGGCCTGCTTACCCCGCTAACAAATGACATAGAAGACTGAGGAAGGCTTCCACAGATTGCCTGATGCATAGGGAGGAGTGACTGTCCCTGAGGACAGGGAGATGGATCAGCCTTAAGCCTATGCTCTCTCCAGAAACAGCAACTGTGTTGATGGCCTTGGGAGTAGTTTTGTAAAGACATCATTTTCTTGCCTGCCTCTAGACTTTTGCTATTCTGAAATAAAACCCAGCCTCCTCTTAACTCCGTGCTGACCATGAGCTTCTAGGGAGGTAAGGAGTGAGTCTGACTCATTTGCCCCAGCTCTTGACTCATAGTAGAAATCATAATTGTTGTTGTTGTTAGAAAGGCAGAAAGATAGAAATGCATTCATATAGGTAGAAAGAGCCTTATCCTCTAAGGCTCTTCATTTCCCAAATGCCCAAAAAAGGCTGGGATTGGGCCAAGCCAATGTCTGGAGCTAGGAATCCAACCCAGACCTTCCACGTTAGTGGCAGGGATCCAAATACTTGGGCCATCACCTGCTAGTTCCCAGAGACTGAGTCAGCAGGATGCTGGAATTTGGAGAAGAGCTGGAACATGAGGCCAGGTACACTAGTATGGGATGCTGAGTTTTAAGCGGCTTTTTAAACCACATTGAATACTCATCCTATATAGATTTTCAGTCACCTATTGTATTAGCCAATCATAGACTTCGTGAATAATGTTCTCACTTAGTAAGGGACATTGTGAACATTTGGGGAAGAAAACATAAACAACATTGGAAATGTGCTCACTGCAGCTTGGTGGGTAAAGCCGCCGCCTGCAGTGCCAGCATCCCATATGGGCGTTGGTTCGAGTCTCAGCTGCTGCACTTCCAATTCTGTTCTTTACTATGGTCTGGGAAAGCAGTGGAAGATGGCCCAACTCCTTGGACCCCTGTGCCCAACGTGGGATACCTGGAAGAAACTCCTGGCTCCTGGCTTCAGATCAGCCAAGCTCCAACCGTTTGCGGCCATTTGGGGAGTGAACTAGCTGATGGAAGACCCCTCTCTCTCTTTTTCTCTGCATCTGCCTCTCTGTAACATTGCTGTTCAAATAAATCTTTAAAAAAAGAAGAGTCAATATCCTCTTTTTGATGTTTTTGTTCTGTCTCCTTTAGAAGAGTTTGAGAATAAACATACTTGACCTCATGAGGACAGACAGTATTAAATATGAGACTGACTCCAAGTAACAAAAGCTCTAGGAGATATCTGACCTCCATTTCTTGGTCATTTTCTTCCAAGAATAGGGCAGTTAGTAATTAATACAAGATTATAAAAAATTCCATAAGTGTAACAAGAACTATTAAGACATGACAGAGCACTGACTCAATTTAATAATCTTATTATGGAATTTAGTTAACCAGAGAACAAGTCACTTACAACATCTGCTAAACCTTACATAGTGAGTCTAAAGACTGTCCAAATCATGTTTCTCTTGAGTTGCCCCCATACAAATCATGTTTCTCTTGAGTTGCCCCCATACAGACTGTTTGGAGTTCATGGCCTCATCTCTTTGTTGGTCTTTATCAAAAGCATTATTAACACAAGCCATCACCTATTTATTTCCAGGGAATTAGCCCCTATGAATTGCCTTCAATACAAGATATACAAAGAACAATAAATATGCCTTAACTGATGTGTGAAATTCTGACTTCTCATAGGTGTTGAAAAGAGCCTCAAGTTCAGACAATAATGTGGGACTGCTTCTCACATGTGTCCAAGAATACCACTGGGGGATCTTATTTAAAACCAGGCAGATCAGGGCCTGCATTGTTGAAGAGTAGGTAAAGCTACTGCTGGGATGCCAGAATCCCACATATGTGCGGATTCGCATCTCAACTTTACTTTTTCAGCTCCCTGTTAATGTGCCTGGGAATACAGCAGAAGATGATCCAAGTGCTTGGGCCCCTGCACCCACATGAGAGAACTGGAAGAAACTCCTGGCTCCTGGCGTTAGCCTGGCCCAGCGCAGGCTATTGTGGCCATCTGGGGAGTGAACCAGTGGATGGAAGACCTCTCTCTCTCTCTCTTATCTTTCTCTTTTTAACTCCTTCAAATATATAAATAAATCATCAAAAAACTATTTATATTCCTAATCCCCACTCTGTAGTTTAGATTTCAACATGTACAGAAAGGGGATCAGGACATATTAAAAAAAATTTTTTAAATAACTTTGAAAGGGAAACAGATGAAGAAAGATTTTTGGGCTTGTTCCTAAATGCCCACAACAGCTGGGACTGGGACAGGCTGAGGCCACGAGCCTGAAACTTTACCAAAGCTCCCACTATCATGGACAAAGACCACAGAAACCAAAAGGCGCTCAAGACTTAGGGAGGAGAGGTGCACTGTTGATTTACACACGTGGGCTTGACTAGACTTGTGTCTCAAGCTCCTAGCCTCTGTCTTTCCCTATTTTTATACTCTAAATTTAGCAAGGTAGTTTCAAGGTGGTTTCAGGGAGCACACTGTTATCTTAGGCACTCAGAGATTAACAAATCACAACTACAAGGCAAGATAGTTTTACATACAGCAATGCGTAAATTATAGCAGAGACAATTTCAGGAGGCACTCAACTTGTCTTAGGTATGTGACTAGGCCTTATGGCAGGTGGGGAACCAGTTTCTAAAGTCCATACTGGTTTGCTTAGACCCAATTGGCCCTCTGATAACAAGCAGTGCAGGGGGAGTCTGTAGCATTTCCTCGAACTGGATCCTTTAATGTCCAGTGAGAGAGGCTCTGTAACACCACATGGTGGCAGGTACTCAAGTACTCACATCACCCACCCCAGGAGTATGCTTTTTAAACACTAAAGCACTGTTTATACTGCTTATAACTGTACAGTTATGGGAAAATTCATTACAGCATTTCAAAGTCAATAAAATTGACTTTGTTGAAGGAAGGATAAGATGATTATACAGTTTTCTTATTCTGATTTCTCAAAAAAGATTAAAGAAATACCAATTGGAAAGAAAAAGAAAAAAAATTCTAGTTCTTTGATAGCACAAACATTTAAGGCTAGTTCGTGTTTAGCAAGTTGTTTTTGTTGTTATTGTTGTTGTTTTTGATACATTGTTAGGGTTTCCTTTCCTTTGGTCTATGGTTGATAGTGTTCAAAATTCTATAAATGTGTATACTAGAAGGATTACTTAAAATTAAGTTCTAATTATTTAATGTTAAGTTTCCAGACCAGCCAGTATTCTCTAGGCATGGACGCCAAAGATTCTCAAACATATACCTCCTAAGTCACAAGAGAAAATAACTCATGGCTACTCAACATATTCAGTTGAGATGGATGTATAGGCATGAATGAATTTTATCTTCCTACTTTAAACATATGCTGACAATAAGGCTTGTTTCCAAATTTTTCCTTCCTATCTATATTAGCAATTAAAGAAGGATCTGGTTCATTGTGAGCCTTCAATGTGCAAGTGAAAACTTCCAACAGAATTGAAACTCCCAGTGTCCAGGGCACTTTTCTTTGGACAAGGAAGGTCCAGAAGAGCTTCCCAATAAGAGTAATTAATTTTCAAATTGTAGGCATCTATTATCAATGGAAAAGGATCCAGAATAAGCCCCATATTATAAGCCTTCTTCCAGTAATCTTTTCCCAAGAGATGGTTCAGGCACTAATCACAAAAACTACATTAGAAAGATTCAACCTATGTCTAATATTTTACAGAAAATGCTGACAGAAATTAAGTGGTTTGTCATGCAACAGTTATTAGTGATTCTGGTATTCATGACTCAGAGGTCCCAGGTTTCCAGTATATTACTCAGCAACGACATTCTTCTCTTTTTGTGTGTCTGTCACCTGCTGGTGTTGTTGCAACTGAACTTCTGAAATGAAATCAATGTATTTAACCTTCAAAAACTGGCGATCTTCTCATTCCCCTCCCAGGCTTCCCACTTGTGAAAATATACTACAGCTTTCCCCCACAACTTCTTCCCCCTCCACTCTAATAGATCTGTCTTGAGTCAGTCCATTACATGGGAATATCAATGGCATATACTTTTGACAGACATTGCCCATTTTTTTGAAATGCAGATCGCCAGGTTTAGCAAGTGCAGATTGGATTTGAAAGAGCAGAGACTCAGATGCAGCAATGCTGCCAGAAGACATAGCTCCTCCACTGATTTAGAATCAGTGAAATGTGTGACAGGGAAGACTATGTGTTGGCAATAGGGCTTGATACATGTTCAAGAGCAAAATTGAAACTATCCTCCCATGGTGTGCTGCTATAGATCACTGAAAAGATCTTCTCATAAGCAAAAGGCTACAGGGCCTGACTTCTCCTTCATCCTCTCTCAGGGCAGAGCCATAGATTTCAAAATTAGAAGTGTCAAAGCTTTCACAATTCATTGCTGAAGCGCATGCCTAAAACTGTCTCTTATTGGAAAAATATATTAATTATATTTCTGCCTTCTTATCATGTAAATTTAGAGCTCATGAAAGGAACCAGATGGGCAGCTTTTGGAAATGAATCTTTCCTTTGATTAAAAGACAAGGAAGAAAGTTTCTACTTCTCTGAAAAGCTTCTTCCTAAAACTTTCTGCAGTGCTGAAATGGCTGGAAATCGTGAATGCTAAGTGCTTCCTGTTTGTGTGTATGTGGGGGAATGCGATAACTATTAGAGCCAACAATTACCTTAAGTATTCCATAAGCAGTATGTTGGTAGGGATTACTGGGCCTTTAAAGATACAGGTATGTTGACTCACGAAACAGCATTTTATATATCAAGTAAATTCAAAAACTTTATAAACATTAACAGAACACAGTACTACTGTAACATTTTACTGTAATTCTCCTTTTTCTGAAAGCTCCAATTCATCTTTTTAGATGAATCATTTTTCAAGAAGTTTAGTGACAAATAATACATCTGACCACTAGAAATATGTATTCACTGTGGTTTAATTCTCCTGGAATAAATGTTTACTGAGCATTTATTCTATGTGAGCACTAGTGTAATTCAATGATGGTTCAATGGGGGATACAACACACAACTCTTGCTCTGGGGATACTGACATTCTAATACAAAAGGCACACAAGGCAATACCATGGAAATGTCAAATACTGAGATATTGAACTAAGGAGATGACTAACTCAGATTTTGAGATCAGAGAATATCTAAAGTGTGGATTCTGGAATTGAGAAACTACAGGCAGCTGACTCAGATAATCCAGCTCATAGAGTTGTTGCTGCTGAGTATGTAAGTGAGTTAGCAAATATTAAAATTCAAAGCTTACCATTGTTCATGAGGCTCTGATGCTAAGTTACTGCTGAGATATCTGGAAAAACTAATAGATGAATAAATACATACAAAAATGCATTATGAACAAATTGCAATAAGGAAGCCCCTGAGAGGGAGAAGAGTGCATATTCACCATCATGCAGGGTATCTCTGAATTATTAATATTTAAGAATTGCTGAGATATTGAAACTCAACCTGAAGGGTGGTGATTTCTATTTCTACTTCCATTTTTGTTACATTGGCTTTGAGACACAATCTAACCTGGAGGACAATCACAAAATAACACCGAAGACCAGCCTTAGGTTAATGTCTTAGCTTATTGATCTTAGAATCAAATACATCTGCTGGCATTATAAATCCTATTAGTTTATCTCATTTGATGGAAGTTATGTTGATTTTCCTGGCTAATTATTAAGATTAGTTGAATCTAATATTTTGTTCCAGGTATTGACAAAATGCTTAATTCTATTTGATGATACTCTGTTGTGTGCTTTCTCCAGGGACTGGAGACTGAAAGGTTTTACATGGTTATTTCTATCCTTGGCTTATAGTAAGGATCAAACCTTATTTCTCACGTAGTAGCTTTTAACTCAGGCCTAAAATGAAATGAGTTATACACTTGATATTACACAATGAATTATTTTTCTAAAATGATGGAACATCCATCAATAGCGATCTGAGATTTAACAGCACTGAAATAAATTGTTTTCACATTTTTAGAATTAGTCTGCATTCTAACATGAGATGTTTCAGTTCTGAGAAGAATTTCATGAAATGTGTCTTCAGTTGAATTGCTTGTCATGGTATTAAGTGGAGAAAATTATATTTCCTTTTGGACTACTTTCATCAGCATCATCTGATAACTCTAACGTACTCTTTTAACATTTTGTTTATTTCTACAAAGTCCTCCTCCTCCGTAAGAGAAGGGAACATTGCTATAATGCATGTATGCTATATACAAGTAGTCTTTAAAAAGTACATAGAAAGTGTGCATTATATTTTAATTTCTGTGAATTTTTAATTTTTTAAAATTGTTGATTATTTTTAGTAGATTCAATACAGTTCACAGATACCACTCTAAGAATATAACAATATTCTCTTCCTCCCTCCTTCCCTCCCATCTCTTCTCTCACTTTCCACTCCCTCCCTCTCCCTTTCACTCTTTCTTTTCTTTCTTTTTTATGTCTTTCATTTTGGGAGAACATAGTTTAAACTTACATTACAGTAAAAGGCTCAGTGTTTCAGCAAATAAGTTTAACAAGTAAAAATTAAAAAAAGACTCTAGCTTACTGGGAATATAGGCAATAGCTGTAAATAATAATTGAGTAGGAAAATCACCAATTCACCCATATACAGTAAATTTTAAAGTAATTACAGATCATTAAACTATAATAATATAACATTCTTTTTTATTTTTTAATTTATTTGACAAGTAGAGTTATAGACAGTGAGAGAGACAGAGAGTGAAAGGTCTCTTTCTGTTTGTTCACTCCCCAAGCGGCCGCTACAACTGGCACTGCACAGATCCAAAGTCAGGAGCCAGGTGCTTCCTCCTGGTCTCCCATGGGGTGCAGGACCCAAGCACTTGGGCCATCCTCCACTGCCCTCCTGGGCCACAGTAGAGAGCTGGATTGGAAGAGGAGCAACCAGGAGACTAGAACCTGGCGCCCATATGGGATGCCAGGGCCGCAGGCACAGGATTAACCAAGTGAGCCATGGTGCCAGTCCCAGTAATATAACATTCTTAACCACTGGTTTGACAAAGATATAAAACAAAGTTTTACAAATTATTACACAGGCAATTTTTCTCTTTCTTGCTTTTGTTTTCTAATTTTTTTCTTTTCTTCTACTTAAATTTTGGCTCCCACATTTAACAAAGGACACGCATTATATATATTTCTACATCTAGCTTATTTCACTCAACGTGATGTCCTCCAGTTGTATTCACTTTGATGCAAGTGGTAGAATTTCATTTTTTATAGCTGAATAATATTCTATTGTGTATATATACCATATTTACTCTATTCATTCATCTGATGATGGACACTTTGGTTGATTCCAAATTTTGAAGTGCCCTCATATTTATTTGAATGAATTACAGATGAATAAATGTGTTACAATTGTATAATGATATAAAGTTACAACACTGGCTTTCATTACAAATAGCATAAAAATGAAAAATATTTTCTAATAATATTGATAAAACTCATATTTTGAGTTGTAATTTGATTATAACAAGTCTAATATCTTAATTTGATACTCATATTCATGATGTGAGAAAATCAATGTATACTGCATCTTTTTTTTTAAAAACTGAAACAAATTTATGTAGGTAAGTGACAGCCTGAAAGCACAAGATCCTGGAAGAAACAGAGTTGGGAATCACTGGAGTCTCTGGGGAGAGGCATTGTAGTCGTTAAGGACTTGGACTTGGGAGAAAGTACTTGGAGTTCATCTTGGCTTTGCCTTTTACAGGAATGAGCACATGGACAAGTGATCTAAACTCTTGGTACTTTAATGGACTCATAATAGAGTTATTGTGATGATTAAAGTAGTCAACATTTACAAACTGCTTAGAACAGGGTCTACCAAGGAGAACACACTCAACTGATGCCAATGTTTGCTATTTCCAGCCAACAGTCCTATGTAATCTAGGCTAGAGAGTGCTTTCTTCAACATTTTCATTGTAATTTACCTTCACATATGTGTACACAATCTGTGATACCTTTTAAAACATTGCAATACTTGCGTGCTCTAAAATGAGATATTTAAGTACTCTGATCTTTTTTTACATTTATAGATTTATTATGTCATAATTATTAGGGATTTCTATTTTTCATGTAACTTAAAATACCTTAGCAAGGAAGGATGGTCATTAGAATAAATCTATGAAGAAACAGAATTTTATGATATAAAAAATAAACAAAAAAGAGCATTTCATCTCTTGTATCAGAAAGAGCTCACAATCAAGTGTCACTCTATATTTGTAAAGACAGAGTTCCTACTTCATCTCTCAAGTAGAAAAAAGCTGCCTTAATTTTGTGTGCTTTTTTTTCATTTATTTATGTTTGAAGAGATTCATTAACACATTAGATTCTCAGGATCACAGCACAGGCATAATAATTACTACAATACAATTCTCATCAATTCTAATGTTAATGTGATATTAATACAAAGAGAACAGATCACTGTAGTTCATAAGTACAATTCTAAGAATATAATACTGTGGCCAGTGCTGAGGCGTAGCAGGTAAAACTGCCGCCTGCAGTGCCAGAATCCCATATGGGCACCAGTGCAAGTTCTGGCTGCTCCACTTCTGATCCAGCTCTCTGCTATGGCCTGAGAAAGCAGCAGAAGATGGCCCAAGTCCTTGGGCTCCTGCACCCACATGGGAGAACCGGAAGAAGCTCCTGGCTTTAGATCCACTTAGCTCTGGCCATTGCAGCCAATTGGGGAGTGAATCAGCAGATGGAAGACTCTCTCTCTGCCTCTCCTTCTCTCTCTGTGTAACTCTGAATTTCAAATAAATAAATAAATCTTTAAAAATAAAAAAGAATATAATACTTCCCTTCCCCTACTTTCTTTTTTTTTACTTTTTGAGATTACATATTTTTAATTTACATTATAATCAAAGGTTTAATGTACCACTAAATAAAGAATTAAACAACTAAAAAAGTAAAAGACCATAGTTCAATGGGAATAATTGATCCTGAAGATTTGTAATAATAAACAGCTACCAAATTCTCTTCCAGGGATGAGAATACAATGCCAGAGCTTTATATGAGATATATGCATTTTTTTAAATTACCCGAAATCTAAGCATAATATATTACCTCAGTGAAGTGCATGCTGACTTCAAAGAAAGTTAAGGAAGCAGTGAGTTATTTAGTCACTATTGCTAAGACTGGAGAGTCTTTAAGATAAAACACAAAGTTGGATTATTTTTTAACCATACTATTTACACTGAACTAAATTACAGATTATTTAAATACTTGAAATGAAAATGAAAACCAAAGAAATACTGGGGAGAGGAGAATTTTCTGAGCATAAAATAAATAAAAATCTCATTGTATTAAAGTCAAAGTTTTCATGAATCAAAATTTATTAATAATATTTAAAAACAATGAGCATGGTACATTGTTAATATTAAAAATAAATTTTTCCAGATAATTAAAGTAATTCAAAGGGAAACATGAGCAAGGAAAACGGGTAATCCACAAAAGAAGAATAAATAAACATAAGAAGGTATTTCAAAATTTGCAGAAATATGGACTTAAAAGGTAAGAGTTTTTTGGTGAGAGTTTTAAAACCACACATAATATTTCCATAATGTTCATTTTCCACAAGTTTTTGAAGGACCCTGTGTGCATGACATATGAAGATATTTTAATCTCTCCATGTGGGTACTCCTTACTAAAGTAGCATTGATACAATATTTTTCTAAAGATTGACTTAGAATAATAGATTGGTAATGTCTCTTTCCTTTTAAGGCTAAGAGTAAATGGACTTTTCTATTCTACAGAATTTAAAGTTTAAACTGGTGCACTATTTGTTTTTTAATAATATAAGGAGAAAAAATTTTCATGTAGTTCATAGATACAATTCTTGAATTCCCTCCCTTTTCTTTACTTCCTTTCTATTTTTGTACTAACATTTTTAATGTACTTTATAATCACATGCTTAATCCCCCACTAAAAAAAGAGTTCAACAAGTAAAATGTAGAAAGACCACTATCCCACAAGAATATAGGCAAGGGCTGTAAAAAATAATTAAATTCCAAGATTTCAATTTCAATCATATACATTAAGGTTTTTTTTTTTTTTTTGTACTGTATATATTATCTACCACTAAAAAAAAAAAAAAAAGACCACATGATATTTATCTTTTTGGGTCTAGCTTATTTCACTAAGCATAATGGTCTCCAGTTGCATCCATTCTGTTACAAAAGGCAGAATATCATTTTTTTTTTATTACTGAGTAGTATTACATTAAGTATACATATCACATTTTCTTTAGGTACAGGATTTCTGAAAACTATCTATGTATTCTTTCAACCACCCACTTTCTTCTATCAAGTCGTGTTTGAGTGGGAACTCAAACAGCAATGGAGCACCATGGCTTAACAGGCTAATCCTCCGTCTTGCGGCACCAGCACACCGGGTTCTAGTCCCGGTTGGGGCGCCGGATTCTATCCCGGTTGCCCCTCTTCCAGGCCAGCTCTCTGCTATGGCCCGGGAAGGCAGTGGAGGATGGCCCAAGTCCTTGGGCCCTGCACCCGCATTGGAGACCAGGAGAAGCACCTGGCTCCTGGCTTCGGATCAGCGAGATGCGCTGGCCGCAGCGGCCATTGGAGGGTGAACCAACGGCAAAAAGGAAGACCTTTCTCTCTGTCTCTCTCTCTCACTATCTACTCTTCCTGTCAAAAAAAAAAAAAAAAAAAAAACAGCAATGGAGGATGGCAGCGCATTCATCACTGACCTGCACTGATTTTACCTATGCGTATATTCTTCTGGGTGTCTAGATTTTGAGCCAAACATATTTTAAGGAACTCCTAAATGCTTCCCAGAATTCGACTTTTGAAAAGAGCCCAGAATGTTATGATTTGCATTGCCGTTTAGTCTTAAAGCACATACATCTCTAAATCCTTGCCAATTCTGATTTTCTACTTTAGAATTGCAATGACCTTCACTGGTGTCCCACCCTGTAGAAGAAATTTCACTATGGAAAAAGAGGTAGCTAGCAGCAAAGACAGCAATGACTTCCACACTGGGCACCAACACATCACAGTTTTTATATTGAAATGACCAATTCCTTCCCTTTAACCTCTTTGGCAGGAAGATGATACAGGAAGATAACACAATGTAACTAGAAAGTTAAAACCTGGAATCAAATTAACTTTTAATCAAACTACTTTTAATTCACAGCATATTTTATTAGTTTATAACAGACTTACAGGTTTATATATTTGTTGCTGGACTACTTTCTCTAACTCTTTGTTTCCCATGTTAATCATGTTGATGGTTCTAGCTTTACATTCTTTTCATGTTGGAAATGCCTGGGCAGAAAAGCACTAATTAATTCATGTCTAGGAAGAAAAATGCATTTATTTATTTCTAAATGAAAAACAAAAGAGTAACTCTCTCTTTCACAAATAAATTCATCACTTGGTGACAATGCAAGATGGTCTTACCTGATTTAGATACTGAGTCCTGTAAAAAAAGTATTGAAAAATAAGTGACTTTTCAACTGAAATGTTGAAAACAAAACTTTCTTAAACCTGTTATTGACAGGAAGGTGAATTCTCTAAATTTCACTAGAGATACTCCTCTTGTTGAATTCCAATGAAGCCTCTGTTTATATGCTCTTGCACACAAATAATGAAGACCAGGGAAGAGCTCAGAGAACACCCTATGGAGAGCTCTCTGTGAGTGTGGGAAAATGGGTGAAACTGTAGTAGTTGATCAATAACTTCAGTAGGATTTCACAAGCCCTAAACCCAATATAGCCTGTCTGCACAGAAACGTGGTTCCAGAAAATATGCACATCCAAAGAGATTTTGTTTTAAATTTATAATGAATAAAATACTTATTAACATCAAAATTTCAAGGATAGAGTCTAATTTTAAGAAAACACTCCAACTCAAAATTAAAAAATAAAATAACACTCCGTTCCTTGTTTGCTTGCTTGCTTGCTTTCATTTTTCTCCACACAGCTTAGCTTTCCTCAGTGTGCTTTGTCCTTGTTTGATTCATCGAAAGTAGAAATAATTGAGATATGTTCCAGACAAGTAAAATCATCCGACAACTTTGTTTGAAATCTTGCAAATATGGGTTCAAGCTACTGTTCAACCACAAACTTGCGAGTACTTTGAACATATTCCTTTACCTCTTCGTCCTCTATGTCCTTGTCTGAGAAGGGGAATTAATAACATTAGGGCAGCATTAGACCAAGAATTAGACAACATACGATCAACTTGCCTGCTGTTAAGTAGATACTAAATAGTATTATAATTAGTTGTTATTTAAAAAAAAACACATACATTTGTGGATTTCTATCTCTAGTAATGTACCAATCAACTGTGCTTATGTGATGTTGCCTACCCAGTGATGGAGAATGTAATTCCTAAGGATAACTTTCGATCCATCTCTCTTGCTCTCTTACAGAACCCATAACGGGATACAGAAAGCATACTCCAAACCTTAGTTCATATCACATAAGCACCTTTCTGGTAGCAATTGTGTGCTATGAAATTGCAGTCATAGCTGTATGTGTGTGCGGGAGGAGTGGGGGGCTAGGGGGCTGGGCAGGGAGCAGGAACAATAGAGAAGCACCAGGAATGTGAAAGACAATTTAGTGCTTCCTCCTAGCCTGCATTTCATCTTACCCTTTGCTGTCTATGGACTATTCATCAGCATTACCATGCACTGAAATCCCCTTTGAAATTTTAATCAATTTAACATTGGTGTATCTATAGATTAGATGAAATAACTTTTGCTGTCGCTTCCAAGCACCTTTGTCATATGAATGGCTTACAGCCCTCATATTTCTCAATATGAATTTCCAGATATCCTTCTATTTCAATCTTGTTTTCAAAGGACAAGGTGGAAGATGACAATGGTAATGAAGATTAACTGAGAGACTAATTATTTAGTCACTGGTGGGGGGATGAGGCATACAGCTAAATCTTTCTGTCACGAATATTCATAACTAGTTCAGTTTAAATGCCAGATTTATGAGAGCAAGTGATCCATCTCTATCATGCACCGGATGCTTTATTTAAGGTAGGTTGAGAAGAATCTTAATTTTTCATGCAAAGTTATTCACTTCATATCAACCCTAAAACATTGTTTTCTTTCCACTTTCCTATGTTACTCCCTACTTATTCTTAAGCACATTTAAACTATCTTAAATGATTATTATATATTATAAAGCTCTGTATTTTTCAATACTCAAAAACATTTTTTTTTACTTTTTAACCTCACAAGTCTTGTTTGATTGGTGACAAGTTTGTGTGCTGTAAATCCAACACAAATCTATTGTTAATTACTAGATTTAATTGCATAAACAAGGTACTTTATACCTCCCAACATTCTAATTCGAAATTTCAATTAACACTTACATCTAGTAATAAATTAGCATGTGATTTAAATGCTGAGTTGGTCATAAGGAGTTAACATTAGCAATCAATGTAAAAAGTCTCCATTGAAAAGGTGTATTTTAACAAGTTTGTATAATTAAAACTATGTCTAATTAAAGTGCTAAGCATATTAATTAAGAAGATTTTTTTTTCTTCTTGTGATTACGTATAATGCATTTTTCCCTTTTGGTAAAACCAAACATTAAAATTATTCAAGATAATGTCTAATAAATAAATAATATAAACATAAATGAAAATGAAAAACTCTAACATTTGAGGATAAATGTTGCTTTCTTTTATTTTTTTAAAGATTTATTTATTTTTTGGAAGTCAGAGTTATACAGAGAGAGAAGGAGAGGCAGAGAGAGAGAGGTCTTCCATCTGCTGATTCACTCCCCAGATGGCTGCAATGGCCAGAGCTGTGGCCATCTGAAGCCAGGAGCCAGGAGCTTTTTCTGGTGGGTCATCTTCTACTGCTTTCCCAGGCCATAGCAGAGAGCTGGATAGGAAGTGGAGCAGCCAGGTTTCGAACCAGCACCCACTATGCCACAGAGCCAGCCTCGCTTTTTTTCTTTTTTTATAGATTCAGTTATTTATTTGAAAGTCATAGTTACACAGAGAGGGAAGGAGAGGCAGAGAGAGAGGTCTTCCATCTGCTGGTTCACTCCTCAATTGGCTACGATGGCCAGAGCTGCGGCAATCCAAAGCCAAGAGCCAGGAGCCAGAAGCCAGAAGCCAGGATCTTTCTCCAAGTTTCTCACACGGGTGCAGGGGCCCATGGACTTGGGCCGTCTTCTACTGCTTTCCCAGGCATAGCAGAGAGCTGGATCGGAAGTGGAGCAACTGGGACTTGAACTGGCACCCATGCAGGATGTCGACACTGGAAGCAGCGGCTTTACCGGCTAAGCCCTAGCACTGGCTCCAAATGTTGCTTCCTTAAAAATGCATTCTAGGCTCTCATGCCCTAAATTTATGAGCTTTCCAGCTTTCCAGATGGGGAGCATAGAGAACGCCAAGCTAACTGTAGCTGGTTTTGAGAGACTGCTGTAATGATAAAACGGAACATCAGACTAATCCCATAGATATCATTCTCAAATAATTTATTCCTGAACAAGAGAAGAAAATTTATTAGAGTCTATCAAACACAATTCAAAGTTCATAATATTACCATGTAACTTTCAGTTTTTCCTTGGCCTTCTGCCTTTTAAATTAAATTTGGGATATTTGTCTAGTTGCTAAAATCTGGCAATAATATTTTTATCAACTATGATGATGAGCACAACAACTCACTGGGTTGAATATACAATAAATCTCCCCAGGCTGAAGAAATTATCATATTTAACATATCCCATAAACTGCTGTTAAAAAATAGTACATGGATGACTTTACCAATGACGCCACTTTCACTTTTGTGTTCAATAATTTACTGATATACCTTCTTTTGGTTCTTCCATTGTATAACATAGGAAATAGCTTAAAATGATTATGCCCAGGCACTTTAGCCATTGTGATGATTCCATACAGTGAAGACAAGCACATTTAACTCTACTGCACTCAGTACACATCTGGTAGAGTAACCAGGTTAGGTCAGAGAACTGTCAGATCAGTCTGACCATCCAAATAGAGTTAAACTTTCCATCTTTAAAATATAATAAAACATTAGTAACTGAGATGTAGTCTTCATATCATTACTTGAGACTCTACAAAGCTTTTTCCACTACACGTAGTATTAGCCAGTCAATATTAATTTAACTAACTAAGCACTTAGAGTTCATGTTTCAGTTTCTTTCAATATGACATTTTTTATGTGACATCCAGTTCCAGGAAGACATTTTTGTTTTGACATGTACAATTAACATTTTAAAACTGGATGGAATAAAATTAACATCTCTGGGGCACCAAAGCAAAGCAAATCAAGAGAGGGGGAAAAGAAAGTCTTGCTCGTCCTAAAACACTTGGATTCATTCTAATTTACTGACTATTAAAGTTTTAACAATTTTTCTAATTTTTATTTGATCTGGGCTTTACTATACCCAATTGCTTTAAAGCTCTTACAACATATAACTCGATCTAATGTCACTTCATGCTTTACGCTGAAGCTTTAATGCTAGTCCAAGGAACCAAAAAGGGCATAATAAAGGAGAAGACTAGTAAGGGCAGTAAATCAAACAATCATATTGAACTACTCCAAGGTATAAAAATAATGGAATTGCTGTAGTAGATCTGGATTCAATCCAAATACATCAACATTATACATCTTGTTGTACTTCACCGTGCTTCATCTCTACCTTTCAGAAAATCAAACCTACACTGCTTTCTGATAGTACAATTTTATCCCACCAGCATCCAACTGCTCTAGAGTTATCACATTTAACTTGAAAATACAAAAAATATAATAATAATAAATGTCGTGATAAGAAATGAGACTGTATTGTCAAGGCTAGTACAAAGAGAAAAAAATAGCCATCATATTTCACTCTGTAATTAAAATAGAAAAAATGTCCCTAATACTTTTTAGACTTCAAAATGAAAATTGTGAAGCTCTTTGTCCAAATGATTTCACTGACAGTGTTGTGCCAATATGAAAAAGTATAGTGTTCAAATTGTGTCTACTCAACATTTATCCTCTATAAGTTATGAAAGCCTACCATTTATTTTGAACTGGATATGCAACTTCTAGGTTTTTCCTAAGGGTTTAAAGTGGTTATATTCATAACTTTAGAGAGTCAGTAGCTTAAAGTTCTTATCATTGAAAATAAAAATGTTAAATTCTAACCACTTAATCCAAATTTGAATTCCTAGAAATCAAATATATCCAAATAAATTTCAAATTGATTACATCTGACCCTAGTAAATATAATATTGTAAGGCTAATGGAAATGTGATTCAAATGGGAAACTCAACATATATAAACCAGTAGAGAATTCAAGTTAAATCTAAGTAGGCTGACCTAAAATTACGCATGTAAGAAGAAATATTACTAGTTACTGGAAACTAAAGGAATTTTCATTTATTAGAAAGCACTAAAGTTGAAATTGTTTGTATAAATAAATAATCACAAAATGTTATTAATAATACACTATTAAAATGATAATGCATATTTGTGAGAAGGCTAAATTAGAAAGTGTTCAGCTAAGACAGTTACGGAAATCATGCTGCTGTTCATTTAAAAACAAGCAACACCTGCTTGTGTGCCAATGGTCAGGGGTGGCATGTCCTGAGCAAGGGAGCCATGACTCTTTTTACCAAGTAGACAGAGAAGCATCACTGATTATGGAATTTAACTGCCACTGAACCTAAAATATGGCTTCACTATTTTTGATATTGTACCTTTTAAAGCAATGACGACTGATCTATTAGAGTTAATATTTGAGATGAGGATTATTGCTCATCTTTTACATCAATTATCCCCAAAATGGTTAAATGACCCTAACAATAAGCATCCAACTGATTATTTTCCTATGAATTATTACCATTCACTTTAGAATGCTCTCAACAAGAATGTAACAGAGATAAAAAGGTATGTGAAGGAGACAGGAAAAGCAGGGAAAATTGGAGATTAAGTGGAAGCAGGATTCTTTGACAACCTTAGAGTTTCAACACATATTTTTGCAATATGGTGAATTCAAATCAGCGAATATTCTTGATTAATACTGTGAAGCAGAGAGTACCATAAGCTTTACTGATACTCCAAGAAAAATCTCTCACAAAGATAAGAAAGTCCTGCCTGCATGAAGCTTACCTGCCCATTTGCGGAGAAAGAAAATCAATCAAGTCCATCATGCTAGTTGTGATAGATACAACAGAGAAACAAAAGGAACTTACAGTTTCATCCTTGACAAACAGGTAGAGTGTAGAATCTGTCACTCCTGTCTATACAATAGGAAAAAAGCTCAAACAGCCTGAAAAATCACTCTTTATCTTTGCCCCATCTCAAACCTTCTCTGAAGTTTGGGTAGAAAGACAGATCCAGAGAGACAAAGCAACTGAGAGGTGTTAATGTGGGGTAGACATCAGGGGAAGGTAGTTGCTGGTGAGACCACTTAAGTGTCATTCTGTTGAGTGGCTGGAGGCTGAAGGGAAGCAAGAAAGAGAGAGACGGGGCGAAGGGGAAGAGACTTCTGTAGGCTGCAGTCTCACATTATCATGAGATCCTGTACTTCCTGGGCTTTTCATGTGGAAGTCCACCAGGTATTCACACCAAGGATATGAAAACCTCCCTGTGCCTCTTGCAGGGGAGAAAAGGAATTGCAATGTAAACTATGCCTACAGCATTCTCCATAGGGAAAGTGCCCAGACAGAGGGCTTTGCCAGAACTCAGCTCCCAAGGCTTACTTACCACAGTAGAGCAAAGGCACTCATCCCCACTACCTAAGAGGCAGAAAGACCATGGCCACAGGGAACAGGACTTTAAAAACTAGATAGTCATTACTGCAGCCAAAGAAGGGATCAGAGGGCATTGTACTACTGCAGAAGCATTTCTGAAGGTTACAACCCCAAGACACAAACCTAGACTTCCTCTGCAGTCTACAACACCTCCCAAACACACATTCACTTAAGCACCACAACAGGCCTTCAGTAACACGGCGGGAGGTGTTTTACCCAGAGCTAAAAGCCACAGAACTATATTAAAGGAGCAGAACAAGGGAGGCCTCACACAAGGGAAAGATACAAACAAGGGTGTCTGAGGAATTTGAGACCTTGGGCACCTAAACCTATAGCACACAACCCTTTGCTGGAATACCATAAATCTAATAGGGAAGAACTATTTACCCCAGTGCCCACTACCCTCTGCAGCTTCAAGGCCCGCTGCAAAACGAGAGTGTGCATGGAGAAAGCAATCATCAGAAGACTTGTATGTGACACAGATATTGGGATTATCAAGCAAAGAATTTGGAAGAATGACAGTGGCTACTTTCAAGGCGATCCTGAGTAAGATGCGTGGCTTACAAGAGGCAGGCAAGGTAAGCTGGAGAGGCTGGCACTGTAAGAAAAGAGCAAAAGGAAATGTGAAGTGAAAAACCCGACAGTAACAGAAGTGAACTCTGCTTCTGATGGGTAGGACACGGTCAAGAGAAAAATTAAAATTAATAAATGAACATATAAATAGGTCAATGGAAACTTCCCAAACTGGAAGGAAGAGAAAAACTTCCTAAACTGAAATGCAAGAGAAAAAAAAAAAGAAACAAATAAAAGGAAAGAACATTAAGAACTGTGTCACAATTTCAAAAGGTGTAACAAAATCATAAGTGGACAATCAGAAGGAAAAGAAAAAAAAATAAAAATGGAGCAGCAAAAGTCCTGGAAATAATAATGGCTGAGAAGTTTGCAAAATTCATAATAGAGACAGAGCTACAGATTCAAGAAGCTCAGAGAACACCAAGTAAATACAATAAATAAATTAATAACAAAACACATATTCTGTTTAATTTTAAGAAATCACAAAAAACATTTTTTAAAGATTTACTTATTTATTCAAAATGCAGAGTTACAGAAGCAGAGGCAGAGAGAGAGAGAGAGAGAGAGTAAGAGAGAGAGAGATCTTCCATCTGCTGGTTCACTCCCCAAATGGCTGCAACAGCCAGAGTTGGGCCAATCGGAAGCCAGGAGCCAGGAGCCTCTTCCGGGTCTCCCACATGGGTGCAGGGGCCCAAGGACTTGGGCCATCTTCTACTGCTTTCCCAGGCCATAGCTGGATCGGAAGTCGAGCAATAGGAACTCTAACCAGCACCCATACGAGATGCCAGCACTGCAAGACATAGCTTTACCTGCTATGCCACAGCACTGGCTCCACAAAAAGTATTTTTTTTTAGGAAAGCAAGAGTTTTATTATTTACATTTATTCATTTGAAAGGCTAAGAGAGATGGAGACAGATGATGATCTTCCCTCTACTGGTTCACTCCTCAAATGCCTGCAACAGTTCAGGCTGAGTGGGACTGAAGCCAGGAATCTTGACCTCCATCCAGGTCTCCCAGATGGTGGCAGGGCTCTAACACTTAAACTACCACCTGCTGCCTCCAGGGCATGCATTAGCCAGAAGCTGGAGTCAGAAGCAGAGCCAGTACTCTAACCCATATGGGATGCTGATGACCCGAGTGGTGTCTCAACTGCTGCACTAAATGCTCACCCCAACAAAATGGGGGCTGGGGAGTCTCAAAAGGGATGGTGGTATGATATGTTGCCTATTGTAGAACAATGTAAGAATTAAGTGATTTCTCACCCAGAAATCATGCAAGAAAGAAGATAGGGGTGGGATCGGCACTGTGGCATAGTGGGTAAAGCTGCCACCTGCAGTGCCAGGATCCCATATGGGCACTGGTTCAAGTCCCGGCTGCTCCATTCTCATCCAGATCTCTGCTGTGGCCCAGAAAGCAGTAGAAGATGGCTCAAGTCCCTGGGCCTCCGCACCCACATGGGAGATACGGAAGAAGCTCCTGGCTCCTGGCTTCGGATCAGCACAGCTACAGCCGTTATGAACAACTGAGGAGTGAACCAGTAGTTGGAAGAGCTCTCTCTCTCTCTCTCTCTCTCTCTCTCTTTGCCTCTCCTTCTCTCTGTGTAACTTTGACTTTGAAATAAATAAATAAATAAATCTTTAAAAAAAAAAAAAAAGGAAAGACGATAGGGGAGTACAATATTAAAAAATGTTGAAAAAAAAATCTGCCCACCTAGTCTTTGCAGCAAAACCATCCTTCCAGAAAACAAAAATAAAGAATTTCTTAGCAAAACAAATGGAAAGAATTTATCACCAGAAAATCAGCCTTGTTAAGGGTGGTTGGTTAAATGAAGTTCTTTATGTGGAATAAAAATTATACAGGTTAAAAAAAATTGGAGGCCAGCGCCACGGCTCAATAGGCTAATCCTCTGCTTGTGGTGCCGGCATACCAGGTTCTAGTCCCGGTCGGGGTGCTGGATTCTGTCTCGGTTGCCTCTCTTCCAGGCCAGCTCTCTGCTGTGGCCCCGGAGTACAGTGGAGGATGGCCCAAGTGCTTGGGCCCTGCACCCCATGGGAGACCAGGAGAAGCACCTGGCTCCTGCCTTCGGATCAGCGCAGTGTGCTGGCCGCAGCGCGCCGGCCGTGGCGGCCATTGGAGGGTGAACCAATGGCAAAAAGGAAGACCTTTCTCTCTGTCTCTCTCTGCCTGTCCAAAAAAAAAAAAAAAAAAAAAAATGGATCCACATTTTATAAAGAAGGAAAAAATCAGAAAAG
This sequence comes from Lepus europaeus, assembly GCF_033115175.1. Taxonomy (NCBI): domain Eukaryota; kingdom Metazoa; phylum Chordata; class Mammalia; order Lagomorpha; family Leporidae; genus Lepus; species Lepus europaeus. The sequence goes on along the minus strand of NC_084841.1, from coordinate 80,519,855 downwards.
GAATAAACAATTATAAAATGGAATCTTATTTTCCTTACTGTTAATTAATGTGGAAAACAACTCTATTTTTAAAGTAATTATAATAACAGTGTATTAGGTAACAATGGGTTATAGAAACGTGAAATATGTGACAGCAATGTCACAGCGGATGGGAGAGTGATCATTGAGAATTTTGTGCTGCAAGTTATCTGCACTACCTGTAAAGGAATACAGTTGTTTGGATGGTAAAATGTATTAAATAAGTATAATTGATATCTTCTGAGTTGAAACAAAATGGAATCACATAAAGTGCTTAATGAATACAAGGAAAGTATAAGATGGGGATAAAAGAAAAAATAAATACAAGAGCTCAATATTAGTTACAATTAGGATACACATAGGAAGCTTAAAAATTTCATGCAAAATTGGATTACTTTCCATAAAATTTTTGAAGCTCCCTTTTATTGATACAAGTATTAATCACTGCTTTAAAGCAATTATTCTAAATATACGAATTAAAAGGTAGAAATTGAATGAATGAATAAAAATAAGCTAGAGGCTTATAAAAGGCTCTGTTTATAGTACAAGGAGACATGCAGGTATAGCACAGGAACACTGAGCAAAAGATGCTGCAGTAGCTATAAATTAATTTCAGACAAAGTAGACATCAGAACAAGGAAGATTACCAAACATAACAACAAATATCGCACAATGATAAAAGAAGATACAAGGATCCTACAGAGTAATGTTCTGCCTAATGAAATTTCAGCCAATGACATAATGCACTTACAATGATGGACCAATACGATTGGATAGCTTGGTAGCACTGCAGCCATCTCAACATGTTGCTCACAAGATGAAATCAGCCAACAACACATTTTTCAGACTATTTCTCTGTCATGAAGAGACACATGCCTGCATATATACATGCGTACGCTTACCTTCATACAAACACACACACAAACATAATCAAAACCCATGAAGTTAAAAAGTATTAGAACTAAAAGAATAATTAGAAGAAGCCAATATTATAGTTACAGACTTAAACACCCCTTAGTACCCTGTCAGGAACTGACAGATCATGTAGACAGAATATCAATACAGATATAGTACCAGAGTAGAATTACCCATCAACTTGATCTAATTGACATTTATAGAATGTTTTACCCAACCAAAGCAGAATGCACATTCTCTTCAAGTTTCCTTGGAGCATGCACCAAGGTGGTCCAAATATAAAGCTATAAAGCACACTTAGTCAAATTCAAGAATTATATAAATCAGGGACAGGTATTGTAGTAAGCGAGTTAAGCTGCCATCTGTAGCACCAGCATCCCACATAGGCACCTGCTGTAGTCCCAGATGCTCCACTTCCCATCTAGCTCCCTGCTAATGGCCTGGGAAAAGCAGCAGATAATGGTCCAAGAGTTTGGGCCCCTTCTCACCTACATGGGAGACCCAGTTGAAGGTCCTGGTTCCTGGCTTCGACCTGGTTCAGCCCTGGCCATTGTGGTCTTTTGGGGAGTTACCAATGTGGTAATTCTATGTTTAACATTCTCAGGAGATGCTAAATTGTTTTCCAAAGGTGCTGGATCACTTTCCATTCCTAACAATAACACATGAGAATTTCATATATATATATATATATATATATATATATTTTTTTTTGACAGGCAGAGTGGACAGTGAGAGAGAGACAGAGAGAAAGGTCTTCCTTTGCCGTTGGTTCTTCCTCCAATGGCCGCCACGGCCGGCGTGCTGAGACTGGCGCACCACGCTGATCCAAAGGCAGGAGCCAGGTGCTTCTCCTGGTCTCCCATGGGGTGCAGGGCCCAAGCACTTGGGCCATCCTCCACTGCACTCCCTGGCCATAGCAGAGAGCTGGCCTGGAAGAGGGGCAACCGGGACAAGATCCGGTGCCCCAACCGGGACTAGAACCCGCTGTGCCGGCGCCTCTAGGTGGAGGATTAAAGAATTATAATTTATCCATTCTTCACCATAACTTGTTAGTGCACGTCTTTTTTATTACAGCCATCCTAACGTGTGAAGTAGTATCTGACATTGGTTTTGATTTGCATTTCCCTAATGATTAATAATATAGAGCACATTTTCATATGTACATTGTCCATTTATATATCTTCTTTGGAGTAATGTCTATCGAAATTATTTATGCATGTTTAATAGTTATTTGTATTTCTATTATTGAGTGGTAAGAGTTCATTATATTTTTGGATACAAATCCCTTATCAGACAACAAAACATCAACATTTTCTTTTATTATGAATTGTCTTTTACTACTTGATAGTGTCATTTGTAGTATAATTTTTAAATTTTATGTAATTTATTTTTTCTTCTGTCTTACTTTGTGTGTCATATCCAAAAAGAAAAAAATCACCTATCCCTGATTTACAGGGCTTTACTCCTAAGTTTGCCCTCTAATATTTTTATAAATTTAGATTTTCTTCCTACTATTTGTTGAATTTTTTACTTAGTGGAGGGTTAAGCTTCCGATTATAAAATAAACTGAAATTATGTCATTGTAAAAATTTAAAAGAAAGAATAAGAAACGAAGGAGGAGTGAGAGTGGGAACATGGGCAGGAGAGAGGTAGGGTAGGAAGTATCACTATGCTCCTAAACCTGTATATATTAAATACATGAAATTTGCTCATCTTATATAAATAAAAAATATTTAAAAATTGTTGTTTTGACAGCATCAAATGTTAATCAAAACCAAAAGAGGATAAACTGGGATAAGTGTATGCAATATATATGAAAGATAAATGGCTATGTATTCCTATAATCTCATATATCATTAAGGGAAAAGACCAATCCAATAAAAAAGGACAAATAAAATAATACCTACAAATATCTAAATACCAAATAGTAGAGCATTTGTACAGTTAGTAATTTATACATATAGTAATTTCCACATATGAGAGAAAATGTGGAATTGGTTTTTCTGAGTGTTATTTCACTTAGCATAATGATCTCCAGTTTCAGCCATTTTATTGGAAATATCAGGATTTCATTCTTTTTATGGCAGAGTAGTATTTCACTGTATATATATATATATATATATATATATATATATATATCTCACATTTTCTTTATTAAGTCATCAGTTGACAGACTTCTAGGTTTATTCCATATCTTATCTGTTGAGAACTGGGCCACCATAAACATGGGAGTACAGGTATCTGTTTCATAGGCTGACCTCATTTCCTTTGGATATATTCCTAGAAATGGGGTAACTGGTTCATATGTCAGATATATTTTTAACCTTTTGAGAAATCCCAGTATTAATTTCCATAATGCTTATATCAGTTTGTGTCCCCATCAACAGTGTATTAGCTTTTCAGTGTATTCCCTTTACTGTAATTCTTATGGGTGTGTTGCTATTTCTGACTTTTGGATAATAACCATTCCAACTGGAAAGAGACAATACCTCATTATATGTTTTACTTGTACTTCACTGATGAAAAGTAATACTGAGCATGTTTTCATGTGTTTGATACTATTTGTATTTTTTCTTTTCAAAAATGCAGATTCATATACTTTGCCCATTTCTTTTGTGAATTGTTCTGATTTTGAATTTCTTGAGTGCCTATGTATTCTGAATATTAACTCTTTATCAGATTCCTAATTTGCATATATTTTCTCCCATTCTACCAATTGTCTCTTCACTCTCTTTTGCTGCACAGAAGCTACTTAGTTGGATATAATTTAATTTGTCTACATTTGGTTTGATGGCTTTTACCTCTGGAGACATAGAAAAAGTCATTGCCTATGCCAGTGTCTTAGAATGTTACTCCTAAGTTTTCTTCTAGTAGTTTCATATTTCAGGTCTTCCATTTATATCCTTAATCCATTCTGAGTCTATTTCTCTACAGATGTATACAGAAATCCAATTTTCTCAACACCATTTATTGAAGAGACTATCCTTTCTACAGTTTTAGCACATTTGTTAAAAATAAGTTGGTTGTAGATGGCTAGATGTGTGGATTTAATTCTTGGATTTCCATTAGTTCCATTGGTCTATATATCTATTTTTATGAAAGCATCATCTTGTAGTTACAATGTCCCCATTGTATGTCTGGAAATCTGGCTATTAAAGTATCTAATTTGTTTGTAAAAAGTTGTTTCTATTATTCCTTCATAATCTTTTTTTTATTTAAATGCTCTGTAAGGTTGGCATTTGTGAATCCTCCATCTCATTCTTGAATTTAGTAATGTCAGGAGTCTCTATTTCCTTTAATAGCCTGTATATATATAGTTTGTCAATTTCTTTGATCTTCTTACAGAGCTAATATTTGTTTTTATTGATCCTTCTCAATTGTTTTTCTATTAGCTAGTTCATTTCTTTCCACTAATAATTAACAGTTTATTTTTCATTCTTAGTTTGAGATGCTCTTCCTTTTTATTTTCTTAAGGTGAAAAGTTAATTTTTTTCATTTTGGGGGATCTTTCCTCTGTTAATGTGATCACTTATAATTATCAATATATCTCTAAGTATTGCATAAATATTGATATATTGTGATCTTGTTTTCATTCTTTTAGTATGATTTTCTAATTTCTGTTGTGATTTCTTCTTTGACTCAAAGGATTTGTAGATATACATTTAATTTTCGTGTGTTTGTGATTTTCTCAAATTTTAATTTTTGTTGACATCTCTATTAATTTTATTCTCAGTTAATTTTATTGTGGTTGGAGAACATACTTTGTATTTTTTTTTTAACTTTTGGAGGCTTATTTTATGTTTTAGCATATGGTCTATCCTGGAAAATTTTCCCTATGCACCTGGCAAATAATACTGCTCCTACTATTTGGTGCAATGTTTTATGTTAGGTCTTGTTGGTTTAAATGATTCTCAAGTTTTCTATTTCCTTGTAGGGATTCTGCTGAATTTTTCTATCCGTTACTGAAAGTTGAGCTTTAAAGTCTAGGATTATTGAACTGTTTACTATTTCTCATTTTATTTATTTAGATGTACATAAAGTCTGTTTTTGATTCACTTGGAAGCATATAAGGTGTGTTAATATCCCTTCTTCATATCTATTACTATCTGTTAATATTTTCTCTTTTTAACATAAGGGTCAAGAGTGTTTGCAAGTGCTCATTGGAGTATTATTATAATATAGGTTTCAAACCCTTGTAAGCTAATCTAATATCTGCAAACTTGTCAGGAGTATCTCTAGATTTCATTTTCCCATTGGAGTTGAGATTTCTGTGGTCGTCAAATGTCAAGTGATTTTTGCTTGTATTGTGGTCATTGTAACTACTACATTCTGATTTTTATGCCTATGTATATCTTTGGGGATGTTGATTTAAATAAATAATCCTTCTGGACGCCTGAGTCCAAGGTCATTTTAATTTTTCAAAGCTTTTGTAATGCTGTTTAATTTTTTTTTTCTTTCCTGCATGACTCAGTAAACAGTCTGACACCAGACTGTAGTCTATTCCTTAACTCAGTTTTCAAAGTCTTTCATGAACTAATTAGGTTCAGATTCATGCTTGAATAAGTCAGGGGTTAACCCAGGAATTAATAAACACATTACTGCTCTCCCTAGATATTTCTTCTCTGTAATTTCACTGGTCCTTTCCAGTCCACTGGGTTTCACTTTTCAATTCTGTGGTCAGAAACTACCCTCTTCTGTGATTGTACCACCTCCAAGACTAAGAGACAAGGTACTAGAGAGAGAGACAGAGAGAGGGAGAAAAAAGCCAAGAGAGTCTTGTTCAACCTGCTGGACACATGGTTCCACCTACGAGAAAGAAATTGCTCCTCACTGAGAGTTTTGACTGCAAAGCCACTGGTAGTGCGGTGGGAGAAAATGAAAAGAAATAAAATGAAGATTTCCTCCACGCTCTCTGAGCTTTAGGAGTCTCCTCTTCTCAAGCCAGAAATAGCAGGTTTCTTCTTGATCACTCAATATCTAGCACACAATTCTCACTTCCAAGTGTTGGATTGCTCTGTGTGCAGTCAGGGGTGATTTAGAAAATATGATGTGTTTATCTTTCCTGAAACTAGAAGACCCTCCTTTATAGAACTGATTTATTTATCAAGTTGAAGCCATCCGTAAAGTTAATAGTTTTCTTACATTTTGTGAAACTACTTTTAGAGAGAGTATGCTGTACATTGCTTTCATTCAGGACAGAATAATTTAGAAGGATCAGATACTACGTCATGATATATTTGCAATTCTGCACCAATCAGACAGACTCATTCCAAAGTCACACAGGATGTTTTCTGTGGTGAATTCTGTGTTCTCAGTTTCTTTTCAAGTTTGAGGTAGATTTATAAATAATAGACAATTTAGGTAGCCACTCCCCCCCCCAAAAAAAAAAAAAAACTCATTCTAATCAGTAGCTGACATTCATTACTCTTTACTCTTATCTGAAGCTATACATATTACTAAACAGAGAACTTTACTAGAATTCTTAATTTCAAGGATTTGACCTATGTATATGCCCAAACACATACATCAATATGCACATATATATATGTAGAGATATA